>NC_135712.1:211010803-211318435 GCF_964656455.1 Halichoerus grypus
GCATGCCCAAGAGCACAGGGCCAGGACTGGGGACAAACACACATGCCCGGGGGTGCCTGCAGTCTGTGCTATGTGGGGCGCTGCGCCTGCCCAGGCCGGGTGGCCTGGGGACAGAGCTCTCTTTGTCTAAGCACAGGAAGCAGCTGAGCCAGGGAGGATGGAGCACATGGGCGGGGAGTTTGGCCAGATGCCTGGGAATGAGACTGGGGCGTGGTGGGTCCTGGAGGTCCAGGGGAAGGCCCAGAGGAGGTCAGATGCAAGCCAGGAGGAGCAGAGAGAGCAGCTGGACCCTGAGGGCTTCCCCATCTGGTTCTCTGGATGTGACAGGACCCCCCAGTTCATGGAGTGTTCACTGTGTGCCGGGCTGGACCCTCAGAACAGACCCCCGAGGCGGCTTTGCTATCTTTCCCACTGCACAGGTGGGGAAACTGAGGCACAGAGCCCCCAAGTCCCTCACCCCAGCCCCCCAGCCAGTAAAGAACACAGACGGATTTGAACTCAGGCCACAAAGCACCATACCTCAGTCTGCTGGGCAAGGGGAGGTAGCAGAGTCCCGTGTCTCTGATACATATACATCTATTCTTTTTTCTCTAACAATAAACAAATGTTAGCACCTATATACATTGTTCCATCCTTGATTTTTTCCCCTTTGTAAAAACTTATTTTACTTATAAACTCAATAAGTTAGCTTTTTTTTTCTTTTTTACTGGTTTTATTTAAAAATTAAGGTACAATTCACATAACATACAATTAACCATTTTGGGGGCTCCTGGCCGGCTCGGTCAGTGGAGCATGCAACTCTTGATATCGAGAGTTCGAGCCCCACTTTGGGTGTAGAGATGACTTAAAAATAGAATCGTAGAGGTGCCTGGGTGGCTCAGTCAGTTAAATGTCGGACTCTTGATCTCAGCTCAGGTCTTGATATTATAGGGTCGTGGGTTCAAGCTCTGCGTTGGGCTCCACACTAGGCATTGGAGCCTACTTAAAAAAAAAAAAAATCATAAAATTAAAAAAAATGAATAGAATCATACAAAATGTACTCTTTTATTTTATTTTTTTTTAAAGATTTCATTTATTTATTTGACAGAGAGAGAGAGCACCCAAGCAGGGGGGGACAGCAGAGGGAGAGGGAGAAGCAGGCTCCCCACTGAGCAGGGAGCCCGATGTGGGGCTCGATCCCAGGACCCTGAGATCATGACCTGAGCCAAAGGCAGACGTTTAACCGACTGAGCCACCCAGGCGCCCCCAAAATGTAGTCTTTTAATCTGGTTTCTTTCCCTATACAGAATGATTTCGAGGTTCATCTACATTGCAGCAAATATGGTTGTTTTGTTTCTTTTAATGACTGAATGATATTCTGTTGTATGGACGGACCACAGTCTGCGTGTCCATTCATCATTTGACAGACATTTGGGTGGTTTCCACCTTTTGATGATCGTGAATAGTGCTGCAATGAATATACTTGCTCTTTTCACTTCTTTTTTTTTTTTTAAGATTTTATTTTTAAGTCATCTCTACACCCAACATGGGGCTCGAACTCACAACACCGAGATCAAGAGTGGCACGCTCCACTGACTGAGCCAGCCAGCTGCCCCTACTCTTTTCACTTCTGAAGACATTTGGTCCTATTTCTGTGTCAGTTTGGAGAGAACTTGCTCATCCTTTTTTATGTCTACAGGGGACTCCATGGCTGAGCTGAACTGTCATTTTTTTTAGCTAGTCACCTACTGATGCACATGCGGGTGCTGAACCTTTCGTAATTTCAGACAGCATTTCAGGAACTAGCCTGGTACAGGTGTCCCCTCACACTAGATACCCTGCAGGCTTTTTAGGAATCTTTTTGTTATGGAAAATGTCAAACATACGCAAAAATAGAGCGAATATATAGACAGCGGGGTGAACCCCCATGGATTCGTCGTTCGGCTTCAATAATTACCATAGTCACCTTCCGCCTGACCAGCCTGTCTGCTGAAGGAGCAACGGACAGAGTAGAGACGCCTGGAAGATGACAACTCCCAACAGGATCCACCAGCGGGGAGCAGAAGCCCAAGAGGCACCTGGGACCACTGTCCCAGGGGACTGCTAAGGAGCCACAGTGACAGGGAGGATGGGAACAGCACGTCCACAGCGCATGACAAGGAGCTCTGCGGAGAGGATTAGGAGTCATCTTGGGGCTGCTGACAAGGTTTAGCCATCATGTGGTCGAGCCATCACTCAGCCCAGGGGAAGGAAGAATGGTCACTGCTGATGTCAGGCTGCCAGCCAGGGGGACTGGTGGAAGTAAGGCCACCCTGCAAAGACCCTCGGAGGTCCGAGGCAGGGACCTCCAAGTGGGAAGGACCTCCCAACACTCCCATGACAGACAAAGCAGACAGAGCCGTGGAACACTAACGGGCAAACATTTCCCGAGCTGAAGGCAGACCTGTGTCTCCAAAGGTCTCAGACTCCCCCCATGACACAGCCCGGAGAAGGGACGTGTACCTGCCACATCTGGAATGTCATGACGTAGAAGATGAAGTCCAAAAGCTAGAAGGCGACGGACAACCACTCCGCACTGTTGGTGACGCGACAGCAGGGGTGATGCCAAGAAGATACCACCTCAATCCCACTAAGAAGGCGGTTATAAGAACCAAGGAAAATGCCCAGAAGAGATGAGAAGAAGTTGGAGCCTTGTGCATGGTTAGTGGGAATGCGTATGGTGCAGTGTCCGTAGAAAACAGTATGGCGGGTCCTCAAACAGTGAAGCATCGTTCATGATCCAGCCGTTGCGCTCCTGGGTCTAAACCCAAGAGAACTGAAAGCAGGGACTTGAACAGATATGGGAACACCCATGTTCCTGGCAACACGATTCACAATAGCCAAAAGGTGGAAGCAACCCAAGTGTCCATTGACAGGTGAACGGGTGAACAAAATGTGGTCCATCCATAGAGCGGAATATGATTCGGTGAAAAAGGGAAGGAAATTTTGACACGTTTTATAACGTGGATGAACTTTGAGGGCATTATACTCAGTGAAATAACCCAAACACTAAAGGACAGCTCCTGTAGGATTCCACTTCTATGAGGTCCCTAGAGGAGTTAGATCCACAGAGACAGGAAGTAAATGGTGGGAGCCAGGGGCTGGGGGGGCGGGGGGAGGGGGCCTCAGTGTTTCATGAGGACAGAGCTTCATTTTGGGAAGATGAGAAAGTTCGGGAAATGGATGGTGGGGATGGTTGCACAACAATGTTAAGTAACCATTCCACAATATATATGTATATCAAATCATCACACGGTACACTTTAAATAAATACAATTATATTTGTCAATTATTCCTCAATAAAGTTGGGGGATAATTGTAAGAATTTAAAAAGTGGGTAAGATGGTAAATTTTAGGTTATATGTATTTCATCACAATGTTTAAAAAAAATGCAGGGACGCCTGGGTGGTTCAGTTGGTTAAGCGTCTGCCTTTGGCTCGGGTCATGGTCCCAGGGTCCTGGGATCGAGTCCCTCATCAGGCTCCCTGCTCAGTGGGGAGCCTGCTTCCCCCTCTCCCTGCAGCTCTCCCTGCTTGTGCTCTCTCTCTCTCTCTGACAAAAAAATAAGTAAAATCTTTTTTTAAAATGTGGAGGCCAGAGTTTCACCTCTGGGCTCCTCCAAGCCTCGTCTGACACAGCATCCTTCCCTACCTGGGGCTCCTTCCCTACCTGGGGCATCTGTCGCTGGAGGGGTGGGGCTGGCCAGTCTCATCCCCAGGGCAGCCCCAGAAGCGTGGAGTCATGTCGGTTCACTGAGGGCTCAGAGTTTTTCTCAGTTTTTGTTTTCTCTCTTGTTGGAGAAAAAAAGTCTGGATGTTTATGCAGCTCTAGGACGAAGAGTTGCTGGCTGCCATTTCACACATCACGCATTTCCTGTACTTTTGACAGTTCTGTCGCATTTCCAAAGTTATAATCTCTGCCACCAGGGAGGGCAGACTTGGCCACTGGTTTCTGGGAGGCAGCTGGAGCCGCAGGGCTGGTTGTACCCGCAACACGGGGCTTTGAATGCCGAGCGGACAGTCATGCGGCACCTGTCTGATGCCTTCTGCCTGTGGACCTGCAGGAATCTCCCCCTGAGGTTGAAGCGTCTGTAAGTTTCCTATGGCGGCTGTGGCAAGCTTGGCGGCTTTAAGGAAACACAAATTTATTATCTTACCATTCTGGAACTCAGAAAGAAGTCTGAAAGGGCATTCACTGGGCTAACATCAAGGTGTCCTTAGGAGTGCAATCCTTCTGGAGACTCCAGGGGACAATCCCTTTCCTTGCATTTTCCACCTTCTAGAAGCTGCCTGCACCCCTAGAATCGTGGCCCCTTCCTCCATCTTCAAAGCCAGCAGCATAGCGCCTTCCAATCTCTCTCTGACCCCCCGCCTCCTAGTTCTGAGGACCCTTGTGATGACATTGGACCCCCAGGTAATCCAGGATCTACGCCCTTCTCCAGATCCTTAACTGAATCCCGTCGGCAAGTGTGTTTCCGTCCTGGGTAACCTATTCACAGGTTCCAGGGATTAGGATGTGGACATATTTGGGGGGTGCGTTACTTAGCCCACCACAGTGAGCTTCCCTGATGGAGAAGAAACCACAGCATTAGCACCGAGGAATGAGCAAGACGTGGCGTCCGAGCTGCGTGTCCGAGCTGAGCCTCTCGACCTGCAGACCTCGGTTCCCTCCTCTTCAAAATGGGAAAGAAAATCTCTCTTTTGGTCTTTTTCCTACAAAAATCAGGTGAAATCAAGCAGGTGGAAATGTGCAGTGTCCACATGGCCAACCCAGGACACAGGTGACCTGTGACCCAGGCCTGGGGTCAGCATTTCTTTCTGCAACAAACATTTATTGATCGCTTACTGTGTACCAGGCACGGGTGACAGGAGGGCAAGCAGAAATAGACTCAGACCCTGACCTCCCGTACAGCCTGGGGGACATGCATTCAACCGACATTCACGGAGTGCCTACTATACACCACGCACTGTTCTAGGTGCTGTGGGTCGGGGGGTGGATGCAGCAGCAAACAAAGCACAGGTTCCTGGAATTCACATTCTAGTAGCGGTAAGTGCCACAGAACGGAGGTGCCCGGTGCCCCAGGACCTGACTTAGGCTGGGGTGGGGGTCAGTAGAGGCTTCTCTAAGGCAGTGACACTTGCTCTGAGATTGGCCAGACAAGGAGTTAAATTGAGAGAAAGGAAGGGTAGAGCATCCCATCAAGAGGGAACAGCATCAGCAAAGACCCTGGGTGAGTTTGCGGTGCTAGAGCACAGGGAACAAGGGAGAGTGGAGGGAGGGGTGATCTGTGGGGACGTCCTTGCTATTTTAAGGTCAGTAGGGAGCCATCAAGGGCTTTTTGCAGAGGGTGATCACAAGTGGGCTCTGCAATGACCGGGGCCACTGGGCCAGGTGTGGGTTAGTCCTGCAAGGGGAGGTCAGACCTGGGCACCCACCCTTAGCTCTGCCATCTGCACCCATCTCTCTGGGGTTCCGGGATCTGCCCAGCCTGTCTCCCGATGGTCCCATCCACCCCCGGCTGCTGTCAGAGTCTCTCCTTGCAACTTCCTGCCCCGTCCCCCAAACTTCCAGGATGCCATTAGTTTGATCAACATCTATTAGGCATCTACTGTGTGCGAGGTGCTTTACATTTATTATCACATTGAGTTCCCCCAATAATCCTAGACAAAGGCATGAAGCCCAAGGTCAGAACCTGAAGGCAGCCGGCAGCCACGGAAGGTTCCAGGCAGGGAGCCACACAATCTGATTTAAGTTTGAGGATTAAGTTGCCAAGAAGGGTGGTGTTAATCGAATCTGCCGCTAGGGGGCACTCGAGTCTTCCTATGGATTATCTTCAGAGCGGCACTGTGCAGATGGTGGGGGCTACTGGCCACAGGTGGCACGTGAGCACTTGAAATGTGGCCCGTCCGAATCCAAATGTAAGTGTAAAAATACACACCAGATTCCGAAGACTTCGTAAGAGAAAAAGAATGTAATATGCCCCATTAATGCTTTTTAAAATATCGGTGACATATTGAAATGATGATATTTGGGGCACATTGGGCTAAATAAGTTACATTATTAAAGTCTCATCAGTATCTTTTTACTTTTTTTTAAGTTTATTGATTTTTTTAGTAATCTCTACATCCAACATGGGGCTCGAACTCACGACCACGAGATCAAAGTCACACGCTCTTCTGACTGAGCCAGCCAGACGCCCCTTTAATTTCTTGTAATGTAAGACTGTATACATGGGTTGTTTATATTTCTATCAGCTGGAGCTGACTTTAGAGAGAAGTTACTATTTTTAACTGTTGTAAGGGAGCAAATTACCTTCTTTTTCTCTCGTTTCCTCTTATATTGGTCATCCTTCAAGTTAACCATCTACGGTGTTTCTGACCAGGCTGTTCTCCTTGCTCACTGAGTAGAAGTCCATATTCATAGACCAAAAATAGAGTTGGGGGGTCATATAAATATGTAATCATATTGGATATACTTTTTTACCCAAGATATATATGGAAACTGCTCAGACCCCCTGCTAAGGTCCTAATTCACTCCTTTTAATTTCTTAATAATCTTCCATGGTGTGTGGATAAACCATAATTTATTCAACCACATCCCTATGGACTAGTCTCCACTCGGTTTACAGGTTTTATTCCCTCCACTACCAAAAAGAAAAAGAGACAAAAAACCGTTACAATAGATATTTTTATACCTATGCCTACATGTGCTAATGATTCTATTTCTAAGGGAAAGATTTCTAGGGGTGAGATGTTAGGTGAAGGATTCATGTGTTTTTAATTTTAATAGATTTTGTCAGGTCCTTGATATCAACAAATGGATTCCAAAGTTTATAGAGAAAGGCAAAGACCTAGACTAGCCAACACAGTACTGAAGAACAAAGTCAGAGGACTGACACTACCCAATGTCAAGACTTTCTATAAAGCTACAGTAATAAGGACTATGGTGTTGGCAAAAGAACAGACGAAGAGATCAATGAAGCCGAACAGAAAGCCCAGAAATAGATCTCCACAGATAAAGTCAATTGATCTTTGACAAAGAAGCAGTCCTTTCAAGAGAGGGTGCTGGAAGAACTGGATGTCCATAGGCACAAAAATGAGTCTAGACACACACCTTACACCTTTCACAACAGTGAACCCAAAATGGATCATAATGAGGTACCTCGAATTAGCAAATTCGGAGACAGAAAGGAGAATCCAGGTTACCAGGGGCTGAGGGGGAGGGGAGTGGAGAGTTATTATTTAATGAGTACCATTTCTGTTTAGGATGATGAAAAGTTCTGGAAATAAACAGTTATGTGGTTGCACAGCATTGTGAATGTTCTAGATGCCACTGAGTTGTACACTTGCAAATGGTTAAAATGGTAAATTGTATATTATATATATTTTATCACACACACACGGATCATAGACTTAGATGTAAAATGAAAATCTATAAAACTTCTAGAAGGAAACATGGGAAAAAATCTAGGTGATCTTGGGTTTGGCAATAGGTTTTTAGATACAACATTAAAAGCTTAATCCATTAAAGTAAAAAAAATGATGTTCAACTTTAATAAAATTAAAATTTTGGGGGGCGCCTGCTGGCTCAGTGGGTAGAGCATACAACTTTTTTCTAAGATTTATGTATTTATTTGAGAGAGAGAGAGCATGAGAGCAAGAGAGTGAGCTCGGGGTGGGGGAGGGGCAGGAGAGAGAAACTTAAGCAGTCTCTGTGCTAGCGATGTGGGGCTCCATCTCATGACCCTGAGATCAGCACCCTGAGATTACTACCCAAGCCAAAACCAAGAGTCAGCTGCTTAACTCACTGTGCCACCCAGGCGCCCGGAACATATGACTCTTGATCTCGGGGTCATGAGTTAAAGCTCCATATTGGGTGTAGAGATTACTTAAGAATAAAATCTTAAAAAAAAAAAAATCAAAAGTTTTGCTCTTCAGAAGCTGCCTTTTACAAGTCATAAATGGAAAGAATTAGTATCCAAAATCAATATTGTCAGGGCGAAGAATTCAAATCCTTTTGGAGAGCACATTCCCACCAACCATGTATGAGTGCACTTTTCCCCACAGTCTCAGCAGCCATGAGTGTTAGCACTTTTAAAAGTTTTTCCCAGTTTGAGAAAGCAGTATCTCACTGTTACCTCAATATGCATGTTCTGACTCCCAGCCCTGTTGAGCACCTTTTCATGATTTTGAGTGACTTGGATTCATTTTTCTGTATACTGCTTATTCACATTTTTTGTCCCTTTTTTTTCAATTTGAATTTTTTTCTCAATTTATACATGCTCTTTGTCATCTGATTTATTGACTTCAAAATTTTGTGGTAGCTTTTACCACTCAGAGTTCCCTTTCCTGCTAAGGAAATTCTCTTTTGTCCTCAGATTGTATATGTAGTCACTTAGATTTCCTAGCAAGAATTTTATTCTTTTATATTTGAGTATTGGATCTATCTGGAATATATTTTTGCTTATTATATCAACAATAAATAGAGGCTTTACTAAGGGTCTACTTGTTTTTTCAGATGGATATTCAGAATTGGGCCAACACCATTTTTAAAATAAATCACCCTATTCCCTGTGAATTAAAATACCACTTTTCTCATATATAGATTTTCATAAATGCTGGGATATGTTCCTCGATTTCTGTTCTTTTTCTACTGAGCTACTTAACTAGTTCCATTCTAATACCTTATCAATTCAATTATCCCCCTAGTCTTTTTTACACTTGTCTTGGCACTTCAAGAAGAATAATTATTCTTTCTCTGTTGGGATGCTGAATGCAATCACATTAAATTTGTAACTTAGATTGTGGGTAATTTTTATTTGTTTTATGTCAACCCAACAAAGTGTCTTTCCATTGCTCCAGATCTTGCTTTATCTCTTTCAATGAGGTTTTATAATTTTGCCTGTATTGTGTCTGTGCTGTTTTCCTTAAATTTATTCACATGTAGTTTGTCATTTGTAGATGTAGTGTTCCCTCATTTGCAAGTCTTTAATGCTAGAGAAATTCAATGTTTTGGTACAGTATTTCTATTCTATGCAGTCATCTTACTAAATTCTTGCTAAAAGCACTTGATCAGAGTTCACCTTATCTCTTCTTTCGAAATGTCTTAGTCTTACTGTTTTCTTGTCTTACTGCATTTGTTGGAATCCCCAAGACAAAGTTAGATAAGGACAGTAAGAGTTGGAGTATTGGCTTTTTTCTTAATTAGCATTTAGGCTAATATTTACTGCTGATTTTAGGGGAATTGCTTTTATTACATTTAAGCAAGTTCTTTCTCCTTTTATATATATTTTTAAGTGCATTTATTTAAGTAATCTCCATACCCAATGTTGGGGCTCGAACTCCCAATCCTGAGATCAAGACTCGCTCTCCAACTAAGCCAACCACACACCCCTCAATTTCTTTCTTTTTTTAGATTTTACTTCACTTTTATTAGAAATGGCTGCTGAATTTTATCAAATGCTTTTTAGTCCATGCTAATAAGACCATGTGTTTTTTTTCATTTGATAGAATGCTTTTTATTGGACCTCTCTGGAATTCTGGAAATAAAGCTGTATCTCCCCACAGCTCCTTTTTTGGTACATTACTATCAAATGACAATATTTGGTAATGTTTAGAATTTTTCTAAATTGTTTTTTTTTCTTAAAGATTTTTTTTTAAATTTTATTTATTTATTTGACAGAGAGAGACACAGCGAGAGAGGGAACACAAGCAGGGGGAGCGGGAGAGGGAGAAGCAGGCTTCCCGCAGAGCAGGGAGCCCGATGCGGGGCTCGATCCCAGGACCCTGGGATCATGACCTGTGCTGAAGGCAGATGCTTTAACCAACTGAACCACCCAGACATCCTAGGAATTTCTATATATAATGTTCTTTTCAGGGCTGCCAGCCTGGCTCAGTTGGAAGAGCATGTGGCTCTTGATCTCTGGGTTGTGAGTTCAAGCCCCACATTGGGTGTAGCGATTACCTAAAAATAAAATCTTTAGGGAAAAAAAGTTCCTTTTACTGTTTTCTAAATAGTTCACAAGTTTCCTCTTGGCTTCCTCTGTCATTCAACGCACTGTATGGCAGGTTTGGTGAAGGGAGGGTGGCCAGGGGATGGGGGCGGGGATCGTGGTGCTCTCCTTTTGTTTATTCGCTTTTTCTCTTCCATTGAAGAATCTCATCCTTGGTAGAGAGTTTGGGGTGTATCTTTTTCTTTGTTCCTGATTCTGCCAGATGTATATCGTCTTGTGTGCACGTGTCTTACACCGACCCAGATAGTTCTGCGTTATCTCTAGCTCTTGTTTCTTCCTTTCTCAACGGACATTTTTTTGTTTGTTTGTTTGACTCAGAATTTGCACGCGTTTATTTATTGATTTTCTTGAGATATAATTCACACACCATAAAATTTATCTTTCAGGGTTCCTGGGTGGCTCAGTTGTTAGGCGTCTGCCTTCGGCTCTGGTCATGATCCCAGGGTCCTGGGATCGAGCCCCGCATCGGGGCTCCCTGCTCAGCGGGGAGCCTGCTTCTCCCTCTCCCACACTCCCTGCTTGTGTTCCCTCTCTCACTGTGTCTGTTTCTGTCAAATAAATAAATAAAATCTTTAAAAAAAATTTATCTTTCAAAGTGTACAATTCAATGGTTTTTACTCGATTCACAAGGTTGTGCAACCAGCACCACAATCTAATTCCAGAACATTCTCATCACCCCGAAAGGAAACCTCATTCCCTTCTTCTCATTGCCCCTGAACTACTCATCTGCTCTCTGTGTCTATGGATTTGCCCACTGGGGACATTTCATATCCATGGAATCCTACAGTATGTGACCTTCGCGTCTGCTTTCGTTCACTACAGTCCTCAAGACTCACCCCCGTTGAAATGTATCAGCACTTCTTACCCTTTATGGCTGGATAATGCTCCAGTGTACGGAAGGATGGATAATGGCATTATCCATTCGTCAGCTGATGGGCATTTGGGTTGTTTCCGTGTTTTAGCTGTTATGAGGCACTTGGTTAGGAAGATCCACCCACATGGCTTCTGGGGAGTCTGGTCTGTTACCTCCAGCTGCCCACAGGACCCCTGGCTGTACATCCCCACCTTCGCCATCCACTCGCTCAGCGATGGAGCCCAGCCCCCTCCAAACCCCCACCCAGCAAAAACAATGATGCAATGAACTCGATTGTTCCTCTTTTTCATTTTAAAAACAGCATTCTGTTCTTACGTTATTGATCTAATCAGTATATCTTCTGCTATTTCTCTGAAGATAATAATGGTGGTGTTGTGTTGCTTTTTCTCTCTCTGTTTGTGTTTTTTTTTTTTTTTCCCTGAGTTTGTTTGTTTGTCCGATGTTTATTCTGGTTTCTGCCTTGCATTTTGAAGGTTTCTCTAAATCTTACATTTGAATGCGAGGCACAGGGGCTGAAAATGATGGGACCGGGGGTTCATACTGGTGGGGAGTTTCACTGAAGCTGAGCTCCTCCTCCCCATACATCAGTCCCTAGAGAACTTTTCTCTGGGACCATTAGGTTTCTCCAGAGAGGACTCCCAGTCTCTGGGGGTGAGGGAGTGCCCTTGGCTTTCTTGGGACACAGCAGGGAAGGGGTTGGTGATCTCCTCCAATACAGAAGCTTTCACTCCATCCCTTGTTCTTTTTTTTTTAAGATTTTATTTATTTATTTATTTATTTTGGGGGGGAGGGGCAGAGGGAGAGAGAATCTCAAGCAGAGGTCCCGCTGAGTGGGTAGCCCTATGTGGGGCTCAATCTCACAACCCTGAGATCATGACCTGAGCCAAAACCAAGAGTCAGATGCTTAAGCAACTGAGCCACTGAGACGCTCCCCCCACCATCCCTTGTTCTCAACATGGCATCTCTTACTTCCTCCTCACACCCAGTACCTCTCAGGTGGGGGCTAATTTCACCAGAGAATCAACTTCCTCCCTATTACTTCTTCAAATCCTACTTCTTCTCCTCAGTAGTCTTTCACTGAGCACCTACTAACTGACAAGCACCTTCGAGGGCCTGGCCATATAGTGCTGAGCAAATCAGATAATCCCTGCCACTTGGAGCTTGCCCATTCTAGTTCCTTCTGGAAACTTCTCTATTGGAATAGCTGGATTTAACCTCCATGTCCCTTAAAATTTTTTCTCCCATAGTTCGCATCTCTCATTAATTAGCCTTATCTATATTTGGTCCTTTTTCTAACTACTTTTTTTGTTTCATGATAGTAGACATTTTCCCATGTCAATAAGTATATACCTAGCTCATCTTTTTTTTTTTTTTAATGATCATATAGTACTCTACTATATGGCCATAGCATTATATACTTAACCGATATTCTATTATTGGACACTTAGGTGGCTTCTGGTTTATTACTATTATTATAATAGATATAACTATATTATATATATATAACTATATTGTGTACATATTATTATATATAATTATATAGATAGTTATTTAACTACATTACATATATATTTTATGTATATATAGAATATATAAATAAAAATGTTATATGTAGGTAATATACATATATGTTATATATTACTGTATATTCTATATTCTATACATTATATAGGTTGCTAAAACTTTAAGTCTTTAATTTTTGTCTTAGAATTGAGACCTAAAAGTAGAATTTCTGGGTAAAAGGCCATTTATTAAACTTTTGGATACATGTTGTCAGTTGCCTTCCAGAAACACCCATCCCTGAATAGGCTGAGTGGGGCTCCAGCAAGTGAAACCCGCAGGCCCCTAGAGGCCAAATACCATCCTGGGGAGAAAAATTAATGGAAAATCTACAAACAGCAGACAAACAGGCCGGGAGCAGAGCCTTGAGCTGGAGACGGTGTGTGGCCCCAGGCGAGAAGGATGGGATCTGGTGGGATTGGAAAGCAGCTGTGGTCCTACTGGGGCCATTGACGTGCCGGTGTGGGACGCAAGGAACCATCTTCCCAGAACCCAGAAAAAGAGCAAAGAATTCTGGCTGGAATTAGGGGAGTCAGCCATGGATGGGACTCTGCTCCGATGGATTCTACTCCACTCAACGTCATTCACAGCCTGGATGCCTGGTTTCCCTTTGGTGTCTGGGGCTTTAGTTGGGGTGAAAAGAGGGTCCCTGAGTCTAGAGAGGTGCACAGGCTGGTTGAAGTCTCTGCTCTATTAGTGTCTTCTCTATAGCTCCAGCCTCTTGGGTTCAAGCTCTCTGAGCTCTGATCCCCCATCTGGAAAATGGAAATGATAATCCGTGCCCCCTAGGGTCCCCGTAGGGATTCGAGGTCACATATGAGTGTGGGATGTCATGCAACAACAATAACTATTATAAAATAATAGTTAAGGGGCGCCTGGGTGGCTCAGTCGGTTGGGCGGCTGCCTTCGGCTCAGGTCATGGTCCCAGGGTCCTGGGATCGAGCCCCGCATCGGGCTCCCTGCTCCGCAGGAAGCCTGCTTCTCCCTCTCCCACTCCACTTGCTTGTGTTCCCTCTCTCGCTGTGTCTCTCTCTGTCAAATAAATAAAATCTTTAAAAAAAAAAAATAAAATAATAGTTAAGAGTCAGAATATGCTTTTCCTGTGCCAGGCACTTTCTTCTGTACATACATTATCCAGTTCCCTATCGGCCCCCACACAACGTGCCGGTACTTCTGTCACCCCCATTTTGGACAAGAGCAAACTGTGAGGTTCAAAGAGGTTGAATAACCCACTCAAGGCAGGGATCTAAACCCTGTCCCGCAACCCCACAGCCCACGCCTGTGACTCTCGTGTGCTCCTGCCTTTTGGGAGGGACAGGTTCTACCACCCACACAAAGCCACTCTAGGTTATTTACTTATTTTTATTAAGTAATCTCTATGCCTAACGTGGGGCTCGACCTCACTGACCATAAGACCAAGAGTCGCATGCTCTATGGACTGAGGCATCCAGGCGCCCCAAAGGCGTCCTATGTTAGAGCCAGGGGCTTCCTGCCCCTTCCGCTGGGGAGCTTAGATACACTGCAACTACTCGTATCGTGATCATCGACTACTACGTCTAAACTCCCACAGTCCTTGATAAGGTCCAGCCTGGGAGCTCCACATGCCTTTTCTGGTCTCTGGGGATCTCCCTTTGCTACTGGAGGGCAATCTTTCCACACCAGCCCCCCAGCCCCTGCCATGCCCACTTGCTCACCTGCCTGTGCTTTGGGGTTTGGGTTGGTTTCCTGGCAAAAAAAAAAAAATGTCCTTTAATCTGCCCTGCAGGAGATGAAAAGAAGGTGAGGATGGGAGAGGAGTCCTCACAGGCAAAACTCCTCCCTTCCCAGCGTGGGTCGCAGCCTATCTCTTCCTCTGACCAGGTCACCTTTATTTTGGGAGAGGGGAAGGGGGAGAGGGAGAGAGAGAATCTTAAGCAAGCTCCATGCTCAGCGTGGAGCCGGACACGGGGCTCGATCCCACCACCCTGAGATCAGGACCCAAGCCAAAATCAAGAGTCAGATGCTTAACTAACTGAGCCACCCAGGCACCCCTGACCAGGTCACCTTATACCCCGTTTCAGGAAAAACAAACTGCCTTCTTTTTCCCTTCAGTCTATTTGCAGCTGCACAGACACTGAGGGTTCTCCGTCCCAGGGACACTGAAGATCGGTGCCCAGGGATAAGAGCTCTGTGAGCTGAGCACCAGCTGAGTTGCATGACCCAGCCCCATCTGTGCCCAGCCACCCTGCAGCCTCAGCCAGCTACATCCCCACTGACAGATGCCCTGGCAGATAATGTCATTGGCAAATATTGATTGATGCTCCCAGGGATGGAGCTCGCGCTAGGGCAGGAGGAAAAACATTTTTTTTTAAAGATTTTATTTATTTATTTGACAGAGAGAGGGAGAGCACAAGCAGGGGGAGCGGCAGGGAGAGGGAGAGGAAGAAGCAGGCTCCCCACAGCACAGGGGGAGCCCGATGCGGGACTCGATCCCAGGACCCCGGGACCAGGACCCCAGGACCACGACCCAAGCCAAAGGCAGTGGCTTAACTAACAGCCATGCAGGCGCCCCAAGAAGAACATTTTTTTAAGTGCACAGCTCAGGGGCACTAAGTCCATTCACACTGGTGCGCAACCATCACCACCACGCATCTCCAGGGCTCTTTTGATCTTGCAAGATTGAAACTATCTCCATTAAACACTACCCCTGCATCCTCCTCCTCCGACCCCAGGCTCCCACTATCTACTTTCTGTCTCTATGGATGTCCCTCCTCTAGGGACCTCATATAAGGGGAATCCTACAGCATCTATTCTTTCGTGACTGATTTATTTCACTGAACGTAATGTCCTCAAGCTTCATCCATGTAGCAGGTGTCAGAATTCCCTTCCTTGTCAAGGCTGGATAATACTCCATTGTGTGGATGGACCACATTGTGTTTGTCCGTTCATCTGCCGATGGACACTCAGGTGACTTGTACCCTTGGCCGCTGTGGACAATTGTTGCTGTGAACATGGGTGTGCAAGGATCTCCTAGAGACATTTTTCTTCTTAATAACCTTTTTTATTTTGGAATGATTTTAGGCCCACAGAAAAGGTGCAAAGACAGTGAGGAGAGCTCCTGAATCCCCGACCCTCAGCTTTCCCTAAACGTTAACATTTTTACGAGTGTGTTCCTTGCTTTTGAAATGAACGAGGGGTGTTGGATGTCTTTGCAAACCAGCAGAGGTGTCCTGGCACAAGGATTCTTGGCATTCGGCTTATGGCTCTGTCACTTCTGCCTCCACGAATCCAGACGGGCTCAGGATGCATGTGATGAGTCCGGACCAGGGCACAGGGAGTGTGGGACGGCCACGGGGGACGAGGGCAGAGATATAGGGAAAAGGGTGAGTGGAGTTACAAGGGGAAAGGGTGTATTAATCATGCCTTTTTATGTTCTGTTTTCTGGGGCTTTGCTATCCTGGGGCCTTGCTCATCCTGGAGACATTGCCCCTCCCAGGATTAGCTAATTCCTGGTGATAGTACACGACTCCCACGACTCTCACGGAGGTCACCTTTCTTACGCAAGTCAGTCGGTGCGAAACTCACAGCGCAGATCCTTCCTTGATCAGGCTCTACCCTCTGGCCAATGTCCCCCTGTCCAACCAACCCCAGGGCCATGTACCAGGCAACTAAGGACAACACCCACAGTCCAGAGTCTGCTGAAATTATTCAAATTAGCCAGTCCTAAATCTTACCCTGCCCTGACTTGCTTTCCCCTGGGAAACCACACTAAAGGCTCTCTCTTATGTTTTCCCCTCACTCCTTCTGCCTCCTGCCCGACCCTGGGGCTTCCCCTTGTGGCCCTGTGGGGCACGCCCTGCCTCCGGCCCCCGGGGGGACTGTGAATATAAAGTTCTTCCTTTCCGTGTCTATGTGCCTCACCATCCCTGGTTCAACAGATCTGGGTACGTGTTAAGACAAAAGGATTTCAAACAGTCCCCGGGATGTCGGCGAGGCCAGGTGCTGCAGGAGGTCGAGGCAGCTGAAAGTGGCGGTAACTGCAGGAAACGAGGGGTCTTCAGGGGCTAGAAGGGGTCCGGTGATGGCGTGTGGAGGGCAGAGTCTCCTCTGTGACTGGGAAGTGAGCACCAGGTTGGCTGCTAAAGGGAAGAGGGCTGTGGGCAGCTGAAGGGATACCAGACTGGTTTTCACCTTGGGTCTCCAGTGGAAGAGATGGTGAGATTTTATGGGGGCGCTGAGGTGAGCAAAGGGGAGGAGAGCTGATTAGGGAGAGGGTGAGGGCCCAGCCAACCCACACTGTGCCCCTTGGAGCGGCTGCAGGACTCCTGGCTGAATGGAGGGGCCAGTGACAGCACACAGGTAAGGTGTGGTGGGAAGGGATGGGCAGGAGGTCATCGGGGGTCACTGAGGCTGGAAGAGGAGGAAGGGGAGGAGGAGGGTGAGGCCCATGTTAAAGGAAGCCCTGTTGTGGGCCAAGCTCTGGGCCAAGCACCTTAGGATCATTTACAACCCCACTAATGGGGTAGGCTCTATACAAGGCCGGCTACATAATTTGCAGGCCCCGGTATGAAATGAAAACGTGGGGTCCTCTGTTAAAAAACAGGAAATGTTGGGGCGCCTGGGTGGCTCAGTCGGTTAAGGGTCTGCCTTCTGCTCAGGTCATGATCCCAGGGTCCTGGGATCGAGCCCCGCATCGGGCTCCCTGCTCCGCGGGAAGCCTGCTTCTCCCTCTTCCACTCCCTCTCTCACTGTCAAATAAATAAATAAAATCTTTCAAAGAAATAAAATAAAATAATAAAAAATAAAAAACAGGAAATGCAAAGCTTCCCCCCTTTTCCCCTAGCCTCTCCCTCGGCTTGTCATGGTACCTTGCATTTCCCATGCCTTTCTAAGTAATGAGCAATCAAAATGTTAAATTCTTAGCATGGATTCTACCAATCACCTGTTATCGCCTAGTAGCAACACAGTTATTTTTAAATGCAAACATAAGAGCATGTTGCTTGTTCGTGAAATCCCCTACTGGTACGGAGTTGGGCTCCGAGGGCATCTGCACCTTGCACCTTGCACCTCGTTCTGGCCAGAAGTGCCGAACGGCTGCATTCCGCCAACACCCTCCACCCATGGGCTCTGGGGAGGAAGCCAGGCCAGGCAGAGGGGAGCCAAGCTTGCCCTCTCTTCTGTTCTTCTGTGTCACCATCTTCAACAAAAGTCGTTGGCTAATACGGCAAGGCCAGTGACAAAAGAGACCTTAGGGTTTCTTGCTTGTTTCCTGGAACAGTGTCGCTCGCTTTCAGAGTTAGAGGCTGGTTCGGGTTCACCTGCAAGGTGTTAAGCTGAAGGCGGCTGTGAGCACCTTTGCTTACTCAATCCCAGACTCTTTTTTTTTTTTTTTTTTAATTTAAATTTTTTATTATTATGTTAATCCCCATACATTACATCATTAGTTTTAGATATAGTGTTCCATGATTCATTGTTTGTGCATAACACCCAGTGCTCCATGCAGAACGTGCCCTCCTCAATACCCATCACCAGGCTAACCCATCCTCCCAACCCCCTCCCCTCTAGAACCCTCAGTTTGTTTTTCAGAGTCCATTGTCTCTCATGGTTCTTCTCCCCCTCCGATTTCCCCCCCTTCATTCTTCCCCTCCTGCTACATTCTTCTTCTTCTTTTTTTCTTTCTTAACATATATCGCATTATTTGTTTCAGAGGTACAGATCTGAGATTCAACAGTCTTGCACAATTCACAGCGTTTACCAGAACACATACCCTCCCCAGTGACCATCACCCAGTC
Source organism: Halichoerus grypus (assembly GCF_964656455.1). Classification (NCBI taxonomy): domain Eukaryota; kingdom Metazoa; phylum Chordata; class Mammalia; order Carnivora; family Phocidae; genus Halichoerus; species Halichoerus grypus. Next base: position 211,029,039 of record NC_135712.1, read on the forward strand.
ACCCCATCCCTCCCACCCCACCCCCCACTCCAGCAACCCTCAGTTTGTTTCCTGAGATTAAGAATTCCTCATATCAGTGAGGTCATATGATACATGTCTTTCTCTGTTTGACTTATTTCGCTCAGCATAATACCCTCCAGTTCCATCCACGTCGTTGCAAATGGCAAAGGAGAACACAGGCAGCAACCTCTTCGACCTCAGCCGCAGCAACTTCTTCCTAGAAACATCACCAAAGGCAAGGGAAGCAAGGGCAAAAATGAACTATTGGGACTTCATCAAGATAAAAAGCTTTTGCAAAGCAAAGGAAACAGTCAACAAAACCAAAAGACAACTGACAGAATGGGAGAAGATATTTGCAAATGACATATCAGATAAAGGGCTAGTATCCAAAATCTATAAAGAACTCATCAAACTCAACACCAAAAGAACAAAGAATCCAATCAAGAAATGGGCAGAAGACATGAACAGACATTTTTCCAAAGAAGACATCCAAATGGCCAACAGACACATGAAAAAGTGTTCAATATCGCTCGGCATCAGGGAAATCCAAATCAAAACCTCAATGAGATACCACCTCACACCAGTCAGAATGGCTAAAATTAACAAGTCAGGAAATGACAGATGTTGGCGGGGATGTGGAGAAAGGGGAACCCTCCTACACTGTTGGTGGGAATGCAAGCTGGTGCAGCCACTCTGGAAAACAGTATGGAGGTTCCTCAAAAAGTTGAAAATAGAGCTACCATACGATCCAGCAATTGCACTACTGGGTATTTACCCCAAAGATACAAAAGTAGGGACCCGAAAGGCTACGTGCACCCCGATGTTTATAGCAGCAATGTCCACAATAGCCAAACTGTGGAAAGAGCCAAGATGTCCATCAACAGATGAATGGATAAAGAAGATGTGGTATATATATACAATGGAATATTATGCAGCCATCAAAAGGAATGAGATCAATCCCAGACTCTTTATGCTCAATTTGAGTGTCGCTGAGCTGGCCAGAATTCTGTCACTGTCACAGGTGCTGGAAGCGGGCCTCCTTGGTCGTGCGTGCTCCGCTGTCCCACTCACTTCATTTTCTTTTCTTTTTTTTTTTTTAAGATTTTATTTATTTATTTGACAGAGAGAGACAGCGAGAGAGGGAACACAAGCAGGGGGAGTGGGAGAGGGAGAAGCAGGCTTCCCGCGGAGCAGGGAGCCCGATGCGGGGCTCGATCCCAGGACCCTGGGATCATGACCTGAGCCGAAGGTAGACGCTTAACGACTGAGCCACCCAGGCGCCCCGCACCCACTTCATTTTCAAAGCCCAAGTTCAAAAGTAAAATGCTTAAGGATTTCCAGGTGGAGGCATTATGCTAAAAGGAATAAGTTAGACAAAGACAAATGGATTGTACGAACTCCGTTATACATGGAGTCTTTAAAAAGTCAGAAAAAAAAAAAAGCAAAAACGAGGAGAGTGGTGATTACCAGAGGCTGGGGGTGGGGGAAATGGTGAGCTATTGGTCAAAGGGTAGAAACTTCCAGTTACAATTTTAAAAGCTAAGGTCCAGCCTGGTGATTATAGCTAGCAATACTGTATCATACACTTGAATGTTGCTAAGGAGGAGATCTTCAAAGTTCTCGCGCAGGAAAAGAAATGTTAAGTCTGTGTCACAATGGGAGTGGTAGCTAACGCTATGCTGGTAAGCATTTCGAAATGTATCAAATCAACACACTGTACACCTTTCACTTAGAGACGCCACGTGCCAACTGTATCTCAATAACGGGGTGGGGGTGCTCTCCAGATGGCAACTGCCGAGCATCAGACCAGGTGCAGGGCCCTCCTGATGGCAGGGCTCTCTCTAAGCAGCCCGCAGATCGCGCATGCAAAGCTGGTCCTGTGCAGCATTTTATAGAAACAAGGCACAACGTGCTTGAGCGCACCCAGCTGGGAAGCCTCAGAACCACCGACACCTCTCTCTCATCATGCACAACTGGGCTGCATCTGAGAAGCCGGAACGAGGTCGTGCAGTCCCATCTGGGCACCCAGTTCCTGCTGGCCGACTCAACACCAACAGTTTGTTCTCCTTACGTGGGCTTTGTTTGTGTGAATTTGAATGGATGGTTTGAATTGATGGAGAGAGGGTGGAGGTGAAGATAACCCAGAAGTGTTGGCTCACACGTGTTTTTCTTCTGGCACTTTTTCACAATTAAAGAGAAGTCTGAACAATATATGAAAAATCGTATTTAAAAAGAAAAAAAAAGCTGAAGGGCTATAAAAATGCCCTCCTACAGGGCAAGCAGTGGCTGGATTCTGTGGCTGAGTTTTGTGTTGGGTTCTGTGGCTCGGTTTCGTGGCTGCATTCCACGGCTGGATTCTGTGGCTGAATTTGTGTCAAGTTCTATGACTGAGTTTTATGTTTGGCTCCATGGCTGTGTTCCATGGCTGGATTCTGTGACTGGGTTTTGTGTTGGGTTCTATGGCTAGGTTTTATGGCTGGGTTTTGCTTTGGGTTCCATGGCTGGGTTTCATGGCTGGGTTTTGTGTTGAGTTCGTGGCTGCATTTCACAGCTGGGTTCTGTGGCTTGGTTCCAGGGCTGACCTAGGGCTTCAGGAACTCTGACACCTTCTGCTCTCTTGCCTGGGGAAGTTTCAAGGTGAAGACATTGCAAAGACATTTTGCCCTACTTTGAAACAATAAATGAATAAAGACATCCACAGGCCAGATCAGATTTAAACTGGGTTAAAAGTGGCCTTAGAAGCGAATGCCTTCGCCTCAAAGGAGGAGGCAGGCCCTGGGTGTTTGAGCCTGGAGAAGGACTGGCACAGATGCCAGGGGAGGGTTACCTGGAGTAAGGGTCTGACCAGGACGCCAGCTCGTTTTGTTAGGTGCTCTGGGTACAAAGTGCCATGAGTTGTGTTGCTCTTCCCTCAACCCCATTTTCCCCTAATTATTGTTGTTATTAAATATAATATTTAATTTATATTTAATATGTGCATTGTAATTAATATCCGGTTATAATGTGAGTAATATATTATTTATATGATAATATATAAATGTATAAACAATATCCCGTTAGTTTTGAAATGTGAGTTTTCGGAACACAGGACTTTTCAGGAAAGCATTAGAATGTTTCGGTAGAAGTACCTGGTGTGCCGAGCTCCTATTGTGTGCCCGGCACTTTCCAGGTACTGAGGACACTGCAGCGAGCCATCCAAACCCTCCTGCATGTGGCATTCCAGTGGGGAATGGGCAGATTGTATTGTCCAAAAATAGCTGTAACAACCTCGACCATGCTCCTTGCTCTTTTTCAGCGTGAACTTGACACCCCTGGACAAGAGCCAGGGACCTAGGTCTCTCCCTCCCGAAGCTGGGCAGAACTGTGTGTCTACCTTAACCACTAGAGTGCAGTGGACATGACGCTATACCACACAGCTGGGTCATAAACAGTGATGCGCATCCTACCTGGATCCCTCTTGGGGCGCTCCCTCTTGGAACCAGCCACCATGATGTGAGGAAGCCCAAGTCACAGGGAGGGGCCACAGGTAGGCCCAGTCGACAGCCCCAGCTGAGCCCCCAGCATCCATAGCCACACGGGTGAGCCAGGAAGCCTGAAAATTACTCCAGTCCCAGCCTGACTGTCAGAAACCTTAAGCAAGAACCACCTGGCTAGACCCAACCAACCCCCCAAACTGTGAGAGATAATAAGTTTTTTTATTATTCTCTAGAACCAGGAGAGATAGCTATCAAACAGACAAGCAAGAGAATTTCAGCAAGGGATATCGGGACATGAAAGCAGAGTGATGTGACTGAGCGGGCTGTTTTAGTTGGGGACATCAGGGAAGACCTCTTAGAGGAGGTGACATTTGAGCTGAGACTTGAAGGATGGAAAAAGTGAACTATGATAAGAACTAAGAAACAGGGTTCCAGGCGGAGGGAAGAGCAAGTGCAAAGGCCCTGAGGCAGGAATGATGTTGGGTGTCTGAGGAATAGCAAGGAAGCCAGTGCTGTTGGAGTAGAGAGAGCAAAGGGGCGAGTAGCAGGGAGGTGATGGGGGCCTTGTTGGCTGAGGTCACTCTGAGTGTGCTGGGAAGCTGCATGAGGGTTTTGAGCAGGGGCAGGATGAGACCCAATCCCCCTAATGGGGTAGGGAGACAGGTGGGGCTGGGGCTTTCCTGGGACGAGAGCACCAGGGTCGCAGCATGAATTTTGTGGGTCATAAGCACTTTTAACCACGGGCCCCTTCCTTTATTTATAATGAGAACTGCATGGGTATAAAAATTAATGTGATCCAGGCCAGATTCATTATTATATATTTATTATTTTCTATGCACTTTTTTCTTCTGATATTAAAAAAAAATAAATTTAAAACATTTTCATGAGACCCTAAAAGTATCATGGGCCCTGGGCACAGTGCCTAAAGGACGGGCCAGCCCTGCAAAGCCAACCAGGTGACTGAAAGCTACGTGGTGCCACGGCTGGGCGTAGACCCCGGCTCGATGGGCAGTCAGCCAACCTGCCAACAGTCACATCCTCAGGGGATCCCAAGTCCAGCAAGACACTCCCACTGATGGATGGATTGATGGAATGATCCAGACTCAGCCAACTCGAGAGAGGGTAGCAGTGACAGACAGCCCTCCATCATACACACTATTGGAAAAAGTTCCAGGGGAACGAAAATTCTGCATTCCGTTCTGTGGCTAGCTGAGAGTGTTGGCCGCTGCCAGGGCTGCCTCCCTTTCCCTCTGGGAAGCCAGAAACACACGGGCAGCGGGTTCACAGGAATTATTCTCTTTGGGAGTTCAGCAGCCTCCCATGACTGGCTCAAGCTGTTTGCCACCCCTTGAGTCGACTCTAGGTGAGAATAGTACCTCTCTGGGGAGCACTGAGGGACCATGCAGGGGCTCCAACAGTCTTCAGAGTTGGGTGTCTAAGTTTAAATCGTGTGTCTAGCCCTTTATTAGCCTCATGACACTGGGCAACTTAGGGACCTCCGTGTTCTCATCTGTAAAATGGAAGAAATAATAGTACCTATTTCCAGCGTTGGTTGTGTAAATTAAACCATATAGTGGTGGGTAACCCTTAGCACAGCATCCGGCATGATCCAGTGTGGACCCTGTAAACAGTGTAGAAAATAAAACCAGAGAAAGTGATAGCTGTCCTTAAATACCAGACTCTGAGTTAAAATATTGTGGGAGAGAGGTGGGGACATTGACTGATCAACTCAAAAGTTCCTGAGAAGGAGGGGCACCTGGCTGGCTCAATTGGTAGAGCACGTGACTCTTGATCTCAGGGTTGTGAGTTTGAACCCCACTATGGGTATAGAAATTACTTAAAAATAAAATCTTTTTAAAAAAAGTTCCCAGGGCTCCTGGGTGGCTCGGTCCGTTGGGCGTCTGCCTTCGGCTCAGGTCGTGATCTCAGGGTCCTGGGATCAAGCCCCGCATCGGGCTCCCTGCTCAGCGGAGAGTCTGCCTTTCCCTCTCCCTCTGCCCCTCCCCCCTGCTTGTGCACACGCTCTCTCTCTCTCTCTCTCTCACATAAATAAATAAAATATTTTAATAAATAAACAAATACATAAATTTTTAAAAAGTTCCCAAGAAGAATAAAGAGGTAAAGATAATTGAAGCAAAATGAAAAGGAGGAAGGAAGCCTTACCAGATATGAAAACACAACATACAGCGAGAACCATGAAAACAATGTTGCTCTAGCAGTAAGATTGGAGACCAAATCCATGGACCAAAATCTTGCATATGCACGCATGTGTGTGTGTGTGTGTGTGTGTGTGTGTGTGTGTGTGTGTGTGATTTTTGCATAATGAAGGTGGTATCACAGATCAGAAGATGGTGATAAAACAGTTAACTATTTGGGAGCACAAAAATCCTTGTCTCATACTACATCAGAACCACTCTGGAATTGCATGTGGCTGTGCATGACCAAAAGAAGAAAGAAAAAAAGAAAAAAAAAAAAAAGGTTTTCCCTTCTAATCAAAAACAAGAGCTTTCCAGAAGTCCTATCATCCATGTCCCCATGCATCTCATTGGCCACAAACGGGTCGCATGGCCACCTCTAGCTATAAGGGAATCTGGGGACATTTGTGTTTTAAACTGAGCAGATTGGCTGTCCCGGACAAAATCAATGTTTTTTTTAGTAATGAAGAAGGGAAAATAAATAGGCAAGCAGCCGAGCATCTTTGAAAAAATACCTGCAAACAACTTCCAGGCATGTGGTGGTCAGCCTCCAAGATGGCTCCCTGTGATCGAGCATCACCTCCTGATATTCAAGTCCCTCCCATATGAGATCAGAGGTGGGGTGGCCTGTGTGATCAATGCGATTCTGTAGAAGGACAGTATGTGAGTTCCAAGGCTAGGTCATAAAAGTCATGGTGGTTTCTGTCTTGGTCATTTGCAGGGCTAAGCAAATTTCTCCTGTAAAGGGCTAGATAGTAAATATTTTATGTATCAGGAGCCATGTAATCGTCACAACGATTTGACCTGCTAGTGCATTGCTCTTGCAAAGCAAAAGCAACTACAGGCAATGTGTAAACCAGGCATTGTGTTACCAGTATGCCAACAGAAGTTTATAAAAACAGGCAATGGACTGGTTTTGACCCACAGGCGGTACTTTGACCACCCCTGGTCTCTTGGATTGCTTGATCTGTTCAAGTAGCAATGTGGAAAGGCCCATGTGATGGGGGGCTGAGACTTCCCCGCCAACAGCCAGCACCAACTTTGCCAGCCCCGTGAGCATGCCACCTTCAAAATGAATCCAGTCCGGAGTGACATCAGACTTTAACATCCTGAGAGACCGATCCTAAATTTCCGATCCGCAGAAAATTGGGAAGGTAATAAATGTTTGCTGCTCTTTTCAACCACTACGTTTTGGGGTCATTAGTTATGCAACAATCACCGATAAATACAAGGTGGTCTCAAGAATTAAATATCTAAAAATCGAACTACACGCTTCCGTGTGACTAGAAGGAAACAGAAGAGGGTAAGAGTAAACGGATTTCAAAGCTCTGAGAAGTGGGAGAAGTGGGAAAGGAAGGTACTGGGTTGTCTCTCTTTAAAACTTAAAGAGCTTTACACGAATCGATTCATATTGATATTCCAGCCAGGAGATGGAAAAGACCACGAACAGAGAAGTCACAAATCCCCTGGTGAAACAGGCAGACCAGCCGGGCTGACACACGAGCAAAACACATCCAACCCCTGAATTCTCACGGGTACTTGTTGTTGGGGGGAAATGAGACATCTTGTTGTCTATTTTAATAGTCACTTTATTTATTTATTTATTTTTTATTTACAGAATCTCTCTTTGGCTTGCGGCTTTCAGCATAAATTGCAGCCTTCTGGAGGGCATTTGGCAACGTGTACCAAGAATCATAAAATGGTTGCCTCTTTCAAGCCAGTATTTCCACTTCTGAGAATTCACTCTGCAGAAATATGAGAAGTAGGCAAATATTTACCCATAACAATACCCGTGGTAGTATTATTTCAATACTCAGCTAGCACAAAGCCTGAGGTACACAGTTAAGTCAGCTAGAGTACAATAACATGACGATGCACCCCTGAAACCAATATAACGCTACATGGTAACCATACTGGAATTTAAATAGAAAGCTTAATTAAGAAATATAGGGACACCTGGGTGGCTCGGTCAGTTAAGCGTCTGACACTTGATCTCAGCTCAGGTCTCGATCTCAGGGTGTGAGTTCAAGCCCCGTGTTGGGCTCCATGCTGGACAGGGAGCCTACTTAAAAAATAAATAAATAAAGGGGCACCTGGGTGGCTCAGTTAAGCGTCCGACTCTTGGTTTCAGTTCAAATCATGATCTCAGGGTGGGGAGATCGAGCCCCACGTAGGGCTCTGCCCTGAGTGCAGAGTCTGCTTGGGATTCTCTCTCTCCCTCTCCCCCTCCCCCCGCTTGCGCTCTCTCTCTCTCTCTAAAATAAATAAATATTTTTTAAATAAATAAATAAGAATAAAAACAAAATAAAAAAATAACACAATGAAATCTTTTATGTGGTCATCAAAAATGTTTTGAACATTTTTAACAATATGGGAAGGTTTTTCTAACATTGCAGAAAGATTTTTCTTCACAATATGGAGAGTGTTTTCATATAATATTCTAAGAAAAAGCTGCACATAGATAGAACCCAATTTTTTGTCTGAATTTTTCTGTGATTAAAAAGCCTGTTGCTGGGGCCCCCGGCCTGGCTCAGTCGGAAGAGCATGTGACTCTTGATCTCAAGGTCATGAGTTCGAGCCCCACGCTGGGTGTAGAGAGCACTTAAAAATAAAAAATCTTTACCAAAAAAAAAATTCTGTTGCCTGTGGAGCAATAGGACTCTCTTTCACTGCTGGTGGGGATGCAAAATGGCACCGCCACTTTGGAAGACAGTTTGGCAGTTTGTCCCCAAACTAAACATACCCTGACCATATGATCCAGCAAATGCGTTCCTTGGTATTTACCCAGAGGTGTTGAAAGCTATGTCCGCAGAGAAACCTGCACACGAATGTTAATAACAGCCTTATTCATAATTGCCCAAACTTGGAGGCAACCAAGATGTCCACCAGTAGGTGGTTGGATAAATAAACTGTGGACATCCAGACAATGGAATATTATTCAGCGCTAAAAAGAAACGAGCCATCCAGCCACCGAAAGACACCGAGGAATCTTAAATGCATATGACCAAGTGAAAGAAGCCAGTCCGAAAAGGCCACGCACTGTAGGATTCCAACTCTGTGACATTCTGGAAAAGGCAGAAGTACCCGAGGGTAAAAACACCAGTGGTGCCAGGGGCTTGGGGGGAGGGAGCGATGAACAGACGGAGCACAGAGGATTTTTAAGGCCGTGAAACTATTCTGTGTGATAGTAAAACGGCAGATACTTTCATTATACATCTGTCCAAACTCACAGAATGTACACCACCAAGAGTGAACCCCAATGTCAACCGTGGACTTTGGGTGATAATGATGTGTGGCAGGTTCATCGACAGTGAGAAGGTGCCCTTCTGCCGTGTTGATAGTGGGACAGTCTATGCATATGGGGGCAGGAGGCATATGGAAATTCCCTGTACTTTCCACTCAATTTTGCTGTGAACCTAATAAATAAAGTCTATTAAAAAAAAAAAAATCCTGTTATCCTTATGCTGAATGAAAGAAGCCAGTCTCAAAAGGCTACAAACTGTGTGTTTCCATTTATACAACGGTCTTGGAAAAGGCCAAACTGTCGTGACCGAGAACAGGTCAGTGGTTGTGGGGAGGGGCTGGGGGAGACTATAAAGGGGTGGGGTGAGGGAATTTGGGGGTGAGGGAACTGTTCTCTGTCCTGATTATGGGGGTTACACGAATCTCTGCACAGCTTAAAATTCACAGAGCTACATAACAAAGGGGAAAAGTAAATTTCCCTTTATGATAATTATTCTTTAAATTTTTTAATGTAAAAAAAGAAAATCCTGTGTCAGAGCTGCGGCCATCCTCAGCTGGCCCACAAGACCCTTTCCTGTCTTGTGCTCCGAATCAAGAGTTGGTATGTCTGGGTCTGCTGCAAGCTACCGAGGCTCAGAGGAGCTGCAACTCTTGATCTCGGGGTGGTGAGTTCAAGCCCCATAGTGGGTGTAGAGATTACTTAAATAAATAAATAAACTTTAAAAAAAGAAAAAGGCACAAGACTGCCTATCTTGCACACGATTTCCAAGGTCTGCAGCTGACCCAGGGGCCCTTTCCTGTGGAGCCCCCATATTGTCTGCAGAGCTGCGGGACAAATTCTGGTGACTCTGCACTTCCCTCACCTGTGGCTCCTTCTAGGATCCCACCTCAGCAATGACCCCATCAGTCGACCCTGACACTTAGCCCCAGAGATTGGGGCATCATTCTCCACTCCTGCCTCTCCCTCTCCTTCACGGAGTCACCTAGATCTATTGACCTTACTTCCTGAATGCCTCCCCAAACTTCTTCCAAAATACTTGCTGTAAAAGTATCTGGCAAAGGACTTGTATCCAGCATATATAAAGAGCTTCTACAAATCAACAAGAAAAAGGCAGAAACCCCAAAGGAAAAATGACTATATGTCACAAAAGGTCATCTCCAAATGACCAATAAAATGGAACCATTTACTGCAGAGACAGCAGGAAAAATGGACAGTGGATTTTGAGGGGGGAAAGAAAATGACTTCTGAGAGGTGCCAAGGAGCCAGATATAAGGACTTTATTGCAGTGATGTGAAAAGTGAAAAGTCAGAAGCCACTGGAATGTCCATCAGTGAAGGAGTAGAGAAATGAAAAGGAGGGTGGTCCTGTGATGGAATATTATACAGGAGTGAAGAAGGAATGAATAGTTTCCCCCCTCATCTCTATCTGGACATAAATGTATCTCAAAAACATACTTGTGAGTGAAAAAAAAGTTGTGCGATGATAATACAGTGTGATACTATTTATATAAATCACACAAAACACAAGCAATAGCTCTAGATGTTGTTTGTGGTTCTATCTCTTCCCAGGAAGGTAGATACAGATTATGGAAGGCCTTTCCCTGTGGGGAGTGCAGTGATTTTGTTCTGGGTACTTGTGTCTTTCAAGTGTGTCTCCCTGCAGTGGCCAGAGAAATCAGGTTGTTGCAGATTGATGGCCAGTGGAGTCTGTTGGCCAGAGTGGAGTGTGACCTGATGGTCAACAACACAGCCAGGGGGCATCAGTGTGATGGAGGTGGCCAGAGGGACCAGAGGGACCAGAGGGACTAGAATGAAGATGGCCCTGATGCCACCACATGTCCAGCATATATAAAGAGCTCTTACAGACCAATAAGAGAAAGGCAGAAACTTCAAAGGAAAAAATGGGCCCTTCACAAAAGGTGATCTCCAAATGGCCAATAGGTATAAATATGCTTGACATCATGAGTCATCAGGGAGATGCACATAAAACCAAAAAAGCCATGACATGCCACACTTAACCAGAATGGCTAACATGAGAAAGACAATACCAACTCATGTTTCTACACTGCTTTGGAAAACTCTTTGGCAAAATCCACAAAGCTGAATAAACACCTATGCTATCACTCCTAGGAATAAACTCAGCGGAAATGCACACTTGAGTTCATAACACCCTGCTCATGATAACCCCAAACTGGAAAGCATCTAAATGCCCAACAAAAGGATAGGTCAATCAATTGTGGTAACTTCACAAAATGGAACACTATACAACAGTGATTCTCCACGGGGGTGATTTTTACATCTGGCAACGTCTGGGGACATTTCTGGTGTCACAGCTTAGAGGGGTGTGCCCTCTTCATCTCATGGGTAGAAGCCAGGGATGCTGCTCCACATCCCGCCGTGTGTGCGGCACCACAAAGAATTATTCAGCCCCAGATGTCAATGGTGGTTGAGAAACTCTGCTATACAATGACAATGAACACAGACTGCAACCTGGAACAACGTGGGTGAATCCAGCCTCATGCTGCCTGGCATAAAGAGAATGCCCTGCCTGCTTCCATTTAGACAAAGTCCAGATGACAGGCAATGGATCGTACGCTATTCAAAGTCAAGTTAGGGGTTACCCGGGCGGGCGTGATGGGAAGGAGGCACAGCAGGGGCTTCGAGGGGCTGGTGATATTTTGTCCTAGATCTGCATCCTGGCTATATGAACACCAACATCTGTGACTTGTGTGTGTTTTTCTGAATGTGTGCTTTATTTAAATAAAAGGTTCTAAAATTTAAAAATCCTCTTCTACTCCTCTGCCCTGTTCAACTCTGCACTGGGCGACTGCTCTGACCTCTCTCCCCTCTCCCCAGCCCGCCTCCAGACAACAGCTAGGGGATCTCTAGGGCACACACGTGAGACTGTGTCCCTAGCTGCTCTAAACCCTTCCATGGCTCCCTATGGCCCCCAAGGTTAGATCCAAGTCTTTTTTTTTTTTTAAGATTTTATTCATTTATTTGACAGAGAGAGACACAGCGAGAGAGGGAACACAAGCAGGGGCAGAGGGAGAGGGAGAAGCAGGCTTCCCACAGAGCAGGGAGCCCGATGTGGGGCTCGATCCCAGGACCCTGGGATCATGACCTGAGCCGAAGGCAGACGCTTAACGACTGAGCCACCCAGGCACCCCCGACTGAGCCACCCAGGCGCCCCTAGATCCAAGTCTTTACGGACTTTCCTGGCACTGGGCCTGCTTTGCAGTCTCACCTCTACCTACCCTCACTGCTCCTTGCACCATCAAGTTAACCTTCAGCCCCAAACATGCTGCTTCAAACCTCCAGGCCTTGGCACCTGCTTTCCTCTCTGCCAGACTGCCTGGCTGGAGTGACACACTCTTGCCCTCTGAGGTTCAGCTCCTATGCACACTGGGTTTTGCAAAATACAAGAGAAGGCTTTGAGTAATATGCAAAAGCTTACTGGCTCACCCCGGGGTCCTTTCCTTCAGGGAAAGCCCCCACACCCTCTGAGCCACCCAGGGGACTCCAGGGGGGGGCGACTGAGAAACCCCAGGTCTCTGCCTGAAGGCTGTACCCACCCCCATCCCCCCACCCCGTGGGGGAGGACAAGGCAGGCGCCCCAAAGGTTCAGAGCATAAACACCATCCCTCTTCTTTCCCAGCAGCCCCCACATCTCCAGCCCCCTACCCGGGCTCTGCCTGTCCTACCCTCGGTTTCCTCCCCCCTCCTCTCATTTCCAGAGGATCCCTCGGTGCCGGGCTCCCGCACAAGCCCGCAGCCATTTCAGAAGGGGAAGGGGGGGCGGGGAAAGTTTCCGGGAGGTGGAGTCAGGTCAGCCCCGCGCCCAGCTCACAGCCCCGGCACCCCTGCAGACTGGGAGATTCCGCCCAGCCTGTCTCCCGCGCCCCCCGCCTCAGCCCTGTCCTCACCAGCACAAACCCCAGGGCGGCTAGTGACTCGCTGGGCTCCGGTGCTCACACGCTATGTGACCTGGGGCCAGTGCCCTAAGGTCTCTGTGCCTCAGTTTCCTCGCCTGAGAAAGAAGAAAAGGGTGCCCACCTCACAGGGCCATGGGAGGGTCAGATGAGTCATTTAAAATAAGGTCTGGCACTGAAGCATCCCGTGACAGTTTTTTGCGGCTGTTGTTACTTTTAATAGACAAGAAGCCGAGGACATGCCCTGCATTTGGGAAATGGTCAATAAATGCTGTTTTCCCCCCACACTCCTCCTCTTGGATTGTCTCCATGCTGTTCTTGCCCCAGGATAGTCTAGAGGCCGAGTTCCAGCAACGCTGCCCGATGGTCTCTGCGGCCTGGGTGCGGGGGTGGCCCGTTCCACCAGCCTGAGGGGAGAGCCAGGACGAGCCCCGGCTGGTGGCCCCCTTGCACTTAGCCTCTCCCCATAGCCCCTCCGCTTGCCCTCACCCACGGGAACTGTCACCCACGGGGCCTCCTGCCATCCCACGCCTCTGCCTGGGCAGACACCAAGGACCCCACATCTCCAGCTCAGAGGGACACAGCGGGCTTCCAGTGCATGCCTCCCTGGGACATCAGGACTTCTCCCCTGCAACTGGGCACCGTCCCTCCAAGTCTGCTGTTGCCCCGTGCCCCCCACTCAGGGTCACCCACCTGGCCACCCAGCCAGAGAGGGTCATCATGCGAGGCACAGTCCAGACCCACCCATGAGACCTCCCTCTCCACTCCCTCTCCTTCCACCCCCCACCGCCTGTCCCACCAGCCTCCAGACACCCTCAGCTGGGAAACCAGCTTCCTTTCTCCCTAATCCCTCCACGCACCTCCCACACCGCAGGCCCTGTGACCCTTCAGACTGTAAATCAGAGCATGACACTCTCCTATAAAAACCCAACTGTGGTTCATGAAGGGTGAGCCTGGGCCCCCCAGGCTTGAATGGACAGTCTCTCTCATGCTGCCCCCTCTTAGGTCACACTGGACTTTTGTTTCAAGGGCCCCCCCCCTTCCCCAGCCCCCTGCATCTCTGCCTACCTGCCCCCCTCAGCTGAGGGACATTCTGTCCTTGGGAAGATCACCCTGACCTCCTGCCCACGTCCTGAACATCCTGTGCCCACCCAACCGCCCCCATCACATACCCAGCACATTGACCTGGAATTACCAAGGGGCCTCTTCATCAGCTTTGGCTCACTGGTCCCAGAGAAAAGCCCCTCCAATTAACACTGGCACCAAAAGGCCAAAGCAAGAAACAAAAGGGTTGATTGGAAGGAACTCTGTCTTTCGAAAACAGAGTACAAATTATGACAAGGAATTCATTCTGCTTTATAGTAAACAAGACGGGAGCTACAATTGAAACTCCGGGCTAATTCTTCAAACAAAAAAGAAATTAAGTCATTGGGGGTTTTTCAGAGGGGCATTTCCCCCCCACCAAATCGTATTTAATAATTCACGTTTAATATTTCAATAGGATTCTGAAGTCATTGGGGGAGAAAATAGACACAGAGAGAGAGAGAGAAAACAAAACACAACAAAAAATGCTTGGAGGGTATTGTAGGTTGAATTATGTCCCCCAGAAAGATATGTTGAAGTCCTAACTCCCAGTACCTGGGAATGTGACTTTTATTTGGAAAAGGGATCTTTGCAGATGCAATCAAATTAAGGTGAGATCATCCTGGAGTAGAGTGGGCCCCTAATCCAATGACCTCATAAGAGAAGTTTGGACACAGAGACACAAAGAGGAGGAAGATGGTCATGTGCAGGGACTGGAATGACGTGTCTATAAGCCAAGCAATGCCAAGGATTTCAGGCAGCCATGAAAGCTAGGAGAGGTGGGAAAGAGTCTTCCCTGGAGCTGTCGGAAGGAGCATGGCCCTGTGAACGCCTTGATTTTGGACATGGAACTTTCAGAACTGTAAGAGAATAAATCGCTGTTGTCCAAGCTGCCCAGTTTGGGGTACTTTGTTATGGCGGCCTCAGGAAACGAGACACAGGTCTGCATCTGACCCATTTGATGTTTGAGTCACTCTCCCTGGAACAGCCTGTCCTGCCTCCACCAATGGGCACTTTCTCTGTGTTTAATTATTCCTTGGACTGACCACCAATTCCTCCTCTGTCAATAACTCACCTGCGTTTTGGTCCCTGCCCACAGCCACTTTCTCCCACCACATGAAATCCCACCAGGTTCCAGATTGGTCATATCATTTTGCTATAGACTTGCATTGTGTTAACATCGTTTTGGGGGAATGTTTATAACATCCCACGAACAGAGAACTGATCCCCCCCAAAAAAATCGTGTTCCATGGGTGCAGCTTGGTGCTGATATAACCCTGGAGACTGAAGTGGGGTCTGATTTCCTAAATCATCCATTTAGTAGAAAACAGTTTTCATGTTGTGACAACTCTAGCGTCCCTCCACACACTATGACTACCCTCCTTGCAGATGTGACAGCCCTAGCAAGCTCCCAAATTGCACATTTAAAGGATAGATGATGCAGTGAATGCTGTTGGGACAACCGGGAGAATAAAAGTCGGATCCCTACCTCACACCTTACCTCAATATAAATTCCTGATGGATCAAAGTTTTACATGTGAGAAATAAAATCATAAAAGTATGAGGGAAAAAACACGTGGGGGCCTTTTAAAAATAGTAATTTGAGAATAGGTAAGGTCTTTCTAAGAAAAATAATTAAACAAAAACACTGTAAAAGAAAAAGGTGAGTCCAGCTTCCTAAAAATACAAATAGATGCATGGGGAGAAAACATTATAAACAAAGTAAAAGGGGCACCGGGGTGGCTCAGTTGGTTAAGCGACTGCCTTCGGCTCAGGTCATGATCCTGGAGTCCCGGGATCGAGTCCCGCATCGAGCTCCCTGCTCGGCAGGGAGTCTGCTTCTCCCTCTGACCTTCCCCCCTCTCATGTGCTCTCTTTCTCATTCTCTCTCTCTCAAATAAATAAATAAAATTAAAAAATAAAAATAAAAATAAAAAAATAAAGTAAAAATATAACAAATTGGGGGGTGGGGAGGATATTGCAGCTTGTATCAGAGAATAAGAAGTAATTTCCTTAATATTAAAAAGAGCTTTGGGACACCTGGCTGGTTCCGTCAGAAGAGCATGTGACTCTTGATCTCGGGGTCCTGAATTCAAGCCCCAAGTTGGGTGTAGAGATTACTAAAAACAAATAAATAAATAAGTTTTAAAAAATGGTTACTATGGTAATTTTATGTTATTATCTCTTTTACCTCAATTTTTAAACAAGGACAATATGTAAGATGCAAGTGTTTGTTTAAAAAAGGGAAAGAGGGGTGCCTGGGTGGCTCAGTCGTTAAGCGTTTGCCTTCGGCTCAAGTCATGATCCCAGGGTCCTGGGATCGAGCCCGGCATCAGGCTCCCAGCTCGGCGGGAAGCCTGCTTCTCCCTCCCCCTCACTCCCCCTGCTTGTGTTCCCTCTCTCGCTCTGTCTCTCTCTCTGTCAAATAAATAAATAAAATCTTTTAAAAAATATATAATAAATTAAAAATTAAAAAAGGAAAGAAAATGGGACACCTGGCTGGCTCAGTCAGTGGAGCATACAACTTTTGATCTCGGGGTTGTGGGTTTGAGCCCCACATTGGGTGTAGAGATTACTTGAAAAAATAAAATCTTCTAAAAAAATTAAAAATGTAAAAAAAGGAAAGAAAAGAAAAAGAAGGTGTACATTTATACACAAAAACTAATTTCAGGAAGCTAAGCCAATTTGTTGAGCCTCTAGGGGCAGAGCTGGGGGCCTGGGAGACAGACAGGGTATAGGAGGACTCTGCCCTAGCAAACCTTTGTGCAGCTTTTGAATGTGATGTGTTAACTGTTCCAAAGGAAAAACATTTCAATGCAAATTAGAGATTTTCATCTCCTATTTTAAAAAGCTTTATAAAATAGGACTCGGGACGCCTGGGGGGCTCAGTGGGTTAAGCGTCTGCCTTGGGCTCAGGTCATGACCTCAGGGGTGGGTGGGCTCCCTGCTCAGCAGGGAGTCTACGTCTCCCTCTGCCTCTGCCCCTCCCCACCACTCAGCTCTCTCTTGCTTGCTCTCTCTTGTTCTCTCTCTCAAATAAATAAAATCTCAAAAAAATACAATACAATACAATAAATAAAATAAAATAGGACTCAATTTCCTCCTAATCAAATCTAGGAGAGGGGATGGTGTCTTGAATAGGCAGATGTTGACATGGGTCTCCTGGTCTTGCTGTGTCACTGATCACTTCACCTCCCACTAGGGTGACCAACCACCACAGTTCGCTCAGGACCGTACGAGTGCTAGCACTGGGAGCCCTGTGTCCCAGGCCCATTGGATGGCTGGTCACAGTACCTCCAGGCCCAGGATGTTTTCTCTGCTGGATTGTACAGACCTCGCGGCCATGCAGGCTGGGATGAGGAGAAATGAGAGCTTCCCGGATGCCCGGTGCAGCGTCAGGGGGAAAGGCAGGAATCAATGACCCGGGACATCCTGTGACCAAGAAGGTAGGGACGGACGCACAGTAGGTGTGGGGGCCCTTTCCCATCACCCCCAGGGGGCCAGGCCAGCCCTGGGGGATAGGGGAGTATGGCCATCAAGGGTGAGGGGTGTGAGTCTACCAGGGCTGAGGGAAGGTGAGGACCCTCTGTGTCCCCACCCGGATGCCTCCAACCCAGCAAAGGGAAAGAAAGTGGGGGGCTGGCAGAGGATAAGAGGTCAGGAGGAGCTGAGTTCAAAGCTGCCTCCTCTCTGGCTGTGTGGCCTTGGGCAGCTAACTGCACCACTCTGGGCTCGTGTCCTCATCTGTGAAATGGGAATTTTAAATGCACTTGCTTCACAGACAGGGTCGGATATGTTCACCTCCGTAAAGCTCCCAGCGTGGTGCCTGGCACCAACCGGGTCATGCTGTTCCCTACCCGGCTGCTGGGAACCTCAGGCCGGCGGGGCGCAGCATCAACTCAAGTGGGTTAGCCCGCCCCCATGGGGAGCTGGGAGGGCCCTTGGGGGAGGCAGCAGCAGGACTGGAAGAAGGCCGTGCAGCTCCAGGGAGAAAAGCTCAGCCTCCTCCCTCCCATCCCCCCACCCCTGCAGGCAGCCAGAGAAGTTGGGGCTGCGTGTGTCCATGCTCAGACACTTGCACACAGACACCCAGACACCCAGACACACAGACACATGAACACACACAAAGAAACACAGAAACACACAGAGACCCGGACCTGGAGACACACGGACAAGGAGACATACAGACATACCCAGCAAGCTCCCTTCTGAGCCTTTCTTGGACAAACTTCATTCCTCACCTTACCTCTCCCCATTCTCTCCGCCCTTCAAGAACATCTGTGAGACACTGTGTACCGGGCCCTGTTTCTGGCATTAGGGCCACCAGGGGATCAAAACAGAACCCCCCAGCCTTGAGGGGTAAACATTTTCCCGGGGAAGCCGTCAGGCACAGGATAGAAAAATCAAGAGGGAGGAGGGCTGAGGAGAGAGAGCTGGGGAGGAGGATGGCAGGGGGATGGCGGGATGGGTTGTGCAGGGTGAACCTTTCATTAAAAACCCAAGAGATGGAGGGAGGGGGCTGCGAGGACTCACAGGAAATGCTCTTCCAGGCAGAAAGAACAGCCAGCGCAAAGTCTTCTCCATGCCCCATCCCACCTGTCCCAACCTTCCCCAGCTTTGGGCCTCCTTAGGGTCCCCGCTGCCCCTCCCCAGACACCCCACACTGGGCTTGCCATCTCACCACTCCCGCCAACCAGGTCCTGGCCTCCCCTGATGCCCACAGCCCTGGCCACTTTACCGCTAAATCCCTCTGGAGTCCCTCCCTTCACTCCTGTCTGCACCCCCTCCATCAGGCCCCAGAAGCACCCACGGCAGAGTCTAATTTTAAGTCTGACTGTGCCTCTCACGGGAGAGCCCTGGAGGGCCTTTGGTGGCCGGCCCCACTTGGCTGTCCTCTCTTCTTCACTCACCTCTGTACCCTAACTCGGCTTACTGCCCCCATCCATTCACCTCGCAGGTTCAGAGGTCACCTCCTCCAGGAAGCCTGTCCTGAATACTCCATGCTCGTCCATGGGGTGGGGGCAGGAGGAGGGCATAAGGTAGCCATGCAGCAGCCTGACTGGAGGAAGTTCAGCCTGCATCTCTTGCTGCCAGCTGACCCCTTCCCTCCAGCCACCCCACCTCCTGCCTGAAGACTCTCTCTGACCCTGGCCCACCCACATCCTCTTTCAGGGGCCTCCCCCTCCTCTTCTCCAGTGATCTGCTGCTTCTCCCCTGGGGCCTGGACTCCCCCATTCCACGATGTCTCCCGTTACGACTAATACAAATGGCTGCCAGGCTGTGAGCACCCACAGGTGCAAGGCAATGTCACCGTAGCTCAGAGCCGCTGCACGTGAGAAAGTGGCTTTATGGTCTCTCCTCTCCCCGATGCACAAAGGAGCTCTTGGGGGTAGAGGTGTGGGGCGCTCTGCAGAGGGCCCTGAAGTCTGAGGGAGAAGGGTGCACACATTTGAAAAGGGAAAACATAGTCTGGTGGAGGAAACAGCAGGTGCAAAGACCTGAAGCTGGGCTGGGAGGCACGGGTTCTCTATCCCACGTGTGGAAATCAAATCTCAGCGATGTGAGGCAACTTGCTTAGGGCCCCACAGCCAAGAAGGCGGGGCCTGCCCCCACCTCGCCCTGGATCTGCTTCAAGGAGAGGCTTATAGCCCAAAGGTGAAGCCACTTTTCCAGATGAGGAGAGGGTTGGCTAGCTGCTCTGCAACCCCCTTCCTTTCAGCTGGGGGCAGCTGGACCATGAGCCCCCCAGGTGCGGCACAGGTGCTCACAGATTACCTCTGCCTCATCCAGGATTGTCTTTCATTCAAGGCTTGCCCAGGCTCCCCGCTCCCGCGCGCTGCTGATCCTGGGTCACTTTCGCTTCCACCTGGCAAGAGAGGGCCCGGGGCTGCACCACCACCCACGCCGGCCTATCTCCACAGCTCTGCCTCCTGACCCCTGCACCCCACCAAATCGAAGCCTCTGCCTGGCTGGCTGACCTCCACTACCCCCCAACCTCCCAACTGGGCAGCTGGCTCCTGCGCGCGCTTCGGCCTCACCAACCGCGAATTGGGCGGCTTGGTCTGCGAGCTGGGATAAGTCCCCAGGCTTGGGGAACCCGAGATGGCCTCTGAGGCCTGAGACGGAGTCCGGGCCTCCCCCAGCAACGCCCCGCCGTGAGTTCCAGCGGATCAGGGCGCCCGCGGTGTGAATGCAGATGCACGGGTCAGAGCCAGGCCAGAAGAGGGGACCCGGGAGGGGATCGGCGGACGTGCAGCGATGGAACAGAACCATGGGCCAGATTGAGCGCCGCGGTGCTGGGTTCAAAGGCGAGAGATAAGGCGCAAGCAAAAGACCTGAGGCTGGATCTCGGCCAAGCGCGCCTCCGGGCCGGCCTGGGGGGCGGGCCGGAGTGGGGGTGGGGGGGAGCGGGGGGACGGGTCCGGGGGGCGGGTCTGGGGCGGAGCTAGGCCCGGCCGGCGGCGCGGGGGCGGGGGTCCAGGAGGCGGTCCAGTTCGCGGAGAGGGCCGAGCCCCGCCAGGACCCCGCGCCCCGCCGGGCCCCGCCCCGGCCCCGCCCCGGCCCCGCCCCGGCCCCCCCCCGTTCCCTCCGCCCCAGCCTACCCCCGGGCCCCACTGCAGAGGCGGCGCTGGGAGCAGAGTCCGGCGGCCGCGTGCGGGCTGCGCGCGCTCCTTCCCCTCCGCCTCTGCCGCCCACCCCCGGTGCGCCCCGCCGCCTGCGCCCCCAGGTAAGCGAGCGCCCCCGCGCCCCGAACGCCGCCCGGAACGCCACCCTCGCGGCGAGCCCCGGCCCCGCCTCCGCGGCCATGGCGGCCCCGGCCCCCCCTCACCCCGCCCGGGGCGGCCTCTCGGGGCTTCCCATCCGGTCCCAGGCCCCGGGCCGCCGCCCCGAGAGAGCCCTGCTCCCCCGAGCGCCGGGGACGCGGCTGCGAAACGGGCAGGAGGGAGTGGGGGCGAGCCTGGCCCGGCGACGCGGGGGAGTCCGGGTGGGTGAATGCGAGGAGCGCGACGCGAGTGTGGGTCAGACGCCAAGGAAACCGTACGGAGTGCCCGCGCTGGGGACGCGGCCGGCGCCCTGACCTCGCAGCCCGGCTGCGTAGACGGCTAGCCACTGTGTAAACAGGCTCCGATCACTCCAGCCCGCGCTAAGTGCGGGGAGGACAACACCTCGGGGAGATGGAGGAAGGGTCAGGGAGCGCTTCTCGGAGAAGGGGTCATCCGGGCCTGAGTGGACCAGCCAGCGACGGCTTTTGAGGCCCAGGAAGCAGCGAGATTTAGAAGTAGGGCCCAGCCTGGTGTGTTTGCAGGGCAGAAAAGAGGCCAGCGTGGCTGAAGCGCCGGGAGGGAGGCTCGGAGGTGGGGAGAAGTTGGCCCGCGCCTCGAAGATGGCGGGGAGTGAGTGGATTCCATTCTCAAGCCTGGGGGGGCCACGGGAGGCTTAGAGCAAAGTGAGTAACCCGGTCCTGTTGTGTCTTAGGAAGATCCCCTGCTGTGGGCAGGAGGGATGGGAGGAAACCCGGGAGGAGGCTGCTGGCTTGCCCCCCACCGGAAGGGGTGGTGGACAGGGGGTGACGCGGGGGGGGGGTGCATTCTGGCAGAAGAACATCCTCTGCGTTCCCTGCCTGCTCAGAAGTGGGGCGTAAATGAACCTGCGCGGAGGAGATTTCTGGCGCTGGCAGCTGGGAGTATGCAGGGGCCTTTGCTTGCTGGGATGGGGAAACTGAGGGAGAAGCAGGTGGGGTGGGGCTGTCGTGGCTGAGTCTGACTTGCAAAACCTGTGAAATGCCACCTGATGGGGGAGGCTCCTGGAGACCCACTCTACACCCAGGCAAGGTCTCCAGCCGTTGAGTGCAGGGGCCAAGCTGTCCCCAGTCCAGTGACCTGGATCTCTTTTAGGGAGGCTGCCCGAGAAAGACATTCTGGAGTATGGGGTTGCCTTAGAAGCTCCCAGGGTCCCCGGTCTCCACTCAGGCCCCTTCCAAGAGCAGCTGCTGTGAATAAACATGGCTGGGGTGTGGGTGCCAGGAGACTCAGCCACCTGGGTCCCCACAGGCCAAGCCAGGACCTTTCTTGCCTGCTTTCCCAGCTCACCTACTCCCAGTGGAGGTGTCTTGAGAGGGGAGGGAAGAGGTAGTAGAAATGAGCTGGGAGACTTGGTCATGGAACTGGCCTTGTCACCCCGGGGAAAGTTTTCTGGGCTTCGGTTTGCCCATCTGTAAAATGGGTCAGTAGAACCTATCCCTGGGAGTGTTGTTCTGATCAAAGGAAGCCTTGGCTAGGAAAGGGCTTGGCTGATCCCAGTGGCAGCCTCCGGGGCCTTGAGGGAATGGGGGAGACCGCCAGAGCCAGCGCGAGTTCACAGCATGATGAGCCCCCATTTCCTGCACTGAGAAATGGGAGCACTGTGTAACTGCCCACCTCCAGACCCGGGGCCTTCTGCAGACTGAGTGAGTCAGGCGTGTAAAGTGTTTGGTTGGCCCAGCGCCTGGCTTGGAGTGATCGCTTGGCACAGAAGCCGCTGGGCTCCTGTAGTTGGCCGGGGGGGTGGGGGGGAGCAGGAGTGGGCCTCCCACCACCCTCGGGATGCCGAAGGTGCCCGGGGACAGGCTCCTCTTATCTGAGCACCACAGGCTGTCCTCTCTCCCACTCTCTGGAGGCTGCCTCTGACCTTGTCCTGCCCGCTGAAGTTCGGTGCCCGCAGGCTACTGACTTCACCTCCTTTTTGCTTCAGCTTCTTCACCTGTAAAATGGGAATAATAGCAGTCATCACCTCAGAGGTGAACACAGCACCCAGGTGCTAATAAGCACCTGGTAAAACAGCAGGTGCCTGGATGTCTGGGGGGAGGGAGCCCGGAGGAGTGGCCTGGTTCACCCTCCCCAGGGAAGGCTTCTTGGAGGAGGTGATCATTGGTGGGTTACTAAGGATGATTCAGAGTTAACAGGGCAGAGGGACCAGGGTACAGAGATGTGGAGGGGAGAAACTGCAGGATGCATGGCAGGAGCTAAGAGACCAGACTGGAAGCAACCTCGCTGGTCCAGATCGAGATGGAGGTGGGGATGAGGGAGAAGTGCATGGATCCTGGAGAGATTGGAAGTGGGGGTGGCGGGGCAGCCGCTGATTGGGGAGCAGGTTCCGGTGCATCTGGAAATTGTGATGTTGCTAGACACCCAGATGGTGGCGAGGTGCAGGGTGGGCTTTGAAGAAGCAAGCTTGGAGCTTGGGAGGCATCAGCACCTGGGGGGATTGGGCAGAGAGGGGAGGCAAGGAAACAGTTAGGTGGCAAGCCAGAAGCCAGGGAGCAAGGGCTTCAAAAAGGAGGAAATGGTCAACTCAGCTGAGTTTCTGAATCCTCTGCTTAAATAATTCAGTGGTAGGGATTTTCCTCCCTTGGCTGTCTTTCCCACCCCATCCCAAGCCATTCAGAATGGGCTCTTCTTTGCCACACTTGAATGGGCTCTGACCAGAGTGGCATAGAGGTCTTTCTCCTCCTTCGATCTCGACTTCATACCTTTGTTAATATGAGACTGTCCCACCAGTTCCCCACAATGAATGCGCAGGAGCTCAACTCTCTCCCCGCCCCCCCATCTTGGGCTCCCAACCCCATATTTTGCCCCAGGACCCCGTGACTGTGTCTCTGAGGTGCCAGCCCCACCCTGAAGAACCCCTCTATCCTGTGCTTGTCCCCCCCCCGCCCCCACTTCCCTTCTGCCCCTGTGTCTGTCATTTATTCATGCAGCACATATTTATGAAGTGCCTGCAGTGGGAGGCACCGGGCTGAGCAATGAACACAAGCTTCCCTGCTTCTACCTCATGGAGCTAATGTTCTGAGAGGCAGGGAGGTGGGGGAGTGGGTGTGAAACCCGAAGGATGAGAAAGAGCCAGGTGGACATCTGGAGGAAGAGCATTCCAAGCAGAGGCACCAGCATGTGCAAAGGTCCTCAGGCAGGACCAGGCCTGGCATGTTGGAGGTATAACAAGGAGGCCAGGGTGGCTGGATCAGAGGGAACAAAGGGGAGCGTGGGCAGAGGGGCAGACGAAGAGAGCGAAGGTCTCAGGGTGCCTCAGTCCAACAACAGCAGACCTTGGGAGGGTCCTGGCTTGAAGGTTAAGAGGTTGCAGAGCCCCACTGCTTTGCAATTTGCGGGGTGGGGGGTCATTCCTGGAGCCCTGATGGCCCAGGAGGCTGGCAGGAGGAAGGAAGAGAATCCACCCCTTTTCCCGGTGGGCAAGTCTTCCTCTTCCCGTGATGGGGGCTCAGCTGACCTTGAAGACTTCCCCGAGGAAGTGAAGTAGCCAGGAAGAGGGCACAGATAGGGGGTATGAAGGCAGGGAGGAGGTGGGGGGAGGCAGGCAGTGGCAGTGACCGGGTGGGCAGGCCAGGCAGGGCACAGAGCTGGATATGGAGCAGGATACTCTCAGGGAGGGGACAGAGATGCGAGGATAGCAGGCGGCAAAAACCAAAGCAGCTGTATTTTGAGGATGGTCGCGCCATCAGCCTGCTGTCACTCCCTTTCCAGGTGGAAGGGAAAAGACTCGAGTTCCCCCCTCCCACCCCCCCACCCCCACAGTGCATGTGGACGAGGGCTTGGCCACCTGGATCTGGTCACCGTTCTCACCCCCACCGCTGACCCAAGCATGCCTCCAAACCTTAGCAAGCCTCAGAAGCCTTAATGAGAGGATCCAGAGCCTTGGACTCTGGATCAGAGATCAGTGGTCCTGCTGAGCCAGGACCCTGTGGCCGCCACTGTCCTCCCCACCCCACCCCTCTCCACACTAGGGATGGGTGCGCCTCGGGGCAGCTCCCGTAAGCCCCGGCTCAGCTATGACAGTGAGCCTGGCAGGCGCCATGGAGCGACAGCTGGAGCGAGGGAGTCTAACTACACTCTTAGGAGATGGCAGGGGACAAGGACAGTGACAGAAGGGGAGAGGAGGCAGGACAAGCTCTGCCAACATCTGCCTCTGGATCTCATTTTTCCATCTGAGATGTTGACTAGGGTGGGCCTTAATCTAAGGCTGTCACCTCCCTGCCAGCACCTCTTCCCATATGCCCCTCTGTTCCAGCCCCTGGGCTTCGTCTCAATCACTTGAAGCTACTGCCCGTGGCCCAGCCTCAGGGCCTTTGCACAGCCTGTTTCCTTTATCTAGAATGCTCTATGCCCATGGCTTCCTCATCTCTTTTCTCAAGCATCACCTTCTTTTTTTTTTTTGTAAGATTTTATTTATTTATTTGACAGAGAGCAAGCGAGCCAGAGAGCACAAGCCACAAAACAGCAGAGGGAGAAGGAAAAGCAGGCTCCCTGCTGAGCAGGGAGCCCGATGTGGGGCTCCATCCCAGGACCCTGGGACCACGACCTGAGCCAAAGGCAGACACTTAACCAACTGAGCCAGCCAGGCGCCCCTCAAGTATCACCTTCTTAAGGAAACCATCCTGACCTTCCTGTTTAAAATCGCATCCCCCACTGCCCAATTCCTGATCTCTTTTTCCTGCCCTCTGCTATCCAGCACAATGAAATAAATTAATAAAATGTATAGTATTTGCCGCCCCCAACCCTCACCCTGTCCAGGACCTCAGCTCCAGGCACACAATAAATGTTTGTGCAGTGATGACAAGGAGGCAGTCTTTAGAGACAGGTGGGCTTACATTTGAATCCCAGCCCGCTGCCTCCTCCTTTGTGCCCTTGGGTGATTCTGTGCCTCAGTTTACACAGCTGCAAAATGCGGACCACAGAAGCACCTGGCGCTGGCCACCCCCCCAACCCCCCCGCAGCTTCCTGGGGGAGCCTAACCAGAGCCTGGAAGCAGTTGGTGGCAATTTAGACCCTGAGTCAGGACACTTAGAACTTTCCCACATATTCCTAGAATTTTCCACAAACATGTTGAGAGTAAGGGGGGGTGCGGAGCCTCTCTAAGGTGGTCCTGTTTTTTTCCCCTCTTCCTAGATTTCGAATCTTTCACTTTTGAATAAGAAGAAGGTTTTTTTTTTTTTTTTTAATTTATTTATTTATTTGAGAGAGAGAGAATGAGAGACAGAGAGCATGAGAGGGAGGAAGGTCAGAGGGAGAAGCAGACTCCCTGCCAATCAGGGAGCCCAATGCGGGACTCGATCCCGGGACTCCAGGATCATGACCTGAGCCGAAGGCAGTTGCTTAACCAACTGAGCCACCCAGGCGCCCCAAGAAGAAGGTTTTTTTGATAGACCATGAACCCCGGGCGAATGCCATGACCCTTTAGATATGTGTTCCCAGTGCTGTTTTCCAGATGGCTCATTTCTTTCTTTTTTTTTTTTTTTAATTTACATGAGAGAGAGAAGAGTGAGAGCATGAGAGGGGAGAGGGTCAGAGGGAGAAGCAGACTCCCCGCTGAGCAGGGAGCCCGATGTGGGACTTGATCTCGGGACTCCAAGATCATGACCTGAGCCGAAGGCAGTTGCTTAACCAACTGAGCCACCCAGGCGCCCCAGATGGCTCATTTCTAACACCAAAGTCCAGTTTCTCGTGCACTGGGAATCGAGAGGTTCCTCGGGTCTGCAAACTGAGGCGGTTCTCGGAGGGGGTGTCGGGTTGTACCCAGGCACATGCTTCCTCTCGGGTAGTTCTCTCTGGCAAGGGACTGATTTTGAATTTTGAAGCTTGTAGCCTTTTTTACGCCATGAAATTTACATGACTCCACAGACATATTGCGATGCACGGAATAGGAGGTGCTCGTTAAATCTAAGAGCCTGTGGGACGAGCTCAGGGAACGAGGTCTCTTACTTACACACCTGAGTTGTTGGTCCCACATTTGGTGAAGTTGACTGTTAGGGCTGAGGATTTTCAGAGCACTTTCTGGGGGGTGGGGGGGCGGTGGCGGGTACGGTCAGAACCGTGGCATTTGCATTGATGAAATATCAAAGATGCTTGCAGTAACTTCTGGATTGAGACAGGAGCAAGCCACAGGGCAGGAGCTGCTCACCCATTTCAACCTGTTTCAACCTTGGATGGTAATCATCCAGGACTGAGTGCAGATAACTGATTGAACTTCTGGAAATAGGTGAAGAGGTCGTGCCTTGGGACTTTGGGAAATCCAACCAGAACATAAGTCGTTTGCACACAGCATTGCTCAAATACTGCCTAGATGTTGGGCACAGAATATTTAGAAACCATTACTGCATGGACATTTGTAGCCACTGGCTTTCATCTAGAGTAGCTCATTCTTGCCCAGGACACAGAGACTGGATGCCTCTATTATTACTGAAATATTCTGGAAGCACCACCCTTTGTAAATTTTAGCAGCATCGTGCTTTGTAGCTGGCGAAGGCGTTCTTTCTTGCCTTACCTGTGCTGATGTAACTTGGCCCTTGTGAGGAGGTAATATTGGAACTGAGGCCTGAGTTGGAGCTGACGGTGGACACAGACAGGAATCAGACCCTGTTGAATGCCTGCCCAGAGCCCCCCTGTTCGTTGGTGAGATAGAGAGATAAGTTCCTGGGCAGTTACAAGGCAAAATAAAACACCAAATGGAGAACCCACGATGCAGCCTGGAAGTCCCGGAAGGCTTCCTGGAAGAAGCAACAAGCAGGCTGCTTACTTTGAAGGGTTGGAAGAGCGATGAATAGTGACTCAGGCCGAGGGGACATCCGGGGATTGCATTAGAGTGATGTTTCTGAAATCTGACCAGACCCTGGGAATCTGGCCATGGACCCTGGCTGAGAACCACGGGTGGGGGTGGGTGGTGTCTGCAGGAGGTCTCCCCTGCCCCGGGTTGGGGGGGAGGGAGAGGCTTGTCCAACTCTGAGCTGTGTGCTGCTGAGGGCTGGGTGGGGACAAGCGCTCCGCCTGCCTGCACGCCCCAGCCGCCCGCCCTCCATCGGTGAGCAGCCCTGCATCTGTGTGCATCCCATCCGAGGGGGTCATCTGAGAGGAAGTGCAGCTTGGCCTCTAGTTACACAAACACCTCTGGTCCTTAAAGGGCCCACGGACAGCCTGGCGTTCCGGCGGGGGACCCTTCTCTGCTCCACCGCATGAGGTTTGGAACCCCAGCCCTGCACCCAGGGGACGACCGGCGCTCACGGGCTCCCCGCACAGGCTCCGCACCCTTCCTGGGCAGGCAGACGGGACGGGGACAGTTTCACAGAAGGTGCTGCCGGCCTGAGGCCACCCCGCAGGAGCAGATCTGCCCAGGTGTGTGGACTCTGAAGGTCACGGTTTGCCCCTGTGTGACCCGGAACCCGGACAAGGGCGTGGGCCCACATTCAGAGGCATGGCAGTCGGGGCAGGGAGGCAGTGTCTGGGGGTGCTGGGGCTCCAGAGCCCTCGAGGCCCTGCCTTTCCCTGTCATCACCCCTTTTTGTGCTCAGAAGGCACTTCTCGGCGTCCCACACCTGGAATTCTCCCACACCGGCTCTTCTTGGCCCCTCCCACCGCTGGGTTATATGTCCCCAAACTCCTGCCCAGGCGTGGAGTTCCCAGATCAGGTTGCCTGCCCCAACATCCTCGACGCCCCCCCCCCCCCGAAGATGTCCCTCCCCAGCCCTGTCTCAGCCACTGAGGAGCTCTTGGGGCAGCACTTCCCTCATCTGTGGAACCCAAGGACAGCCTGTGTGCAAGGAGAGGTCACAGAATCGCTCCCTTCGCGCGACCTCGAGGCCCGAGCCTCCCACGCCGCCACTCTGTCTTTAAGGCCTAGGTGACAGGCACTTGCCACCCTTCCCTTGAACAAGGACAGCTCGGACCCGGACTGGCAGCCTCGCCAGCATCCAGCACTGGCCAGGACTGAATGTCGTCTTGTTTTCATTGTATCTGTCTTATGGCCACTGCCCGCAGTGACATCGACTTTCTCTTGAGGGGAGGGAGGGAAAGTTTCTTCTGAAAAATCAACATGCTTAAAAACAAAGCGAGGCTTTGGAAGGAGATTGGTGGGTGCACAGACGGGAGAGGGCTGGGGCGGCAGGGTGACCGGGCTGTGGGAGGGATGGAGGGGAGGGCCCCCAGTCCAGCCCAGGGGCAGGGCTTTCTGGCCCACGGGTGTGAGAACAGAGCCTTGAAGAAGCGGAAGGCGTTTGGCAGGCAGAAAGGAGGACATTACCGATGGGGGAACAGACCGAGCACAAGCCCAGAGGTGTGCCGGGGGACACAGTGCTGGGGGCAGGAGCATTTGCGGGGTTTCAAGCCACGGGTGTGATCTGCACGTTAGAAGGGCGGTCTGGGCAAAGCCCAGAGGCCGGGAGCCCAGGGAGGAGGCCACAGCTGTTGACCTGAGTGGGAAGGGACCCGCTCGGTGGTCACGTGGCAGACGGACGCCGTGGCAGCCCGAGAGGAGGGGCTGAGCGCAGAGGGCTCTGGGACGACTCCCACATGCCTGTCCCCAAAGACTGGGTGGGAGGTGGGACCTTGGCCAAGAAGCCTGGGGAGGAAGAGCGCACACTCTGGTGCAGGATGACTTGATCTTGATCCTGGCGTGTCTGGGCAAGGGGCAGGTGCTCTCGGTTTAGCAGGTTTGCTGGGGGAGACACCTGGGAGCTGCGGGACTCGGAGCCCCAACGTGCGCCTGCGCCGATCGCAGCTTCCAGGTGGGTGCGAATTCCAGGCACAGCGGATGGTAGTGGGGGTCCGGGACTGGATTTGGGGCCAAAGGAGAGGAAAACCAGCATGCATTAGAGACAGAACAGCAGAGAGGAGGGGAGCCAGGACGCCACAGTTCTTGGAGGGAGGGGCAGACAAGGAGTCCTATATGCAATAGGATGTCATGGATACATAGACAAAGAATTGGCCACTGCGATTGGCCAAGGAAAGGGCGGAGTGTCTCTGGGGCCCTAGGCAGAGTCCAACGTAGAGAGGTGGAGATGGAGTGGAGTCAGGGGCTAAAGGCAGGTTCTGCTTTCCAAGAATGCCAGGGTTGCTGTGGCTGAGCCGAGGTTCTGTGAGCCCAGGTCCATCCCGAGCGCCTAGTGGTATAGAGCAGAGTTCAGACACCAGCTGTTTCCCAGCTGTGTGACCCGGGGTCCCCGAGACTCAGTTCTTCCGTGAAATAGGGACGCTGGGGCACCTGGGTGGTTCAGTGGGTTAAGGGTCTGACTCTTGATTTCAGTTCAAGTCATGATCTCAGGGTGGTGAGATCAAGCCCTGCATCAGGCTCTGCACTGGGCATGGAGCTTGCTTAAGATTCTCTCCCTCCCCGGGGCGCCTGGGTGGCTCAGTCATTAAGCATCTGCCTTCGGCTCAGGTCATGATCCCAGGGTCCTGGGATCGAGCCCCGCATCGGGCTCCCTGCTCGGCGGGAAGCCTGCTTCTCCCTCTCCCACTCCCCCTGCTTGTGTTCCCTCTCTCGTTGTTGCTCTCTCTCTGTCAAATAAATAAAATCTTAAAAAAAAAAAAAAAAGATTCTCTCTCTCCCCTACTCCCCCCTCCCCACTGTGCACGCACTCTCTTAAAAAAAAAAAAAAAGAAAGAAATATGGATGCTAACAGACAGCATCTTCCTCAGGCATGTCTAACATTTCCAAGGTAGGAAGGCAGGGCACTTACCCTGGGCAAACATCTATGGGTAACACCTGGCATGGTACCAGCAGCCCAGGTATGTTGGGCAATCCCTGGTATGGGTATGGACAAGGCCTGCTGTCCCAGAAAGCAGCCTGGCTTTTACAGCTGCTTGGCCCTACCTGAACCTGCCTCCATGTAAGCCGTCACCAGGGAGTAGCAGAAGGGCCCAGTGGCCAGCTGGTGGGAGAAGTAGGGCAGATGTTAGACCAGGTTGGGTGGAGAAGGGGTGCCGTCAGAGTGCAACCTGGAACCCACAGTTCTCTCCACTCTGGAAGGTGGGTAGTAGCATTGCTGAAGGGGCTGATCTTTTTTTTTTTTTTAAGATTTTATTTATTTATTTGACAGAGACAGACACAGCGAGAGAGGGAACACAAGCAGGGGGAGTGGGAGAGGGAGAAGCAGGCCTCCCGCCGAGCAGGGAGCCCGATGCGGGGCTTGATCCCAGGACCCTGGGATCATGACCTGAGCCGAAGGCAGACGCTTAACGACTGAGCCACCCAGGCGCCCCTGAAGGGGCTGATCTTGATTGGGAATTGGTTTCTTAATGATGAGCTGGGGTGGGGAGCTCATTGACAGCTAGAAATGCCCCCTCTGAGCCCATATCTACTCTGCCAACCACCCCTTCAGTGGAAACCTTTATTTTCCTTGTGTACTAATATGATTTCCTATTTAAAAAGTCACCTTTAATATATACACTCACTAGAATCTTACCCAGCCTTAAAAGGAAGGACATTCTGACACCTGCTACAACAAGGATGGACCTTGAGACCATTATGCTCAGTGAGAGACGCCAGACACAGAAAGACACATACTGTATGATTCCACTTACAGGAGGGACCTAGAGTCATCAAATCCATAGAAGCAGAAAGCAGAGTAGAGGTTACCAGGGACCGGGGGTGGAGGAGTGGGGAGTTAGTGTTTAATAGGGACAGAGTATCAATTTTGCAAGATGCAAAGAGTTCTGGAAATAGATGGTGGTGATGGTTGCCCAATGATATGACTGTATTTAATACCACTGTGCTGTACACTTAAAAATAGTTAAGACAGTATATTTTTATGTTGTATGTATTTGACCACAATTTAAAAATTAGAGCACCTGGGTGGCTCAGTCGGTTAAAGGGCCGCCTTTGGCTCAGGGCATGATCCCTGCATCCTAGAATCAAGCCCCACATCAGGCTCCCTGCTCAGCGGGGAGTCTGCTTCTTCCTCCCCCTGCTCTTGTGCTCTCGCCTGCTCGCTCACTGTCTCTCTCCCTCTCAAATAAATAAAATTTTAAAAATTAAAAAACAATAAAAATGTAAGTCGCTATGAAACATGGCTTGTAAAAAAATCAGTGAATCACAAAACAAGCAGACCAACTCCTCCCTTCCCTGACTTCCTGATGTAATAACTCTCCTGAGCGTGGACTATATATCCTTATGGCCTATTTCCGTGAGTTCACATGCATATATGTAGCTGTGGGAGAAAATACAGAGTCTTGTCTTTTCATATTTTTAAAAAATATTTTTTCAGTTCAAGTCATGATCTCAGGGTGGTGAGATCAAGCCCTGCATCAGGCTCTGCACTGGGCGTGGAGCTTGCTTAAGATTCTCTCCCTCCCTGGGGCGCCTGGGTGGCTCAGTCGTTCAGCGTCTGGCTTCGGCTCAGGTCATGATCCCGGGGTCCTGGGATCGAGCCCCACATCGGGCTCCCTGCTCCGCGGGAAGCCTGCTTCTCCCTCTCCCACTCCCCCTGCTTGTGTTCTCTCTCTCGCTGTGTCTCTCTCTCTCAAATAAATAAAATCTTAAAAATATATATATATAAAAAAATAAAATATTTTTTCCTGCCCCATTCTTATTCCTTTCTCCTTTTGGGACTCTAATTATGTGCCTGTTAGATCTTCCGGTAGTCCCAAAGGTCACTGAGACTGTGTGCTTTTTTTTTTTTCCAATTGTGGTAAAACATACAAAACATAGAATTTACCATTTTAACCATTTTTAAGTGTGTGATTTAGTAGCCCGAAGTACATTCACAGCATTGTGCAAATGTCACCACTATTTCCAGCTGGCACTTTTTTTTTTTTTTTTTAAGATTTTACTTTTAGGGGCGCCTGGGTGGCTCAGTCGTTAAGCATCTGCCTTCGGCTCAGTCATGATCCCGGGGTCCTGGGATCCAGCCCTGCATCAGGCTCCCTGCTCAGTGGGAAGCCTGCTTCTCCCTCTCCCTCTGCTGTCTCCCCTGCTTGGGTGCTCTCTCTCTCTGTCAAATAAATAAATGAATTCTTTAAAAAAATAAATAAAGATTTTACTTTTATTTTTTTATTTTTTAAAGATTTTATTTATTTATTTGACAGAGAGAGACACAGTGAGAGAGGGAACACAAGCAGGGGGAGTGGGAGAGGGAGAAGCAGGCTTCCTGTGGAGCAGGGAGCCTGATGCGGGGCTCGATCCCAGGACCCTAGGATCATGACCTGAGCCGAAGGCAGACACCCAACGACTGAGCCACCCAGGCGCCCCAAGATTTTACTTTTAAATAATCTCTACACCTATTGTGAGGTTCAAACTCATGACCCTGAGATCAAGAGTTGCATGCTCTTCTGTCTGAGCCAGCGGGGCATCCTCCAGATGACACATTTTTTTTTTTTTTTAAGATTTTATTTATTTGCGAGAGAGAGAATGAGAGACAGCATGAGAGGGAGGAGGGTCAGAGGGAGAAGCAGACTCCCTGCCGAGCAGGGAGCCCGATGCGGGACTCGATCCCGGGACTCCAGGACCATGACCTGAGCCGAAGGCAGTCGCTTAACCAACTGAGCCACCCAGGCGCCCCAGATGACACATTTTTATTCAATCTTTGTTTTTTCTTCTCTGTCCTTCAGTTTGAATGTTTACTATTATCTAGCTCCTAATTTGTTGACTCTTCAATCATCTCCGATTGCTATCAAGCCCACATGTGATTTTGTAATTGCAAGTATTGTATTTTTCAGTTTTAGAATTTACATTTGGTTCATTTTTTTTTTTTTTTTACTTTTCCATTGAGGTTTCTTATTCGTTCATTCAGTAGGAACTAATTTTTTTTCCTTCACATCCTTGAATAGATTATAATAGCTGCTTCAAAGTCGGGATCTGCTCCTTCCAACATCTGGGTCACCTCAGAAGTTAGTCCCCATTAATTTCCTTCTGTCTTGAGTATGGTTCGTGTTGTCTTGTTTCTCCAAAGATCAAGTAATTTGGGGTTGTATTCTGGGCATTGTCGAGATGTATCGTGGAGACTCTGGATTCTGTTGTGGTCCTCTGGAGAGCACTGATTTTTTTTTTTTTTTTTTTATCAGGCAATTAACCTGTCTGGACTCACGCTCCAAAGTCTGTTTTCCTCATGGTGGGTGGCAGGTGAAATCTATCTTCCTTTCTTTCAGCCTTAGCTGGGCTGCTTGGAGTCTGCCCTGCACACGCATGGTTCAGGGCTTAGCAAGAGACGTGCGCAGAGTTTTTGTGTAGAATTTGGAACTTCCTTTTTCTGGCTCTCTCCCTTCCAATATGTTCCGTCCCATTATTGAGCGATTGTGATCTTTCTGGGCTCTTCTCATTTTTCAAGCCAGTTTCTATTTCCAGTGAAGAGCAGTACAAATGGGAAACCCACCCTGTGTTGCTCCCGTAGGCCAGGGATAGACTCCCCTCCAACTACTCCCTATTTGGGGTCACTCTAGAGCAGTACCTCCCAGTAGAATTTCCTACAACAATGGAACTGTTCCATATCTGCACTACTCTGGTAGCCGCAAGCTGTGTGTGGTTATTGAGTAGAGAAATTTTGCTGTGTGCAACTGAGGAATTGAATTTGAAATTGTGTTTCATTTCAGTTCATTGCAATTCAGATAGCCCAATGCTGCCGGTAGCTACCATGTTGGGGCTTTCAAGTAGTTGTGTTTTTGTATGTCGTCCAGGGTCTCTGGTTGTCTCCGACGGGGCTGGTCTGATGCGGCTGACTCTGCCTTCAGTGGAAGCTGAGCTCTCCTGGTGCTTTTCCATTGCGTAAATGACCTATTGGGCCATTAGTGGCTCCCCGAATTTTGCTTTTATTTTTTTAACTCCCTGACACCCCCCTCCAACCCAAGTCAATGAGCATAATGTTTCCTCTTCTTTTTCCCCCTTTGGTAATTTTTTAAAAAGATATATTTATTTATTTTAGAGAGAGAAAGCCTGAGCACAAGGGGTAGAGGGAGAGGGAGAGAGAATCTTAAGTGGACTCCAAGGTGCAGAGCCCCCCCACCCCACCCCGTGGGGCTCAATCTCACGACACTAAGAGCACTACCTGAGCTGAAACCAAGAGTCAGTTGCTTAACCGACTGTACCACCTAGGTGCTCCTCCTTTGGTAGTTTTTTAAATTAAAATAATTGGGGGCACCTGAGTGGCATAGCTGGTTAAGCATCCGACTCTCGATTTCAGCTCAGGTCATGATCTCAGGGTCGTGATATCGAGCCCCAGGTCAGGCTCCACGCTGGGCATGGAGCCTGCTTAGGATTCTCTCTCTCCCTCTCCCCCTCACCCCCTTAAAAAAATTTAACTGTCGTAAAATACACATAACATAAAACTTACCATCTTGACCATTTTTAAGTGCACAGTTCAGTACTGATACATTCACATTGTTGTGCATCCCTCTCCAGAACTTTCTCATCTCCCCAACCTGAGACTCTGTCCCCATGCAACACTGACTTCCCACCCCCTCCCCCACCCCTGGCGCCCACCATCTACTTCCTGATTCTATGGATGGGGCTCCTCTGGGGACCTCCTGGGAGCGGAATCCTACAGTGTCTGTCTTGTTGTGACTGGCTTCCTCAATTGAAAGTAATGGCCTCAAGGTCCATCCATGATGTATCTTCCTCTGCCTTTCAGACTATAATGTAAGATTTCTTCATATGGAGTCCTGAGGTTCTGATCCCCAACTGTTGGACATCAAGATTGCAAGTTTTCACTGGAAGGGAGAGAGGGACAGACTCCAAAAGGGCACAGGGAAATCCAGGGAGTGATGGATATGTTCATTATCTTGATTGGGGTGACGATTTCACACGTGTGAACATAGGTCAGAACACATCAAATCATGCACTTTAACCGTGCAGTTTCTTGTATGTCAGGCGTTCCTCAAAAAAGCTGTATTTTTGTTTTTATTCTAATGGCCCAAGTGGGCTCCCCTTATCCCCCACCTGTAAGCTTCATCAGTCCCTGTGCAGGTAACAGTTAGATCCCGCTGCCCCCGCTTGCCTTTGGGACTGAGGACTGCTCCCTTCCCCCTCAAACTCCAAGAGACCTGATCATCTCTCCTTTCTTTTTTTTTTTTTTTAAGATTTTATTTATTTA
This sequence comes from Halichoerus grypus, assembly GCF_964656455.1. Classification (NCBI taxonomy): domain Eukaryota; kingdom Metazoa; phylum Chordata; class Mammalia; order Carnivora; family Phocidae; genus Halichoerus; species Halichoerus grypus. The sequence continues at coordinate 211,064,812 of NC_135712.1, forward strand.
CTTGACAGAGAGAGACACAGCGAGAGAGGGAACACAAGCAGGGGGAATGGGAGAGGGAGAAGCAGGCCCCCCGCGGAGCAGAGAGCCCGATGGTGGGGCTCGATCCCAGGACGCTGGGATCATGACCTGAGCCGAAGGCAGACGCCCAACGACTGAGCCACCCAGGCACCCCTCATCTCTCCTTTCTTGGTCTTTGAAACCTCCCTGACTGACCGCCCCCCCAATATACCCACACACCAGGTGATGCCGGGGACCCCAGAGGTCTCTTCCTGGCTCTCACTGTCCAGGGGGACACTCAGAGTCAGCTAGCTCTCTAAGCTCTGGGGCTGAAGAAAGCTCCGAAGAAAGGCGCAGGGGTGGGGCGCGGTGGGGCTGGCAAGGCTGTGGGGAGGGGGCTGTGCTGAGTGTGGGAAAGGCAGAGCAGGCCTCTTAAGGAGGAAATAGAATCTGACCCAGCTCTTGAAAGACAAGTGGGAACTGGCCCACCGAAGCAGGGCATTTCAGGCAGAAGGCAGGCGGATGCAAAGTCCTGGATGTCGGACCAATGGGGGGAGCTCACGGGTGTCCCAGCGCTGGGTGTGGGATAATGCAGGGGTGCAGGGGGTCCGTAGGAGGGAGCAGATGCCATCAGGGGGGCCCGCGGCCAGCCCAAGGCAGCTGCGAGTGATCCTCCTGGCCCCACTGGTGGGTGTTTTCTTTGGGGGCTGGGAGCATTGCCAAGAGGTGGTTCTGAGAAGGTGTAGCCAGGGGAGTGGGAGGGCTGAAGAGCGTGGCCAGTGGGCTGGAGATACTGGGAAACCTGGTCCAGCTCCCCTAAGCCCCCGAGCCTGCCCAGGGGCGTAGAAGTTAAGAAATCATGCGCTGAGGGACGCCTGGGTGGCGCAGTCGGTTAAGCCTCCGACTCTTGATTTCGGCTCAGGTTGTGATCTCAGGGTCATGGGATCGAGCCCCGTGTCGGGCTCAGCTCGGAGTCTGCTTGTCCCCTCCCTCTGCTCCCTCCCCCACATGCGCTCACCCTCTCTCTCAAGTAAATAAATGAAATCTTTAAAAAAAGAAATCACGTGCTGAGCAACTGGTGCCCTGAAAACACAGAGAGAAGGTGGGGGAGAAAACTCGATAGGTGGAGGCAGGCCCGGGGAGGCTTCACAGGGTCCTGTGAGCCCTGAGCCCACTGGTGGTATAGAGCAGCCCCCTTGCCACCCTGGTGAGCTTCCGGTTCCAGCTCTCTCCCTTGCTGGCTGAATGGCCAGCAGCTTCTTGCTTTAAGCCTCAGGCTCCCCAGTTCCGAAGTGGGGTGACAGTGGATCTCCTTCCTGGGGATCGAGCTGACCTTGCCTGTTAAAACAGGTGGTTTCTTTTAAAGTAGGCTCCGCACCCAGTGTGGGGCTTGAGCTCACAGCCCTGAGATCAAGAGTCACATGTTCCACCAACTGGGCCAACCAGGAGAGCCGGTGGGTTGTTGTTGTTTTTTTTTTCCTAGAAAGTCTGACCACCTGCAGTGAAGTCCTCACATCCACCCACCTGTCCATGTGTCTATACTACCCATTCATTTATCCACTTAGCAGTTAGTTGGCACCTAATGTTTGTGCCAGGCCCTATCTCAGGATACGGCAGTACCTGAAACAACATTCTAGCCTTCAGGAGTCTTATGTCTTGGGGTGAGGCAGATGAACAAATAATAGATCAAGGAGGACAAGAGGGCTGAAGGAACAAAACAGTGTGAGGAGATGGAATAATACACAGGCTTCTTTGGTAGTGATCTGAGAAGATTTCTCTGAGCTGAGATGTGAGTAATGAGAGCTAGACACAGGGATGTGTAGGGGAACAGCATGTGCAAAGGCCCTGGGGCAAGAATGAGCTTGGTGAGCTGGATACAGCACATACAAAGGCCCTGGGGCAGGAATGAGCTTGGGGAGCTGGACACAGCACATGCAAAGGCCCTGGGGCAGGAATGAGCTTGGTGAATTAGAAGGCCAGAAAGCAGCCATTGCAATAAGTTGAGTTGGTGGGGTGTGGGAGGGTGTATCAACAGAACCAGAGTATGGAGGGCAGAAGTGTGTCTTTTTTTTTTTTTTAATTTTTCTTATTTTTTAAATTATTTAAAATTTATTTATTTAGAGAGAGGAGAGGGAAAGAGAGAATCTTAAGCAGGCCCCACACCCAGCACAGAGCCTGACACGGGGCTCGATCTCATGACCCTGAGATCATGACCTGGGTGGAAATCAAGAATTGGACACTTAACCAACTGAGCCGCCCAGGCGCCCCCGGAAGTGTGTCTAAATTTGAGGGGTCGGGGTATAAGGCAGAGTTCTGCACCTGGGGCCGGGCAGGGAGCACAGCCTATAGGGACTCTGCTCAGAGAGCCCACAGTGCGGGAACCAAGGCTATCTGCAGGGGGCAGCCGGGGCCCGGTGCAGGGGGGGCTGTGGTTATCGCCACACAACCCCCACATAGCACATCATGTGTTCCCTGTCTGGGCCTCCAGCCACAGCAGTCAGGTGACCCCCGGCAGCAGGCCAGGCTGCAGGAGCGAGAGGGAGGGTGAGTGTGTGTGTGTGTGTGTGTGTGTGTGTGTGTGTGTGTGTGTCCATCCCTGGGCAGCCCAGACATCTGGAGTCTGAATTGATTTCTTTTTTCACAACCCTGGGCAAGTCCTGTATTTCCAGCTAGGTTTAAAATAAAACAAACCTTCTGTGCATAGCCCTGCTCTGCCGGGCCATGCTGGGGGGCATTCCGGAGTTCCAGGGAGCAGTAGGGGTCCAGCCAGCCAGGGGTCAGACCCCTGAGGGGGGACAGGGATCCTCTGCTCATCCTCTCCTCCCCATATCAGCACAAAGCCCTAATCTCTCTCTCCAGGTCTGAGGATATTTTTAGCCACTAAGAAGGATTATCAGAGTCTGGCTCCCAGGAGGCAGGGGCAGGGCTGGGAGTGAGGCCAAAGAGGCTTGAAGACACAGCAGCCTTGCTGGGAGACTAGGGGCAGGGCAGGGGTGATGGGGATTTAGGCTCAGGCTGGTTGGGCTGGACCAGCCACTCACTCATTCGGTGATTCTCCAAATGACCCCTCGATGGCCCTGGCCAAGCCCAGCCTGAGTTCACCAGCTACAGCTTTAAGGGAAAGCTGCAGAGGTCAGGGAGGTTCTGGGAAGAACCTTCCGGAACCTGCTGCATGCAGGCCAGCACCCCTCCTCCCCAGACTGCCCCTCATCCCAGCTTCCCCTCTCCACTGCTAACAACATGCAAGTCAGTCCTATGTAGCACTCACTCCACCACCCCATTTGCAAAGGGTTCCTGTTATCCCATTTCACAGATGAGGGAACAGAGGCACAGAACAGCCTGGTTGCCTGCCTTAGGTTGCTCGCCTGGTAAATGGGTGAGGCAGGAATCACCTCGCTGTGATACCAGTGTGGAGTGTTGGTGAACTGCCCGGACCCCTGGGCCCCATACAACAGCCTGGAAAAACAGGCCATCTGGCTGTACCCATTTTTCAGATGGGGCAGCTGGGCCCAGTGTGGCAGAGTCACAGGAAATGAGCAGAGGAGCTGCGGCCCAAAGGAGAAAACTGAAAATTGATGAGGAATGCCACCCTGAGCCTCATTCCTTCCCGTCCCCTGGGAAGGAGGTGTCTGTTGTGGGTCAGGTGGGGAGTGGAAGAGAAGTCTGGGCCTTGCTGGCCATGAATGTCCAGTAACAGCCGCACCTGAGCCCCTCCTGTGTGCTAGGAGGGGACAGACAGACAGGTGAGAGAAAGCGTAGGGCTTCCAGGGCTGAGACCTCTGCAGTCAAGGTGGGGTAGTCTGACATGGACGCCAGAAAGGGCTGGGCTTGCTTCGGCTGAGGGGACTGGGGTTCCAGGCTGATCATGCTTCCTTCCTTCTCCACCCCCCACTGTCTCTAAAAAGACTTCATAACTAGCTCACAACATCACAGTGAGTGAGGCAGGGCTAGGGGAGTGCACTTTAACTAAACCCAAGGTGGAGGCAATCGGGAGGTACCTCCAGGAGGAAGCAACAAATGAACTGGGTTTTGAGGGATGCCTAGGAGTTTGCCAGAGAGACAAGAAAGGTGTGTAAGCCCTCTGGAGACAGAGACCTTGCCTGCTTCCCTCACTGTTTAGTGTCCTCAGCACCCAGCATAGGGCAGTAAATATTCAATGGGCATTCTAGGCAGAAGACAGCACTTGTAAAAGCTGGCTGTGTGAAATCCTATGGTGTGGTGGGAGCAGAAAGTGTCAGGCAGTGAATGGGGGGCTTGGAAGCCGGGACATCGGCGGAGGCCCGAGACTGGAAGATGTCCTTGCTCTTGCGTGTTCCCCCTTGTCTCTGAAGCTCATCACGATTTGCAAGCAGCACAGCGGTGGTGGATCCTCATCTGGGCACCGCTGAGTGAGAGAAGAATATGGGATTGGGGGCCTGGACTCCTGGATACCTGCTTCGGCTCTGGCTGGCTGGGGGCTTTCCTGGGACTCCCAACCCATTTCCATCTGTGCTGAGCGGCGGGGGAGGGAGGTGTGCTGACAGAGTGGGAGGAGGCTGGAGAGGCCGTGCAGTGGGCGTGGCTCCGGTTGGGAGGTGGGAACGCCCCCGCTGGGCATGCGCCTTCAGGCCCCAGGGGGTGCTCCAGATCAAGCCAACCTTGCCTGTTAGTGAAGCTAGTTTCTTGTGGAGCAATCAACCACCCAGGCAGAAGTCTCTGCATCCATCTGTCCATTCTGTCTGGGCCGTCTGAGCCTGGTGGGTCTAGACTGGCTATGTCACACACCCTTGACCGTTTGTCAAGCTGCTGCCACAGCTCGTCACCTCGCTGACTGCCGGATGCCCCACGGGCGGGGTCTGCGGGCTGCTCCTTCATCTCCCCTCTCCCTGGGCCATTCCATCCATCCGCATGGACTTGAACGTCAGCCACATGCTGGTTCTGAGACCCAGACTCTTGACAATTTTTCTTTTTTCTGTATTTGACTTGTAATGTTATGATTTATGGTAAGAAATAAAAATTTGGTCTTTGACCCTGGTCTCACACAGAGCTCCTAAAACCCTTGGAATTTCCTGCAATAAGAGTGATCTAGGTGTCTTTTGTTAGGTTAACACGGTGACTTTTGGAAAGCCCCTGGGTCATGGAAGGAGAGGGGCTGGGTGTCAGGGAAGGCAACCATGAATACAGAGTAGAAATTCAGTGCCGGCCCCTCCCACCTCCAGGGAGGGGAGAGGGGCTGCAGGCCGACTCATTCATCAATGATCAATGATGTAATCAAGCATGCCTTTGTAATGAAGCCTCCCTGACAACCAGAAGGGTGAGGTTCAGAGAGCTTCCTGGTTGGTGCACGCGTGGAAATTTGGGGCGAGTAGTGCGCGTGGAGGTGGGCGCCCCTCCCCTACACCTTGCTCTTCCATCCGGCTATTCCTGAGTTGTGTCCTTTTGTAATGAAATGGTGATCTAGTAAGTAAAATGTCTCTCTGAGTTCTGTGAGCCACTCCAGCAAATTACTCAAACCCCCCAGGAGGGGTTCCGGGGATCCTTTGATTTATAGCCAGTTGGTCAGAAGCACAGGTGACAATTTAATTTAGACACACTTGGCGGCTGAAGTTGGGGGGACAGTCTCTGTAGGACTGAGCCCTTACCCTGTGGGATCTGATTCTGTCTCCAGGTAGGGTGTCAGAACTCAGTTGAGTTGCAGGACAGCCAACTGGCGTCACGGGGTGGGGGACAAGCCCACATGGTGGAATTGGAATCAGAATTGTAGACTTGTAAAGTGCAGGCATTTTAATTGGCACGAGTAAAGGGCCCACATCACTGATGCATAACTCAGTGAATTTTCTCAACCAGAAGAGCACCCGGATCAGAAGACAGAACATGCCAGCCTTAGGCAGCCCCACAGGGCCCCTCTGGTCACTGCCTGTCCCCAGGGCAGCCACCTGTCCGATGCCCAGCAATGTGTTAGGCAGAATAATGCCCCCTAAAGATGTCCACGTTCTAATCCTGGAGCTTCGTGTGGCAAAGGGGAATAGAGATTGCTGATCAGCTGACCTTGACATGGGGGCTGACCCCAGATTCCCCAAGTCTTTATTAGAGGGAGGCCGGAGGGTCAGAGAGAGAGATGTTGGCTTTGAAGACAGAAGACGGGACCCTCATCCAAGGAGTGTAAGTGGCCTCTAGAAGCCAGAAAAGGCAGGAACAGGTTCTCCCCTGGAGCTCCGGAAGGAGCCCAGCCCTGCCCAGCCTTGCGTTCAGCCCAGCAAGCCGCATCTCCTGAGCCCCAGAACTGAGAGAGAGTACGTCTGCATCGTTTGAAGCCGCCGAGTTAGTGGTACCCTGGGACAGTGGCCACGGGACACTGATGCTGGCATCCTCGGTTTTGCCTGCTGTTGAACTTGGTGAAAATGGAATCCTGTGTGTGTACGTCTGTTCCTCTGGCTCCTGTCTGGAGGGTGTTCAGTTATTGGGGGCTCTGCCTCCAAAATGTCTCTGCAGGGGCGCCTGGTGGGTTCAGTCGGAAGATTGTGCAACTCTTGATCTCGGGGTCATGAGTTCGAGCCCCATGTTGGGTGTAGAGATTACTTAAAAATAAATAAACAAACAAACTTAAAAAAATAGTCTCTGGAAACCTGCTCCTCCTCTCCACCCCCTTCCGGTGGATAGCACCTCCTTCTGGCCTCCAAAAGGCCACTTCCCACGAGGCCTCCAAAAGGCCACTTCCCACGAGGCCTCCAAAAGGCCACTTCCCACGAGGCCGCCAACCCCCCATGGCTTGTGTTCTTACCTAAAATAAAACCAAGGGCCACAGAACCCTCAGACTGCATGGGTGGGAGTGGAAAATGGTACAACCACCCCAGAAAACAGTTGGGCCATTGCTTATGAAGTCGGACAGGCAGCTTCCCTGTGATCCAGCCATCCCACCCCTGGGGGTTGACCAGGGAGACGTGTATGCTCCTAACAGCTTTGCTCATAATCACCCCAAACGGAAAGCATCCCAGTTACCCATCAACAAGCAAATGATATGTATCCACGATTCAGTAGAAAAAAAAGCTACCAATAGATGCTATGACATGGATGAATCTCAAAACCATTACACGGAGCGAAAGAAGCCAGACGCAAAGATGGAGTGTGTGATTCCGTTTCTATGAAGTTCTAGCACAGACGGGACGAATGCATGATGGAAACAAACATTGGGACAGAGGTGACCTTTGGACGGGGGAGATGGAGATTGACTGGAGAGGGGCATGAGAGCTTTGCGGAGGGACGGGAATATCCGTGGTTGGAGGCTGCGTCATGCAGGTACCTGTATTTGTCCGAACTCAGCGACTGTACACTTAAAGAAAAAAAAACCATTAGCAAACACTGAAGCCTAGCTAATGATCTGCATGCTGAAATATTTAGGGGTGATGCAGCTTGATGTCTGCTGCTTATTTTAAAATGCATCCGGAAAAATAAGATGGCCTGATTGGGGGGGAAGGAGGGGGGCGGATGGGCGGGGGAAGGAGGGGGGCGGATGGATGCACTGACAGACATGAAATAGAGCAGGTAGAGCAAAATGTGGACGGTAGAATCTAGTGGTGGGTTCTGGGAGTTCACTGTAAATTCTTTCAACTTTCCTTTAGGTTTGAAATTTTTCATCACAAATGTTGGGGGAAGTCATCCCAACTCCTCCCTGAAGCCCACAGGCCCTGCATGACCTGCCCCTGTCCCCCTCCCTGCCTTCCCCGCCTCACTCTCTCCCCCTCACTCATTCCGCTCCAGCCACAGGGGCCTCTTGCTGTTCCCCCAACACTCTGAGCTCGGTTCTGCCTCAGGGCCTTTGCACCTGCTGCTGCTTTCTCTGAAAGTCCCTCCCTACCACCACTACTCTCTTCTGCATAAACCCAGGCCCCCCTCATCTCTGGGTCTCCACTGAGATGGTATCTCCTCAGGCTTTCATTGGTCACCTCATTTAAAATCATGGTACCCTGCTCATTTTCAAGCAGCCCCATCACACGGTCCTATCTCATTTATGAATCTGTGTACTTGTGTGTTGGCTGACCCCCCTGCTGGGCTGAGAGCTCCACGGGGACAGGAATGGGTCTGCTTTTTTCTCCGCTGTGTCCCCAACACCTAGCCGCATGCTGGCATGAACAAGTCAGTCAGAGAACAGAGGGACAGCTGGGTGGGCAGATGGATGGACGGACAGACAGATGGGTGGATGGACAGATGGGTAGATGGACAAGGTGGGCAGGCGGATGGATGAACAGATGACTGGATGGTTGGATGGACAGATGGATGACTGGTCGGTGGGTTGGTTGGTGGTTGGAGGGACAGATGGATGGACAGACAATGAGTGGATGGACAGACAGGTAGATCAACAGATAAGAAGGCGGATGGATGGATGGATGGATGGATGGGATGGGATGGACGGACATAATGATGAACAAACATCCCAAGTGGGGACCGGTGTGGGGGTCTGGGCACTTGTCTTAAGATCTCGGAAAAGGGCAGAGCTGCTTGGGCTCCTCAAGATGGCTGCTGGAAAGCCTTCTCAGGGGAAGGAAAGCTCACCTGATTACCGCTCCAGTGACCTGGCGAGCACGTCATCACTAGGCACGCTTGCCCGGCCGCAGCCCAGCCTCATAGCAAGCGAGGCTGCCGACGTTCACACCTGGAAGGATGCTCAGGAAGCGAACTGCAGATTTCCTCAACTGGTCATCTTTGGGCTGCATTGGAGGCACTTTCCCACATGGCGGGAGACCTTCCTGGACATTTGAGAACTCGACTTTATGACCCCAGTCAGCCAGTCCCCTGACTTCTGGCCACCTCTTTTGCACCTGTGAAGTGCAAAGTAATAACCCTTTTCATGAGGTGTGTTTTCAGGGCTAGCAGGCACCCGGGGAAGCACTTGGTGTTGTCAGGCTGGGCTGACAGGTGGGCTACTGCCCCTGTTTGACAAATGAACTTGAGATTCAGAGCGGTCAGGTCACTTGCCTGAGGGCACTCAGCCCAAGTCCCTCCTTAACCCAGGCTGTAATAAACTCAAGGTTGCTGGGCATCCGGGGGGCAGGCGGTGAGGATGGGGTGGTGGGCCCTCCCGCGAGCCGCGCTCCCGTTAACTGGACCATGTGCCCACAGGATGTGGTCCAGCCTCAGCGAATGGTTTTGGCAGGAGAGGCTGTGGCTGCCACCCAACAACTCGTGGGCTGCCCTGGAGGACCGGGATGGCCTGGTCTACGCCCACCCCCGGGATATGCTGGCAGCCCTGCCCCTGGCGCTGGCTCTGGTGGTCATGCGCTTCTTCTTCGAGAGGTGAGTGTCCGCCTCTCGGCAGTGCCCGGCCCCGCTGTCGCTCCCCTGTGCGCAGTGCTCACCCTGGCCATCCGTCCTGTGTGGTTTTCGTCCTAATGCATCCTGGATGGAGCCTGGCTTGGAGCCCGTGCCTTTCCCGGCTCCACCTTGCCCCTAGCCGCCACCGCCCACACTCTTCCAGCCTCTGAAGGGCTGGTTTGCTGTTACCACGGCGGCCTGCCGCTTGGGTCTGGGCGTGCCGGCGTCGTCAGCAAATGGGGGGAGGCACCGGAGGGCATGTTCTTGCTTTGCTGACCAAGGATGGGTCTGCAGAGGCCAGTCAGCAAGCAAAGAAACTTTTTTTTTTCTTTTTAAGATTTTATTTATTTGAGAGAGAGAGATCACCAGCAACGGGGGGGGGGGGGGGGGAATGGGTAGAGGGAGAAGCAGAAGCAGACTCCCCGCTGAGCAGGAAGCCCAATGCGATGGGGAAGGGGCTCCATCTCAGGACCCTGAGATCATGATCTGAGCCGAAGGCAGATGCTTAACCGCTTAACCAAAGCAAAGAGCAAAGAAATTCTTGCCCACTCCCTCCTGCCTCTCTCCTATAGGCAAGGTGACCCTCAACCTCACCATCCCCCCTCAGCCCCCACAAACCCCCACCCCCCACAACCCCCAGCTCACCCCACCATCCCTCCCTCACCCCCCCACCTCACTCCCCCTGCCATCCTTCCATCAGCCCCCTACTATCCCTCTCTCACCCCCCACCTCACCCTCTCCACCCCTCCCTCCTGGCTCCTAACACCTTCCCTCCTCCCTTTGTAGCCAAAGGAAGGAGCAAAAGCACTCTGGCCTCCCCTTTTGTGCCTAAACTAGCCCTGCCTCCCCTTCCCCTGTCCCCATCCCCAGCCTCTTGCAGCCTGGTGCTGCCCCCCCCCCGAATATATGTCACCACCACCCACCACAGGTTCCCAGCAACCTGATTGCCAAACCCTGTAGATTTTCAGTCATTTCTCATGGGACCCAGACACTGCTTCAAACTGGGTCTCCTCCTCTTTCCCTGGCTGGCTGTCTCCTGGGCGAGAACATCTCTCCTGGCGTCCCTTCCCTGGGTCCCAGGTAGCCCCACCCTTCCCACCTGACCAGCCCTGTAGTCAAAGCTTTCAGACCTGCCCTGCCAGGCCCCTTTGCTGCTGGCCCCCCATGATCGGCCACCCCTGCAAGGTTCCCCCTCCCGCCTCCCTCCCTCCCCACGCCCTCCGCCCTCCGCAGGTCCACTACCTCTTATGCGGCCACCTGGCCTTTGCACTCACCCCTCTGCAGTTTCTTCAAGGCTGGGTTGCAGGAAGCCCACAGGGCCCCTCTGCTGTCCCTCCCCCACTCCCCAGAGCCCTTCGCCCCCTTCAGCCTCCGCTTTGGGTCCCTGGCTTTGTCCTGCCCTGACCACAGGGACACAGGAGCATTCTGCATCTTGCTTTGTCTCTCCGGTTCCTGAGGAGCTTCCTGGTGTCTGGGCTCCCTGGATACAGCCTGGACCCCGGGGGGACCCAAGGAATACCCACTGAGGTTGTATTTATTTAACAGATACCCTCTAAGCGCCTACTCTGTGCCCACCATTGTTCTGAGCAGCTTATGCGTCTTAGCTCTCGGGGCAACCCCGTGAGGTGGTACTATTATCCCCATTTTACAGACTAGGAAATGGAGGCCCAGAGGTCAAGGGAGGCCTGTGGTCACACAGAGCGTAGGTCATCTGGGACTGAGGCTTTGCCTGAGGGATTCTAAAAGGCTCAAGTCAGCCAGGCTTTGAAGGGCGAGTCGCCAGCTTTCCTGCGGGGGGGGGGGGGGGAGGACGTGAGACTACGCCCAGGTTCACTACTGGAACCTGGAGTGGGGGGTTGTGTATTTAACTAATGGCCTCATCAGAGGTAGGGGGTTGTGTTCACATCCCAGAGGTGTCCTTTCAAAGGGCCATGGGGATGGGATAGGCATGCCAGGGTCGAAGGCAGAGGTTCTCGCCATTTTTGAAGTAAATCCTGGGCCAGTCTGCTACCCACTCGCTGTGTAACCTTGGGCATCTCTCTGAACTGTCTGGGCCTCAGTTTGCCCATCAGGACAATGGGGACTTTGACAATAGAGCTAAATGAGCCAGCAGCTAATGTGCACTTGGACCCATGCTTGGCAGATGTCAGCACTCAAGAAATGACAGTCCCCTCTTCCCCCACTCCCCATCATGACTGAGTCTGGAAGGAGTTCCTTGCTGAGCTGCTCTGAGCCTCAGTTTCCCCAAATGCAGGGTGATGTTTGGTGGGTATGAAGTTCCGGGGGGCGGGGTCTAGTGGGACGTATGATGACTGGCCAGAGACCAGGCCCCTCCACATGTCCACACTGGGAGAAGGGAGGCCTGAGTGGAGGCCTGAGTGGGAGTGCCCCTGCTCCTTTCTGCCTGTGGGGACCCCCCCAGCCTGGCAGGAGACAGACAAGGACCCGGACCACCATGAGACAAGCAGTGAGGGATCTCTCCTTCCTGTTTGGAACTGAGTGGAGCTGCCTGAGACCCCGAAAACTAACCTCCACATCCCCACCCTGAAGACCGGCCGCCCAGCTGCCTTTCTTAGGTTTGGTCCCAGTGCAGCGGCCAGGCTACCCCTCCAGGCTCCCAGTGTGTGACCTGGCCCCTCTGAGCCTCAGTTTCCCCACCTGGATTGACAGGCTCTGTCTCCCCTGCACCCAGATTTGTTGGCATGCCCCTGAGCCGGTTGCTAGGTGTGCGCAATCATGCCAGGAGGCTGGTGAAGCCCAATGCCACTCTGGAGAAGTACTTCCTCACAGAAGGGTGGAAGCCCAAGGAGGTGAGAGCCCCCCGATGCCCCTCTCCATCCCCGTCGGCCAGCGGGGGGGGGGGGGGGGGGCGTGTGGATGGGGCCTGGGGGTGGGATGGGGCCTGTTGTCAGGAACAGGGAAAGCCCAGGGCAGCCTCTGTGCCCCCACAGCGCTCCTACCCCCACTCCACCAGCCAGCCCAGCTGTCCCAGTGGGCAGATCCTGTGCCTGGGGGGGTGGGGAGCAGGTCTCTGCTGAGCTGGTGAGAGAGGAAGGCCTGACTGCTGGGGGTTGGGGGGGCGTCGACCACAGCAGACCTGTACTGTACTGTGGCTCTTGGTAGAGGGGACCTTCCCCCTCCGTGGTCACCCTCCCTCTGCAGGTAGGGGTGGAAGGCAAGGTCTCAACTACCTGCCTGGGGCGGGGGTAAGACCTGACTCTTCTGGAAGGGTATAGGAAAACCTCTAGGGGGTCTGCCCCACCCCCAGCCGCTTTTAGTCCCAGTCCCCATCAGCCACCTGCCTCTCCTGTGAGCAGGGCTGATTTTCATACTGCCTGTTTTGGGGGGACCCCCCCCATGTCCATAGGCAGACAATCCCACAGGCGAGGTCTAGGGTAGGGGGGAGCACAGCTGGGTCTCATCTGTCCTGGGACATGGACGGGAAGCCTCCTCTGTGACTCCCCCCGCATCACCTCTCCCCAGCCCCAGATGGCCCTCCTGGCGGCCCAGTGTGGCCTCACACTGCAGCAGACCCAGCGCTGGTTCCGGAGGCGCCGGAACCAGGACCGGCCCTGCCTGACCAAGAAGTTCTGCGAGGCCAGGTAAGCCCGGGGTGGGGCTGAGGCGGGGACTCCGGGGGTGCGGGGCGGGGGGTTGGAGCCCGGGCCTCCGGTGGCTGCCTCATGGGCTCCCTCCCCATCTGCAGCTGGAGGTTTGCTTTCTACCTGTGCTCCTTCTTTGGTGGCTTGTCCATCCTCTACCACGTGAGTGTTCCTGGCCGCTTGCCTGCCCCGCCACCCAACCCACAAGCCCTTGCGGTGCACTGGGCCTGGACTGGGGGGTGCGGAGGGGTTCGGGCAGAGGGAGCCCGTGCAAAAGCGTCCGCTCAGGTGCCTTTTGAGGACACGCTGTGCACGGGAGCTGGGGGTCCGCAGCCCACAGCTCTGGGTCTAGAATGAGAGCAGGCCTGGGGAGGGCCCCCCCGGGGGGGGGGGGTAGAGCGCTGGGCTCTGACCTCTGGGCAGCCTCAGACTCCCGTGTCCCTGCAGGAGTCATGGCTGTGGACACCGGCAATGTGCTGGGACAGTTACCCAAATCAGGTGAGTGGCAGGTGGAGCTCGGAGGCTGGGGGTGGGGGGTGGGGTGGTTAGAGTTCCTTCAGCCGCGGGCGGGAGAGCCAACCGCGGACATCACACGACTCCCCTTCGAGTTCCACTCTGTATTTTTGCCTCCCCTGCGGAATGGGGAGGGGCCAGACACCGGGAACCTCGGAGCAGGAGCTGCTGCAAAACCACTGCCCTTGACTACCTCCGGGGAGGGGAGCTTACACCTTCTTCACTCATTGGGATTCAAGGGTCCTGCTTCTGAGCAAGCGAGGAGGGCCCTGAGCCATGCCCCGCCACCCCCGAGCCTCGACCCCCCCCCCAGCTAACCTTGCCCCACGCCCCACAGCCCCTGAAACCGGCCCTGTACTATTGGTACCTCCTGGAGCTGAGTTTCTACGTCTCACTGCTGATCACGCTGCCTTTTGATGTCAAGCGTAAGGTGAGGCTGGGCCGAGAATCTGGCTGGGAAGTGATGCTGGGGGTGGGGGGCGGGGAGGTTGTGATCCAATCACGCATAGGGAGGGATGGCTTCACCCCCTACCCTGAGACCCCCCCTCTGGTGCCTCAGGCGGGAGGACCCGCAGTCCACAAGGTACAGATGCCAGCCAGCCAGCCAGCCCCCAGAGAGGGCCTGCCCCCAGCCCGGTGGGGTGCCCCCCCCCAGACTCATCCCTGCTCCGACCCACCGTCTCCCGCAGGATTTCAAGGAGCAGGTGGCACACCACTTCGTGACCATCCTCCTGATCGTGTTCTCCTACAGCGCAAACCTGCTGCGCATCGGCTCCCTGGTGCTGCTGCTGCATGACGCCTCCGACTACCTCCTGGAGGTGGGCCTGGCCCAGCCTGACCCCGCCCCAGCCCCACCCTCCCAGCCTGACCCCGCCCCCAGCCCCACCCTCCCAGCCTGACCCTCCCCCCCCAGCCCCATCCTCCCAGCCCCACCCTCCCGGTCTGACCCTCCCCCCCAGCCCCATCCTCCCAGCCCCATCTCCCAGCCTTCCCGGGAGGGGAGACCCCACCCCACCCCGCCTCCCCGGCCGTGAGACCACGCCCCCTTCTGGCTTCCAGGGAAATGAAGCTTCTCACACTCCCGGAGACACACACTTCACCTTTCTAGACAGTTCCTGGAGAGGAAGCCCTGCCCTTTCCCAGCACCCTCCTTCTCACCTATTCGCCCCTTCCCCCCCTCCCTCGCCACCGTTGGCCTGAGGCCATTTCTCTCTGCCGCCCTCCCCAGGCCGGTAAGATGTTCAATTACACGAACAGGCGGAAAGTGTGCGACGCCTTCTTCATCATCTTCTCCTTGGTCTTCTTCTATACTCGCCTCGTGCTCTTCCCTACGCAGTGAGTCTGCCTTCCCGCTGGTTGGGGAGCAGGGAGGGAGGGCATGTCTGAGATCCAGGCCTGCCTCACCCTCAGTTTCCTGACCCATGGTGTTGGGGGTGTTGGCTGGGAGGCTTCCAGGAGAAGGCAAGGAAAGGTGTTCCTGGCACTGGGCACAGCATTCTGGGCTCAATCATTCTCCCCTGTGCCTGGAACATGGAGGAGGAGGCAGGGTTGGGCACCCACTCACTAAAGTCTTTGCCCAGTCTGTTTGCTGATGAGGGAGCAACATGAAGATACCTGCTCAAGTGGAGCGGACGTGGCGTGGGTGGGGACTATAATAAATAAGGCAAACAAGTAGAATATAAAGCATGAGAAAGTGATGTGCTAAAGAGAAAATGAGGTCGGGAAGGGCACAGGAAGTGTGTAGGTAGTTGGAATTAGGCTGGTCAGGGAAGACCTCACTGATGGCATTCATACAGAGAGACTGGAGAGAGAAAACCTATACTGATCATAGGCGAAGAGTGGTCCAAGCAGCAAGCACAGCATGTGCAAAGGCCCTGGGGCAGGGCTGGGCCTGCTGTGGAGGTACAGCAAGGAGGCCCATGTGGCTGGAGCAGAGTGAGCGAGGGGGAGACAGGGAAGAAGGGACGGACCGGGCAGGTCATTCCGGGCTTTGGGGGCCTCAGGAAGGACTTAGGCTTTTACCGCAGTGAGGAGGGAGCCCTGGAGGGCTGTGGGCAGAAGAGGGACAGACCTGGCTCAGGCTCATAGGCGCCCTCTGGTGGCTGCTGGGGAACAGCTGGTGAGAGGCCTGAGCAGAACTGGGGAGGCCTGGGGAGGTAGAGCCCAGGGGACTGCGCTGGTCCAGGTGAGCCATGGTGGGCTGGACCACTGCAGGTGACAGAGGTGGGTACACTCGGGGTCACTCGAGGGTCATGAAACAGGCATGAGCTCAGAGTTGCTGCTTGAGGAGCAGGTGCTCAGCTTTGGCTGTGCTGGTTTAAGGGGTCTGTCTAGAACCCCAGGCTTCTAGACAGAGATGCACATGTCTAGAGTTTGCAGCCACAAGACTGGATGGGGTCACTGGGTGACCTGGAGCCCCCGATATTTGCAGGGCAGGGCAGCCTGTGGAGGAGACAGGCATGCGGGTGCCTGAAGGCCCAGGAGGAGAGCATCGGGAAGGGAGGGCCAGCTGCCTGGGCGAGGCCACTGGTGACCGCACAGCCGGGGCGGGGCGGGGCGAAAGCTCACTGCCTGGGGGGCCGGGGGGGCTCTGAGGAGGGGAGAGAAGGTGTGAAAGAACACGCAGGGGAGCAGCTAGACCACTAAGCATCCCGTTAAGGTTCATGGTCACGAATGGCCAGTCAGCAAGTGTGTGTTCTGACAGTTTAATATGACCAGGTGAGAGGGGCACTTAAATGCCCAGCTAAAGAACATCGCTATCCCTCTGGGGGGCAGAGGGGACCATGGAAGGTGCTGGAACCAGGAGGGTCACACAAGTGAGAGGTCCCGCTGCTGAAGCCCCATCTCCCTCCTGCTCCGCGGCTGTAGGATCCTCTATACCACGTACTACGAGTCCATTGCCGAGTGGAGCCCCTTCTTCGGCTACTACTTCTTCAACGGCCTGCTGATGGTGCTGCAGCTCTTGCACGTGTTCTGGTCTTGCCTCATCCTCCGCATGCTCTACAGCTTCCTGAAGAAGGGCCGGGTAGGGCCGGGGAGGCGTGGCTCGCGTGTGCCCCCTGCAGCCCCCAGGCCCGGCCCGGCCCAAGCCTCACGCCCCCTCCCTGTTCCCCAGATGGAGAAGGACGTCCGCAGCGACGTGGAGGAGTCCGATTCGAGCGATGGGGAGGCGGTCCAGGAGCACCTGCTGCTGAAGAACGGTGCGGCTCACAGGCCCGGGGCAGCCCCCGCGGACGGCCCTCGGAGCCGGCTGGCCGGGCGGCTGGCCAACGGGCACACGCCGGCCACATAGCCAGCCGAGGACTGGCCTCGAGGGCCGGCCCCCAGTGCCCCGTGGCTGGGATGTGTGGGGCGGCTGGACCGGTGGCCCTGGGGCCAGCTCTGGAGACAGGGACGGCCCTCACCCAGGGGAGGCGGGGCGAGGGCTAATGATCTCTCTCCAGCCCCTTCCTTCTGCCCGCCCTTCCCTTCTCCCTTCCCTTCCCTTGGGCAGCTGGACAGAGCTGGGGAGGGCGCTCAGCAGGCCGCCCCTGCGGCCTGCCAGAGCCAGCTCCAGGCTGGAAGGAGTCCAATAAAACGAACGGAGCCAAATTCTCTGAGAGCTTATGTCCCTGTTAGAGTTCCTCGTCCATCCCCGGAGGCCCCGAGGGGACTCTAATTACATATCCTACTGATGAGACACTCATCTTCACCCCAAGACACATGCCCACCCCCAGGGGACTCAGCAGGCAGTGCATAGAGACCCCCCCCAGGTGAGTCCCTGGCTCCCAGCCAAGACTAGAGCCAAGCCACCTCTTTCCAACATGGGGCCGCCCTTGGCCAGCCACTCACAGACCCAGCTTAAAGGGGAGAAGGCACTAGGCTCACCCAAGTCAGGCTGGGCAGCCCCTGCTCGAGGCTGGCAGAATCCCAGGGCCTCCGTGGAGACACTGAAATGGGGCCCAGGGGATGAGTTCCAGTGGGCTCCCCCAGGATCAGCCTGGGTGAGGTCACCACCTCTGCAGGAGCTCTGCGGGAAGGTGTTGAGGGTCCGGGAATCACACCACAAGCGCCCCCGCCGTGTAGGGCCAGATGTGCTGCCCCCGGGGGCACCAAAGAGGAGAAGAGGCCTGGGATCGAGAGGTGGCAGAGGACAGGGACATGGGGGAGAGGAAGTGTGTGAAAGGCCAGGTCATTGAGAGCGAGAAAGAAGAGAGAAAGGACCCTAGAGGGGCAGAGGTGGAAGAGGAAGAGGGGGGCTAGGAGGGTGGGGGAAGGGGGAGGAGACCACCAAGCTGGGCCCTGGGGCGGGCAGTGGGGGGCAGGAAGCGGGGCAGGGGTATGGATCTGGTCGTTCTGCTCAGCAAAAGGGACGAGAAAGGCCCTGCTTTGTTGCCCCTGGGAGAGACAACAGGAAGAGGGGCTGGAAGGACAGGGAAGGGGGCACAAATAGGAGCTGCAGGTGGCACAGGAACAAGCAAGCACACAGGAGGCGAGAAAGAAGAGACACTGAGGGGTCGGAGAAAGAGGCGCCAGGAGAGGAGGCAGCCAGCGTGAGCCGGGCAGGGGGATGGGGAGCTATAGAGATGTTCAAGACTAGATGGAAAGACCTGGAGGGAAGAGAAAGGAGAGAACAAGAACCAAAGCAGGAGGGGTCCCTGGGTGACTCAGTCGGTTAAGTGGCTGCCTTCGGCTCAGGTCATGATCCCAGGGTCCTGGGATCGAGGCCCTGCATCGGGCTCGAGCCCCTGCATTGGGCTCCCTGCTCAGCGGGGAGCCGTCTTCTCCCTCTCCCGTTCCCCCTGCTTGTGCTCTCCCTCTCTCTGCCAACTAAATAAATAAAATTGTTTAAAAAAAAAAAGAGAGAAGCAATGTCAATTATCCCTCCGTTTTTAAACATCTGTGAAGAGAGCTGATCTGAGGAGGAGGAGGGAGGAAGGAGGCGGGCAGGTGGTCCACAGGAAGGGTATGAATGGAAGGACGCTTATGCTCACTCAGCATAAGCAGGGGGCAGCTGAAGACTGCAGTGAAATCCCTTTCTCACCAGCTGTCCTGATACAAACACTGTTGGCACCCACTGTTGGGACTGGCATAGAAAAGGGACCAGTCCTGGTGAGTCCCCTGAAGAGGGGAATCTGGCAAGAACCAGAAGTACACACACCTTTCCTAATTATCCCTAGAGACACATCCAGATGTTCTGAGTACACTCAAATCAGCAAGAAACGACAACAGGTCTACAAAAGAAAATAGGACCAAAAGACATGGACATTTATAGCAGAAAAAACAGTCAAGACCAATAAACATGAGAAGACGGATTCAGGGCGCCTGGGTGGCTCAGTCGTTAAGCGTCTGCCTTCAGCTCAGGTCATGATCCCAGGGTCCTGGGATCGAGCCCCACATCGGGCTCCTTGCTCAGCGGGAAGCCTGCTTCTCCCTCTCCCACTCCCCCCTGCTGTGTTCCCTCTCTCACTGTCTCTCTCTGTCAAATAAATAAATAAAATCTTTAAAAAAAAAAAAAAAAAAAGACGGATTCAATCTTATTAATGATCAGGGATATGCAAAGCAAGACTAGCAGATACCATTTTAGACCCATTCAATTGGCAAAAAGAAAGAAATTGGACAAAGCAAGTGTTGGAGAAGACAGGGATCAAGAATCTCAATCTATTACAGCGGGGAGTGTGAGTTGGTAAACTGTTTTTGGAAAACCATTCAGCATCATGGAAAATTGTTGACCATTCTACAAGTTTCAAAAGCAACAAAGAAAATGATGTACTGTTTAGGCCAGAACATCTGTCCAGTAGGGCTGTTTCGTTAGGAAGCAGGACATAGAAACAAAGTCAGAACTGTGATGTTACCTTTGACCTTGGGGGGCAGGAGAAGGGGATTCAGGTAGACAGATACACAGCCTCTGTTCTAGCCTTCAGAGTTGCGAAACGTGCTGAGAGATACTCATATTAATAAATGTAACTTAGAAGGGATATGCAGAAAGACAACCTACAGAGTGGGAGGAAATATTTGCAGGCCACAGATCTGAAAAGGGCCTAGCACTCAGAATATATAAAGAACTCCTGGAACACTACAACATCAAGAAACAAAAGGTGGGCAAAGGATTTTAACTGACATTTTTTTAAGATTTTATTTTTTGGGGCTCCTGGGTGGCTCAGTCGTTAAGCGTCTGCCTTCAGCTCAGGTCATGATCCCAGGGTCCTGGGATTAAGCCCCGCATCGGGCTCCCTGCTCAGCCAGGAGCCTGCTTCTCCCTCTCCCGCTCCCCCTGCTTGCGTTCTCTAGCTGTCTCTCTCTCTGTTGTAAATAAATAAATAAAATCTTCAAAAAAAATTTTTTTATTTATTTATTTGACAGAGAGCACAAGCAGGGGGAGCGGCAGGCAGAGGGAGAAGCAGGCTCCCCACTGAGCAGGGGGCCTGATGCAGGACTCAATCCCAGTACCCTGGGATCATGACCTGAGCCGAAGGCAGACGCTTAACCGACTGAGCCACCCAGGCGCCCCTGAACTGACATTTCTCCAAAGAAGATACACGAATAGCCAACAAGCACATGAAAGAGGTTCGACATGGTAAGTCCTTAGGAAATGTAAGTGAAAACCACAAGATAGTACTTCACATCCATAGGATGGATAAAGAAAAAATAACCCCAAAACAAAAAACAATGTGGGTAAATATGTGGAAAAAAGGAACAACCCACATACTTTGCTGGTAGGAATGTAAAATGGTTAATCACTGTGGGACACAGTTTGGCAATTCCTCAAAAAGTTAAACAGAACTGCCATATGACCCAGCGGTTCCACTCTAGGCATATACCCCCAGAGAACTGAGAACAGATAAACAATACTTGTACATGAATGTTCATAGCAGCACC
This sequence comes from Halichoerus grypus, assembly GCF_964656455.1. Lineage (NCBI taxonomy): Eukaryota > Metazoa > Chordata > Mammalia > Carnivora > Phocidae > Halichoerus > Halichoerus grypus. The sequence goes on from NC_135712.1 coordinate 211,085,070, forward strand.
ATTCACAATAGCCAAAAGATGGAAACAACCTAAATGTCCATAAGTGGGCAGATGGGTAAACAGACTGTGGTATATCCATACCGAGACATATTATTCAGCCAGAAAAAGGAAATACTGATTCATGCTACAACATGGATGAACCCCAAAAACATTAAACTACACAAGAGAAGCCAGACACACAAGGTCACACATTTTATGGTTCCTTTTATATGAAATATCCAGAATAGCTAAAGCTATAAAAAATAGAATGTGCATTTATGGTTGCCAGGGGCTGGGAGGGAAGGGGGAAATAGGGAATAACTGTTTAGTCAGTAGAGATTTTTTTTTTCAGAGTGAAACTTACTAAAGAACTCCTGGGGGGCAGCGGCTGGTTCAGTGGTGGAGCATGCGACTCCTGATCTTGGGGTTGTGGGTTCGAGCCCCATAATGGGTATGGAGATTACAGGGAAGGGGAAAGGGAAGGGAAGGGAAAGGACTCCCAAATATCAGTGAGTAGAAGAGCCACCCAAAAGAAAAGAGGTCAACAGGATATGAACTAGCATGTCACAGAAGTGGAATTTTTTAAACATGAGAAAATACAATGGAATATAATCTTAAAAAGGAATGGAATTCTGATACATGCAATGACATAGAGCAACTCTGAGGACAGTATGCTAACTGAAATAAGCCAGACACAGAAAGACAAATATTGTATGAGTCCACTTATGAAGTGTCTAAAGTCGTCAAATTCACAGAAACAGAAAGTAGAATGGTGGTTGCCAGGGGCAGGAGGGAAAAACGAGGAATTATTTAACAGGTATAGAGTTTCTGTTTTGCAAGATGAAAAGAATTCTGGAGATTGGTTACAATGTGAATACACTTACACCTACTGAACTATACACTTAAAATAGTTACAATAGTAAGTTTTATGTTATGTGTATCTTACCACAATTTAAAAGAGAAAAAAAAAAAACAAAAACATGGGAAAGTCAGTAAACTAGGAATAGAGGGGAACTTCCTCAATTTGATAAAGAATATCTACGAAAACCCCACAGCTAGCATCATACTTAATGGGGAGAAGCTTGAAGCTTTCTGACTAAGAACAGGACCACGGCAAGGATGTATCACTGCCTTTCAGCATCAAACTGGAAGTATTAGCTAATGCAATAAGACAAGAGAAGGAAATAAAAGGGATACAAGTTGGGAAGGAAGGAATAAAACTGTCTTTGTTCACAGAGATGACCGTCTACACAGAAAATCCAAAATAATCGACAAAAAATCCTCCTGGAACTAATAAGCCATTATAGTAATATAGCAAGATACATGGTTAATGTACAAAAGTCAATCACTTTCCTATGTACCAGCCATCCAAAAGTGGAATTTGAAATTAAAAGCAGGGATGCCTGGGTGGCTCAGTTGTTAAGCGTCTGCCCTTGGCTCAGGTCGTGATCCCAGGGTCCTGGAATCGAGCCCTGCATCCGGCTCCCTGCTCAGCAGGAGGCCTGCTTCTCCCTCTCCCACTCCCCCTGCTTGTGTTCCCTCTCTCGCTGTCTGTCAAATAAATAAATAAAATCTTTAAAAAAAAATGAAATTAAAAGCAGAATACCATTTACATTATCACCCCCAAAATTAAATACGCTGGTATAAATCTAACAAAATACATACAAGTCCTATATGAGGAAAACTGCAAAACTCTGATGAAAGGAATATAAGAAGAACTAAATAAATGGAGAGATATCCATGTTCATGGACAGGAAGACTCCATATTGTCAACCCATTAGTTTTTGCCAAAATGACCTACAGATAAAATGCACTTTTGGTCAAAATACCAGCGAGTTTTCTCAGTATTGACAAACTGATGCTAAGGTTTATATGGACAGGCAAAACCCCAGAAGAGGCAGCCCAATATTGAAGAAGAACAAAGCTGGAAGGTTGACACTACACGATATCAGGACTTACTATAGAGCTATGATAACCGAGACAGTGAGGTATTGGTGAAAGAACAGAAAAACAGATCAATGGAACAGAACAGAGCCCAGAAATACACCCACATAAATAGAGTCAACTCATCTTTGGCGGAGAAAAGACGGTCTTTCCTGCAATGATGGTGCTGGAACAAACGGACACCTGCAGGGGAAAAATGAATCTTGACACAGACCTTACACCATTCACAAATAAATTCAAAATGAATCACAGGCCTAAATGTAAAAACACCAAACTATAAAACTCCTAGAACATAACAGAGGAGAAAACCTAGGTGACCTTGGGTTTTGCGGGAACTTCTTAGACATGCCACCAATGACGTGGTCCTTGAGAAAAAGAATTGATAAGATAGACTCCATTAAAATGAAAAATTCCTGGGCGCCTGGGTAGCTCAGTCGGTTAAGCGTCTGCCTTCAGCTCAGGTCATGATCCCAGGGTCTTGGGATGGAGTTCCACATCGGGCTCCCTGCTCAGCAGGGAGTCTGCTTCTCCCTCTCCCTGCTACTCCACCTGCTTGTGCTCTCTCTCTGTCAAATAAATAAATAAAATCTTTAAAATAAAATAAAATCTTTAAAAACAACAAAAAATAAGAATGCCCAAACTCCGGAGCGCTGACAACAGGGATGCTGGCGAGCATGCAGGGCAACAGGGCTCCCCGTCCCCGCTGGTACAGAGTGGTCCAGCCACTCTGGGAGGGAGTTAGTCGAATCTCTAACAAAGCAATCCGGCAAGTGCGCTTCTTCGTATCCACCCAAAGGAGTTGGAAACCTAGGTCCACACAAAAACGTGCACAAAGCTTTACTCACAATTTTACAAACCTGGAAACAGCTAAGATGTCCTTCAGTTGGTGAACAGGGAAGTATACTGCGGGGCATCCAGACAATGGGATCCCCTTCGGCACTAAAAGGAAATGAGCTATCAAGTCACGACAAGACACGGAGGAACCTTAAAAGCCTATCACCAAGTGAAAGAAACCAGTCTAAAAAGGCGACGTCATGGATGATTCCAACTCCAGGACATTCTGGAAAAGGCAAAACTAGAGACCGTAAGAAGATCAGTGGTTTCCGGGGGTGGGGAGTGGGGAGAGATGAATATAGGCAGAGCACAGAGGATTTTTTAGGGCAGTGAAGGTCCCGCGTGTGTTACCGTCATGATGGACACACTCATTATGCAACTGTCCAGACCACAGGGGAGAATGATGGCGGCATACGTTTGACTGTAACGAATGTACCAGTCTGGTGGGGATGTCAGTTGTGGGGCGGGCTGTGCCTGTGCTGGCCGTCAGTATAGGGGAACTCAATTTTCTGCTCAGTGTTGCTGGGAACCTAACGCTGCTCTGGAAAAGAAAGTCTGCTAATAAAAAAGTCAATCAGCCTCCCTAATAGTCAGGAAAATGCTTATTGAAATCGCCATGAGACTTATTTTCCAACCATGAGGGAGGACAAAAATGTGAGTTCATTACTATCAAATGTTAATGAGATGGCGGGCGGGGTGGAGGGGGCGGTGAGGACGGGAATATTTTCCTGGGGGGGCAGGGTGTGGAGTGGAAATGAACATAGGTCATTTTTTTAAAAAATGATTTTATTTATTTATTTGACAGAGAGAGACACAGCGAGAGAGGGAACACAAGCAGGGGGAGTGGGAGAGGGAGAAGCAGGCTTCCTGCTGAGCAGGGAGCCCGACGTGGGGCTCGATCCCAGGACCCCGGGATCATGACCCGAGCTGAAGGCAGATGCTTAACGACTGAGCCACCCAGGTGCCCCCTGGACATAGGTCATTTTTGAAGACAAGTAGGCACTAACTAAAATAGTTGAAAACATGCTGACCCCAAGAGCCCAGACCTCGCTTCTCAGCATCTCAGACACAAGGGCAATGCCTGAGGCTGCAGGGGCTTTGTGGTTAGTAGGAGAAAGGAAAGCTATCCAACAGGCCAGTAACAGGGAAATGTACTAGCAAAATGCATGCGATTCAGTGCTCTGTATCACTGCAAATTATAGTCATATTATCAACCTGAAAAGGCACCAAAAACATGCTGTTGAGTAAAGGAAAACAAGTTGCAAAAATATGTAGAGAATCACAACATCTACATAAAAATACAAAACAAATTATGGAATATATACATAATATTCTAATTTGGACTAAAGACTACATAGTAGGGGGCACCTGGGTGGCTCAGTCAGTTAAGCATCTGCCTTCAGCTCAGGTCATGATCCCAGAGTCCCGAAATCAAGCCCCAAGTTGGGCTCCCTGCTCATCAGGGAGTCGGCTTCTCCTTCCCTCTGCCTTTCCCCCTCCCCACTCATGCCCTCTCTAATAAATAAAATCTTTTTTAAAAATTAAAAAAAAAAGGGGGCGCCTGGGTGGCTCAGTCGTTAAGCATCTGCCTTCGGCTCAGGTCATGATCTCAGGGTCCTGGGATCAAGTCCCACATCGAGCTCCCTGTTCGGCAGGGAGCCTGCTTCTCTCTCCCGCTCCCCTGGTTTTTGTTCCCTCTCTAGCTGTCTCTGTCAAATAAATAAATAAATAAATAAAATCTTAAAAAAAAAAAAAGGGGGCGCCTGGGTGGCTCAGTCATTAAGCATCTGCCTTCGGCTCGGGTCACGATCCCAGGGTCCTGGGATCAAGCCCCACATCGCCTACTTCTCCCTCTCCCTCTGCCTGCCCGCCGCTCCCCGTGCTTGTGCTCTCGCTCTCACTCTCTCTCTGTGTCAAATAAATAAATAAATCTTTTAAAAAAATTAAAAAAAAAATAAAGACTATGTAGTTGGCGGTAACGAAGTTTGCAGACCAGAAGGCAGTTTCATTATAACTTCCTACTTTTTAAGGATACATTTATTTATAAATTACTTGTATAATTTTTTAAGACTTTATTTTTAAGTCATCTCTACACCCAATGTGGGGCTCAAACTTATAACCCAGAGGTCAAGAATCGCACGCTCTACCAACTGAGCCAGCCAGGCGCCCAAATCATTTGCATATTTTTAGGAAATATGCACAGAAAATAGTAGAAGCAAATATGTCAAAATATCAACAGTAATGAATTTGGAGCAGTAGAGATATCGATGATTAGTACTTTCTTTTTTCTATTAATATGTTTCTGTTTTTCATGTTACCCAAAATTCCAATAAAACAAAATGGGAGGGGAAAGAATGGGAGAACGAGCTTTTTAACTGAAAAGTGGGTGTAAGCAGATGTTCACTTTATAAGTATCCATAGTTTGTTTTATGTACCTTTTTATAGATGCCGTTTCACAATAAAACAATAAAAAGATTTCAAAAACTGCATGGGGGTGGGGCAGGGCGCCCAGCTGGCTCAGTCGGCGGAGCATGGGACTCTTGATCTCTGGGTTGTGAGTCTGAGCTCCGGGTTGTGAGTTTGAGCCCCCACAATGGGCATAGAGATTACTTAAAAAAAAAAAAACTGCACAGAGGAAGCAGGCACATTGCCGGCTAGAACATGCTAGATTCTCTTTTCATACTCCAAATCTATCGAAAAGATGGAAAAGTTTTTCTTGGTATATGTTTTTTTATCGAGGTCAAATTCACATAAAATTAATCACCTTAAAGTGAATGATTCGGGGGCACCTGGGTGGCTCAGTCTGTTAAGCGGTTGTGATCCCAGGCCCTGCTCAGTGGGGAGCCTGCCTCTCCCTTTGCCTGCCACTCCCCCTGCTTGTGCTTGCTCTCCAACCCCCACTCCATGTCAAATAAATAAATCTTTAAAAAATATAAAATAAAGTGAATGATTCAGTGGCATACCACCACCCCCTCTACCCAGTTCCAAGACATTTCCATCCCCCCCAAAAGAAACCCCACCCCATTAGCACTCACACCCCCCTCCTCCTTCCTCGAGTCCTTGGCAACCACCCACCAGCCTTCTGTCTCTGTGGGTTTGCTTGTTCCAAGCAACGGAATCATAGCAAAGAAATCACACCTTACGTGACCTATTGTGTCTGGCTCCTTTCACTCAGCCTCATGTTTTGCAGGTTCATTATGTTGTCCCTCTTTATGGATGAATAATATTCCATTGTATGGCTAGGTCACATTTGGTTTACGCATTCATGTGCTGACGGCCATTCCGCTTGTTTCTGCCTTTTGGCCATTGTGAACTGCGCTGCTGTGATCATTCGTGTGCAAATATTTGAAGAGCTGTTTTCAGGTCAGGTGTGTTCTGGGTGCTCACTGAGGCCACGCTGCTTACAGCCCATACATGCTCAAGCGTGTTCCCCAGTGTGTCATCAAGTGTTTCTCTTTGCACACTAGTGACCTAGGCATGCTGTCCTGTGTGTCTGTGTGCTTTCTCTACAGTTGTCCTATTTGATTCTAGGTACAAGGTTTTTATCCATTCTTTAGAGGGCCCCATAAGCCCTTTCCAAGATGCTAAAGGTTCACCATTCAAGGCCCACTTCCACCCACCTCTCAGCCCAGATAAGGCTACTCTTCCAGGAAGCCTTCTGGGATTGCCCTCATCTCTTCTTCCACTGGCTTCACCCCCCTGATGGATGCAACACCCCTTTGCCTGTACCTAAGTCCCCAGCCCTGCCCCATCACTCAGCCCTGAGAAGTCTGGCCTCACCCATGCAGCCCCTAGATTCACAATCCAGGACTGAGAGTCGATCAGCCTGGCCAGGACCTCTGAACCTGACCACAGGCACCCAGCCAGGCACTTCCACGGCAGGAGGCTGAGCTCAGCCAGAGAGGGGACCTGGCAGCAGGCCAGCAAGTGCACAATAGAGAAAACCCGACACAAGAAAACAAGGAAGTAACACAGATTAAAGCACAAATCAACAAAACAGAGGGCAAAGGAACAAAAATGCCGAGAATAAAAACCAAACCCTGGCTCTTTGGGAAGACTAAGGAGATAAACACTTGGAGAGAACGAACAGGGGCAAGTGAGAAGAGTTTTAAAAATATACATGAAGTTAAGAGCAACTATAGATCAAAACAATGAGAAGTTAACAATCGCATCGGGCGGGGGAGAAAGGAGATCCCTGTGCATCTGCCCGTGGGAAAGCAAATGGGTGCAACTAACAGTATGCAGGATAAGAGTATCGGAGGGTCCTCAAAAAATGAAAACTAGAACTACCACTTCTGGGTATTTACCCAAAGGAAATAAAATCTGTCATGAAAAGATATCCGCACCCCCAGGTTCACTGCCACATGATTCACAAGAGCCAAGACAGGGAAAGGATCTAAGTGTATTTATGCATTTGAGGAAATGCATAAAGAAAATGAATATATACAACCTAATAGGATTCACCTCAAAAAAGAAGGAAATCCTGTCATTTCCAACAACATGGATGGACCTTGAGGGCATTCTGCTCAGTGAGATAAGTCAGACAGAGAAAGACAAACACCACATGACCTCACTTGTGGAATAAAAAAAAAAAAAAAATCCAAATTCAGATACAAAGAACCGATTGGTGGCTGCAGGGGTGGTGGGTGAGGGGTGGTAAAAACAAAACAAAACAGAAAACTGAAACAAAACTAAAGAACTATAGGGGCGCCTGGGTGGCTCAGTCGGTTAAGCATCTGTCTTCGGCTCAGGTCATGATCCTGGGGTCCTGGGATCAAGCCCCTGCATTGGGCTCCTTGCTCAGCGGGGAGTCTGCTTCTGCCTCTCCCCCTGCTTGTGCTCCCTCTGTCTCTCTCTCTCTCAAATGAATAAATAAAATATTTAAAAACAAAAAACTAAAGAACTATAAGCCAATAGATCTGAAGATCTAGATGGAATGAATACATTTATGGGGAAACATAATGCAAAATATATGTTTTAAATTAAAAAAAAAAAACAGAATGCAAAAATTCATACCAAGAAGAATCAGAAAACTTGAGTAGATCCATAAATGTGACCGACATGGAAATAAAGGGGGGACAAGGACCTCTCCCTAAAGGACAGAACCCAGAGGGTTTTACGATCAAATTTTATTGGCACTTCAGGTAGCAGATAATTCCCATCTGATGCAGGTCGAAACCAGGAACAGGAAAAAAAAGTAAGAGGAGGGGGACAGCTGCTTTCCTTTCAGAGGATAGTGTAACCCACAAACCAAACCAGAGAGGGTACAGCGCGGACGCACCTCAAAAACACGATGCTAAGGGAAAGAAGCCAGACGCACACAGCGACATATCGCATGATTCTGTTCATATGAAATCTCCACAATAGGCAAATCCATGGAGACACAGGCCGATTGGTGGTTACCAAGGGAAAAGGGAAGAGGGGGGAGCAACTGCTTAAGGAGTATGGGGTTTCCTTTTGCAGTGATGGGAACGTTCTGGAACCAGACAAAAGTGGTGGCTGTACAACATTGTGAATGTACTACGTACGTGTCATTGAACTGTTTGCTTTCAAAGGGTTAATTTTCTTCTTTTTTTCCAGATTCTATTTATTTATTTATTTATTTATTTGAGGGTGGGGGGAGAGAAAGAGTGCACACGCACAAGCAGAGGGAGTGGCAGAGGGCAAGAGAGAATCTCAAGCAGACTCCATACTGAGCTCGGAGCCCAAAGCAGGGCTCCATCTCACAAGCCTGAGGTCATGACCTGAGCCAAAATCAAGAGTCGGGCGCTTAACCGACTGAGCCACCCGGATGCCCTTCAAAGGGTTAATTTTCTTATGTATATTTCACCTTGATAAAAATAAAAACAGGTAAGAAAGACTATGGACCAAGATAGGAAAATTGACACCAATCTTCAATACTGTCACCTAGAAGCAGAAATCCTAAATAAAATACTGCCATCCAAATCTCACCATGGGGCGGGATGTCGGGGGGGGGGGGGGGGGGGGGGAGGTAGGGTGACATTATGACCAGAGGACAATTTGGCCAGAAAAGCACAGATGAGTTAACCTCAGAAAATCAGGGTAATTTATCTCTGGCAGCTGACAGGCTTGTTTCTGACAAGACCCTTGTTTTTGCCACGACACCTTCAGACCTGTGCATGATAGGGCTGGTGCAGACCCAGGGCTGGGGCAGCCCACACAACGTCCTTGCAAGTCTGTTAGCAAAGCATTGAGGAAAGCAGAAACCAGCTTAAGATAAACACTAGCACAGTTTAAAAGACTTGTTATATTTCTAATACGTGGAAGGAAATAAGGTAGCCTTTCAAAAATTAAAAAAAAAAATACAGAAATTCTGACACCTGCTACAACATGGACACACCTTGAAGACCCTACGTAAGTAAAATGAGCCAGGCACAAAAAGCCAAATGCTGCATGATTCCATTTCTATGAGGTTCCTAGAGGAGTCAAATTCATAGAGACAGAGAGTAGATGGTGGGAGCCAGGGCTGGGGCAGGGGGTGGGAAGTCAGCGTTTAACGGGGACAGAGTTTCGGTTTTGCAAGATGAAGAGTTCTGGAAGTAGACGGTAGTGATGGTTGCACACCATGCCACTGAAATGTGCACCTAAAAATGGTTAAAACGGTAAACTTCATGTTATGTATATATTTTTAAAAAGATTTATTAGAGAGCGCGCGCACGAGGAGGGGACGGGCAGAGGGAGAGGAAGAAGCAGACTCCCCGCTGAGCAGGGAGCCCCACGTGGGGCTCAATCCCAGGACCCTGAGATCATGACCTCAACCCAAGGCAGATGCTTAACTGACAGTGCGACCCAGGCGCCCCCATGCTGTGTATATTTTGCAACAAGAAAAACACAAAGCTGAAGGTCACTTGATGGAACAGCGAGCGAGGAAGGTTAGAGACAAAAGAAAACACTGGACACCGCCCCACCCCCACCCCGCCCGGGAAGAACCGGGAAATGAACCAAGGAAGCACGTGGTGAAAAGGAGCCTCATGGCTGGATGGTAAAGGGAGAGAGCGCCACCTACAGGTAGTTCGCTGCGATCCTGGCGGCGCCGGCAAAACGCGCAGAAGCCGCAGACATCCCATCCTTATGGGGACATCATTCCCCCACCCTTGCGGCAGAACAGAGGCATCACCGAGAAAATAGAAACCAGCAGAAAGACACATCCGAGGGGCGCCTGGGAGGCTCCGATGGTTGAACGTCTGCCTTCGGCTCAGGCCCTGATCCCAGGGTTCTGGATGGAGCCCCGCATGGGGCTCCTGGCTCAGCGGGGAGCCTGCTTCTCCCTCTCCCTCTGCCTCTCCCCCTGCTCATGCTCTCTCTCTCTCTCTGTATCTCTGTGTCTCAAATGAATAAATTTAAAAAATCTTAAAAAATAAAAAATAAGACACATCCATAGTCATCACTCCCACCAGTCTGCCAGCCTGCATCTAGACCCACATGCCAGCCGAGCCTTCCCTCCACTGCTGTGAGTAAGCAACACGCCCCGAGCCCAGGCAAAGCCAGGCGGCCACCCGCTCCCAAACCCACTTGCCTACGCGAGGAGCCACCCCAACAGTGCTCCCTCTGAACCAGATGATTCCCATCAGCACACAGATATGCTGATTCATCTTTCACCTTTTTTTTTTTTTTTGGTTTGGTTTTATTATTGAGATGAAATCCACATAACATAAAATTACACTTCAGTGGCGTATAGTACATTTAAAGGCAAACGTTGGTGGCATTACTGTATTCACAAGGCTGTGCAAACACTGTCTAATTCCAAAACATGTTCACATGGCAAATAAGCACACGAAAAGATGCTCCACATCATCTGTCATCAGGGAATTGCAAATTAAAACAAGATACGACCACACACCTATTAAAAACCCAAACACTGGGGACGCCTGGGTGGCTCATTGGGTTAAGCGTCTGCCTTCAGCTCAGCTCATGATCCCAGGGTCCTGGGATCGAGCCCCACGTTGGGCTCCCTGCTCAGTGGGGATTCAGCTTCTCCCTATCCCTCTGCCTCTCTCCCCACTCATTTGCTCTATCTCTCTCTCTCAAATAAATAAATAAAATCTTAAAAACAAACAAACAAAAAAAAAACCAGGGGCACCTGAGTGGCTCAGTCATTAAACATCTGCCTTCAGCTCAGGTCATGATCCCAGGGTTCTGGGATCGAGCCCCACATCAGGCTTCCTGCTGGGCGGGAAGCCTGCTTCTCCCTCTCACACTCCCCCTGCTTGTGTTCCCTCTCTCGCTGTCTCTCTGTCAAATAAATAAATAACATCTTTAAAAAAAACCCAAAAAACCCAAACACTGACAACACCGAATGCTGGCGAGGCTGTGGAGCAAACAGGGCTCTCATTCACTGCTGGTGGGAATGCAGAATGGTCCAGCCACTCTGGAAGACAGTTTAGCGATTTCTGACAAAACTAAACATATCATACAAAACTATCTTACAAAAACTATCTTACCATACGATCCAGCAATCATGCTTCTTGGTATTTACCCAGAGGTATTGAAAACTTATGTTCACACAAAAGCCTGCACTCAGATGTCTGTAGCAGTCTTATCCATATTTGCAAAGACCTGGAAGCAAACAAAATGTCCTTCAGTAAGTAAACGGATAATTGCGGGACATCCAGACAATGGGATATTATTCAGCGTTAATAAGAAATGAGCTATCAAGCCACGAAACTGTATGGAGGAAACTGAAATGCATCTGACCAAGTGAAAGAAGCTGATCTGAAGAGTCTACAGATCGTATGATCCTAACTCTATGACATTCTGGAAAAGCAAAACTGTGAAGACAGTAAAAAGATCTTGCCAGAGTTGGAGGGAGGGATGAAGAGGCAGCGCACAGAGGATTTTTAGGGCAGTGAGAACACTGTAATTGATCCATGATGATAGACGCACGTCTTTACAGACTTGTCCAAACCCACAGAATGTACATCACCAAGAGTGCACCTTGATGGACTTTAGGTGATAACGATGGGTCAGGGCAGGTTCATCAGCTGTAACAAACATACCACTCTGACCGGGATATCCATACTGTGGGCTATGCATGTCGGGGAGGGGTAGGAGGTATATGGAAAATCTCTGTATTTTCCTCTTAATTTTGCTGTGAACCTGCAACTAATCTAACAAATAGTTTTTATTATTTTTAGATTTTATTTATTTTTGAGAGAGAGAGAGCAAGTGAGCGCATGAGTTGGGGGGTGGGACAGAGGGAGGAGCAGACTCCCCACTGAGCAGGGAGCCTGGGAGGCTCAGCCAGTTGAGCATCTGCCTTCGACTCAGGTTATGATCCCAGGGTGCTGGGATCAAGCCCTGCGTCGGGCTCCCTGCTCGGCAGAGAGCCTGCTTCTCCCTCTCCCTCTGATCCTCCTCCCTGCTTATGCTCTCTGTCAAATAAATAAAATTAAAAAATAAATAAATAAATAAAACAGCTTTTGAGATATGACACACATTTTAGCCTGCTAGGACAACCATAACAAAATACCCCACACTCCGGAGCTTAAACACACGTTTTTCTCACAGTCCTGGAGACTGGAAGTCCAAGGTCAAGTCCACTGGTTCCCTCTGAGGCCTCCCTCCTCTGCTGGCAGGTGGCCACCTTCTCCCTGTGTCCTCACGTGGTCGACCCTCCACATTCACATCCATGAGGCCACTCTGTGTATCCAAATTTCCTTTGCCTGGAAGGACACCAGACATATTGGATCAGGGCCCACCCAAATGGCTTCCTGAATCACCTCCTTAAAGGCCGTGTCAGAATTTTAAAAATTAAAAATAAATAATAAAGGCCCCATCCCTAAATACAGTCACGTTTTTGAGGTACAGAGGACTGGGGCTTCCACACAGAAGTTTGGAGGGGAACGACTCAGCCCACAACAAGCCACATACCCTAGAATTCACCCACTTAAATGTATAATTTGGTTGGTTTTAGTATATTTGCAGATTTTGTGCAGTGAGCACTGCAAGGAAATGTAGGGCATTTCAGCCCTCAAGGAGAAACCCCATAGCCTCTAGCTACCCACCCATATCCCTCTTTCCCCCAGCCCCCGGCAACCACTCTCTTTCTGCCCCTACAGCTTTACCTATTCTGGGCATGGCATATGAATGGAATCATATGATATCTGACCTTCTGCTCCTTTCACTTAGCATGATATTTTCAAGGCTCATCCATGCTGTGGCGTAACAGGACTTCATTCCTTTTTATGGCTGAATAATACCCCGTTGTACGGATGGGCCACATCGGGTTTATCCATTCATCCGATGATGGACCTTTCGGCTGGTTCTACATTTGGGCTCTTGGCGATTGTCTGGCTGGGAACATTCATCTATAGCAGATACGTTTTGAATAAATGAAGAAACTTAATCATGTAACCCAAAGTACTCCATCCAAGTGGAAATTTCACACTGTAATGAGAATAGAAGAAAGTATCAGAAAGATCCCTTTCTTCCCCAGCATGGCTTTTCATTCTGCATTACAAATTAACATAATTGTTGCTTCAGAACAAAGTGTACCTAGACACTGCTGTTATTAAACCAATTTGGCAAAAACAAAACAAACGAGAAAACATAGTCCTGAGCCAGAAGCTTTCAGTTAAATAAATCACTTCCTTAAAGAGGGCTTTTTTTTTTTTCACTGCAGGAAGACCCTTAAAAGCCTAAGTCAGAGCATGCGCCTCTCTGCTGAAATCTCCCAAAGGACCCATCTCATTACACTCACTCTGTGCTTCCCCACCCCCACCCCCTGACATCATCTCTTACCACTGCACCACCCCTTCCACACTCCCTCCAGACTTCCTGTTTCTGGAACACACTTCTGCCTCAGGGCCTTTGCACTTGCTGTCTGCTCTTCTCAGAATGCTCTCCACTTACATACTTGCACAGTTCATCTACTTCCTTTGGGTCTCTACTCGAATGTCTCTCTGTTCTGGAAGCCTCTTTAGATTATCATATATAAAGATAGTGACCCTTCTTTCCCCTAACCCAGCATGCCCATCCCTCCTCCTTTGGTTCTTAGTCCCCAGAACTTAGCACCATCTGACACTGATGCACTGGTTTAGTAGGGTTTAGTAGCTGACCATCTGCCCCCTCACCCTACCTCCACTCACTCCCCTCCATGGGGGAGGGGGCCTTGTTTGGTTCAAGGCCAGTCTCCAGCACCTACAATGCCTGCCACCCAGTCGGTGCTCAATGAATATTTGTTCTCCTCCACAAATTAACCTAGAAATGCAATGCAATCCCAGTCAAAGTCCCAAGTAGATATTTTCTGAGATGCTACAAGCCCATGAAAAGATTCACATACTACCTGTTAGAGGTGCTGGTTGCATAACATTATGAGTGTGCTAAATGCCACGGAATTGTTCGCTTTAAAAATGATTTTCTGTTACATGAATTTCACGTCAATAAAAAAATGGCTCAGTGTAACACCATTGCACACCTATTAGAATGGCTAAAATTTAAAAGCTTGCCCATAGCAAGTGAAGGGACAAGAATAAATACATTGCTGGGGGAGGGAAAGTGAGAGTCCACCCACATTGTAAGGCATTTTGGTGTTTCTTCAAAATTAAATATACAGGGGTGCCTCGTTGGTTCAGTGGGTAGAGCATGCAACCTTGATCTCAGGGTTGTGAGTTCAAGCCCCATGTTGGGCATGGAGCCTACTTTTAAAAATTAAATTAAATTAAATTAAGTATATACCTACCATGTGATGCAACCACCCCATTCCTGGGGTACTTAACCAAAAGAAATAAGAGCAGATGAACAAACCTAGACCTAAATGTTCATAGCAGGTTTATTTGTAATAATAAAAAATTGGAAAGGAGGGGTGCCCGGGTGGCTCAGTCAGTTAAGCAGCTGCCTTTGGCCCAGGTCATGATCTTAGGGTCCTCGGATTGAGCCCCACGTCAGGCTCCCCGCTTCTCCCTCTCCCTCTGCCTGCTACTCCCCCTGCTCGTGCTCAATCTCTCTGTCAAATAAATAAATAAAATCTTAAAAAAAAAATTCTTCCAGCAGGTTCTTCTTTAAAAAAAAATTGGAAAGGACACAAATATCCATCAACAGGGGAACTGGGTACATAAGTGTGGGACAGCCATGCAACGGAATACGGCTTAGCAATAAAAATGAGTTAACTTTTAGTACATGCAACGATATGTACAGATCTTAAAATAAGCATGTCAGGTAAAAAATGCCAGATAAAACAGGCTACCTACTATATGAGTCTAGAAATGCAATTAAGGGGCACCTGGCTGGCTCAGTTGGAAGAGCATGCAACTCTTGATCTCGGGGTCAAGAGTTAGAGCCCCACATTGGGTGTAGAGATTATCTAAATAAATATTTTTAAAAAATAGAAATGTAGGGGCACCTGGGTGGCTCAGTCGTTAAGCATCTGCCTTCGGCTCAGGTCATGATCCCAGGGTCCTGGGATGGAGCCCCGCATTGGGCTCCCTGCTCGGCGGGAAGCCTGCTTCTCCCTCTCGCACTCCCCCTGCTTGTGTTCCCTCTCTCGCTGTCTGTCAAATAAACAAATAAAATCTTTAAAAAAATAAATAAATAAAATAAAATAAAAAGTGGAAATGCAACGAATCTATAGTGTCAGAAGCCAATCAATCGTTGCCTGGGTCATGGGGGGGGGGGCGGGTAATAAAAAGGGGCACAAGGAAACATTGGGGGAAGACCCTTGAAAACTTGATGCTCAGTGAAAGAAGCCAGGCATCAAAGGCCACCTACGGTAGGATTCCATCCACATGAAATATCCCGAACAAGCAAATCCACAGACACAGAAAGTGGGTTATTAGGAGCCAGGGGCTAGGGGGAGGGAGATGGGGAGTGAGTGCTAATGGGGGCAGTTTCCTTTGGGAGCATGGCAAGGTCTTGGAACTAGGTGCACAACACTGTGAGTGTACTAAATGCCAAGGAGTTGTCCACTTTAAACTGATTAATGTGAATTTTTCCTCAATTAAAAAAAAGGAATGGCAAGAGTTACAGATACACACACACACACCCCTCCATCCTGCTCCCCATCCCCACCTGCAGCCCCACCCCGCCCTGCCCCACCCCCTCCCAGCCACCTGCCCTGGCCCATTGCCCCCTCCTCCTAGGCTCCCCAAACACCCTCCCCACTTTAAACCTTGGGCCGTCCCTGCAGTTTCCTGGAAGTGACTCACTGCACGGGACAGCAGAGCAAGCCCCGCTCCGAGGAACAAAGGTAGCTGAAACCCCAGCATGCTCAGAGCAACAGACATTTGTCCCTGTGCTTGTCCCAGCGTGCAGATGACAGAGCTGTCCCCGAGAGCAAAGCCATGGGCCCACAATAGTCAGCTGGCTCAAGGGGACAGGGAGCCCCCCACCCTGCCTGCCCCGTCCCCAGCTCATGCCCTCTGCCCCCTTCACGGAAGCTGGTCTGCAAGGATGGCACCGCAATCTGGGTCCTCCTGGGGTTCACGCCCTTGTGTGGTCCCCACGCCATCTGGGCTGACCTGGGACTCCATGGAAGCAACAGAATGCATCAGAAGTGACGCTGGCCCGGTTCCAGGACCCAGCTGGAGGAGATCTGGTGGTCTCCTCGCTGCACTCTGAGGAGCCCTGAGTTGCCACGAAGGAAAGAAGGCCGTCCTGCTCAGGGGGCCACAGAGAGAGGGAGTGGTCCTGCTGCCCGGCCACCCCAAGGCACCAGACATGACAGAGAAATTCTAGATGCTGACGTCCAAGCCGCCCCCAGAGGACACCATTTGATACGTGGAACAGAAGAGCACCCATGACAGCGAACCCGTGGGGGAGGTTTGCTCCACCGAGTCCACGTGACGCCCGCGGAGGAGCCAGACCTCTGCTTAGGTGGCATGTGACAAGTGGCTTCCTACCCACCCCCCCACCCTCTGACCCACTGACGCTGACCCTGCCTGAGCAAAAGGGAGAAAAACCTAAAAACAAGAAAATCCTACACTGTGGTAGGACTCCTTCTTGTCAGCGGGAAGAAGCCCTTGCTCTCCTTCTGCCTCAGTATACCTTGGCTGAGCAGGTGCCAAGAGAAGGCCTTGTACCCCAGGAGATGGGACCCCTATGGTCGCTGCAGCCCACCCCCCAAGCCTTCACTCCCGCTGCCCCCCACCCGCACTGCCTGATGGAGCGCTCAGCCCCCCATATGCTGCCCAAGGCCCAGACTCCAAAACCTACCTCAACCACCTTCCCCACACTGGGAGGTAGGTGGGGCCCCAAAGCCAAACTTTATCACCCCCAGGAAGCCCTCCCTGGTGCACCTGCTCACTCTACCCCTCCCCAGCATCTCATCGTCAGGGGCCAGCTTCCTGCCTGCCAGATGTGGGAGCCCCAACACCCTACGTGGGACCCTGGGTGTTCTCCCAGCAGTGGGCTGCACGGGCCCGGCCGGGGGCAAGACACCCAGTTCAGCTTCAGGGATGTCAGGAAGGTCCTGCCCTGGCAAAGGAGGCTACAGGGGGGCCCTGGCCATGCCATTTGGAAATGAGGAAAATGAGGATTAGGTAAGAGCCTTGCCCTCAACACCCAGCAGTCAGGGTGTGTATGATCTAGATTTTCTGTATTCCTCATGCTCTGGCATCCGGGGCCTCGCTGACCGGGAGGGACCGTCCCTCACATCCGGGGCCTCGCTGA
Source organism: Halichoerus grypus (assembly GCF_964656455.1). Taxonomy (NCBI): domain Eukaryota; kingdom Metazoa; phylum Chordata; class Mammalia; order Carnivora; family Phocidae; genus Halichoerus; species Halichoerus grypus. The sequence goes on from NC_135712.1 coordinate 211,102,452, forward strand.
CCGGGAGGGACTGTCGCTCATGGAGTTAGCCAGTTCCCAGAGACAGCAAACAGCTCACCAGTGGAGTGCACATTTCACGTGCAAACCAATCCGTCCAGAGCCCACACGCTGAGCCAGGATCCCGCTGCCCTGATCACCCGGGGCCCACTGCCAGACAGCTGAGGACAGTGCATTGTCAGCTCCTGACATCAAGCTGATTGCCAGTGTCCCTCCAGATTAAATATCATCGCCAGCAGTAAGACCCAGCTCTGAGCAACACCGCCAGATAAGGAATTCGGTTGCCCGGCCCCTGAAGCTCCCTCTTTCCGAAAGCCCTGGGTGCCCTAGATACTTGACTGCCCAAGTGACCCCACTTCTCCCTCCCTGCCCCAATTCATCTTCTTATGCTTTAAATTCACCAGTGAAGGGGCGCCTGGGGGGCTCAGTCGGTGAAGCATCTCCCTTCGGCTCGGGTCATGACCCCAGGGTCCTGGGATCGAGCCCCGCATCGGGCTCCCTGCTCAGAGGGGGGAGTCTGCTTCTCCCTCTGCCTCTGCCTCTCCCCCTGCTCCTGCTCTCTCTCAAATAAATAAATAAAATCTTTAAAAAAATAAATTCACCAGTAAAGAGTGAACCCACAAAACCCTGGACACCCCACCCTGGGACCCTAACAGAGGCAGAGCCCCAGGTCTACACTGCCTCTCTTTACCTGTGATCTCGCTGTGTGGCCCGCGAGGGTGCCGTGCGCCCTCTTGTGAGGACTTGTGAGTCATCACCCTCGTTCCTCGAAGTTCCCAGATAGTCTTTGCTGAAGTGCGTCCAGCGACAAGAACCACAAGGGCCGGCCCAGCCACAGCATTGGCTGCAGATGGTTAAGGTCTCTGGGGGCTGGCCACACAGAGCACAGACCCAGGCGGATGCCCCACGCGTTCCTAGCCAGTGGTGTCACTGTCAACAAGCTGGTACCTATGGGACAGACAGCACTGCCCCAGAGCCCGCTGGGATTATTCAAATTAGCCAATCCCAAACCTGATCACCCTGCCTCACCCGTTCCTTCTCACAGGAACCACGATAAAAGTTCTTGGCCACATTTTCCTCCCTCTGCCTCCTGACCCTGGTGCTTCCTTCCCCTGTGTGGTGTAGTGTGCACCCCGCGCCCCACCGCCTTTCGGGAACTGTCTTTTCAATGGCAGCCTACACCTGCACAATAATCAAGCCTACACTTTAAAACTGGGTGGAGCCCAGACCAACCCTGGGATGCCCAGCTTACATCTCAAAGAGGAAGAAGCCTTGATGGATGGCGGCCCCCCAGGACTCCGGGGGGCCCTGCCCAAGTTCTCTCCTCTGCACAGGAGCCAGCGGGTAATGCGGACCACCCCGCTGCCCCAGGAAGCCAGAGGCAGAGTGGCCGAGGGAGCGCCCAGGGCTGGGTCCCTGAGTCCCACTCTCTCGGGACACGTCCACCACGGAGGAGGGGCTGGAATGGAGACCCCTGGCCGCCCAGGCAGAGGGAGACAGAGGCCCAAAGGCAGGCAGACGATGTGAAGCGACTTTAATCAGCACCTTCAGATGGGGGCAGCAGGAGTGTCTACATGTGGGGCCGCCCCCGGGAGCAGCCTGGGGCCAGCCCCTCAGTTCCAGCTGTGACGTACTCCCCACCCAGGCTCCCTGAATCCAGGGGGAGGGTCCTGGCACCCCCAACCTCTCCGGGGCCAGCTCAGGAGCTCAGGTCCGGGTGCTGCCCGGCCAGAAGGACCCACGTCTGAGGGCTGGTGCGCCAGCAGCTGCGGGGGTACATGTCCTCATAGCTGGCCCTGCTCAGGGACCAGCTGTGGTGGCAAGAGCTCATCCTCAGAGCAGCGAGGTCCTCCTGTTGGACAGCAGCAGGGACTCCTTCGCGACCATCAGCAGCCCCAGCGGGCGCAGGCACCCCCGGGCACAGAGCCGGGAGAGCACGAACAGGGAGATGGCAGCCACACCGGCACTGAGCACCACTGCGGGGGACAGACAGGCAGGAGTCAGCCACACGGAGAAGGGGCGTCTGCAGCCTGTCCCCTCCCCAGGCCCCAGGAGTGGGAGGGCCTGGTCATCTTACCTGCAGCCGCGATAACCCCACAAGCACTCCGGTTTCCAGACTGGACGGAATCCTGGTCCCCAACGGGGCTCGTTGTGGCATTCCTGAGAGAAGGGACACTGTGCGGGGTCACAGGGGTCCCCGTGGACGTGGCAGTCCCTTCCTGGAGGGTCTCAGTTCCTGCAATAAGTCCAGGCATTCAGCAGCTGGGGAGTGGGCACTGAGGATGGGGGGTGGGGGGGGTCGGACACGAACAGGTGTTCCAAATGCCTGGGGGGCCTTGGGGCTCATCTTCCACTGCCCCCACGGGGATGCAGGCACGGGAGATGCAAGCGTCCACACCCTCAGCCTGGTCACCCACCGGAAGGTGTCAGGTGTCCTTATCTAACGCCCAGCCCTCCCCAGCCCTCCAGGCAGGCGGAGGTCCCATGACACACACCACAGCCAAGCTCGTCACTGGAGGCGGGACAGTCCGGATGGCCATCGCAGAGCCAGGTGCGTGGGATGCAAGCACCGCCTAGCAGGCAGCGGAGCTCCCCCGCCGGGCAGGGCTGGGAACTGCAGTTGTGAACATTCTCCACGATGCCATCTGGGCAGTCATCGACGTTGTCACAAGGGCAGGGGCTGCCAGTGGGTGGCTGGCACTCTCCGCCCTGGGCACAAGGCTCGATTCCTGGGGTTACAAGGCCAGTCAGGTGCCAAACACCCACCCAATAGTGCTGCAGTACGCCCCTCCACCCGGCCTTCCAGAAACAGGTAACCCTAGAAAACCCACGCATCCTAAAGACTCCCTGTTGTTAGCTCCACCTGCCAAGGACTGGCCTCCCTGAAAGCCCCTCTTCCCAAGGCCCCCGCTAAGTCCGCTTCCCAGTAAACCCACCTCTTCTTGTAAGTCCTGCCCATCCTCAGGCCCCGCCCCATCATCCCTCCCGCCTGAAGGCCACACCCCTCACACAGCACCTCCCCTCCCGCGGCCCCGCCCCCTCAAGCCCCGCCCCCGGAGCGCGGCTACTCACTGCACTCCTCTTCATCGCTGCCGTCGGGGCAGTCTTTGTCCCTGTCGCAGCGCAGAGTGAGGGGCACGCAGAAGCCACTGGTGCGGCACTGGAAGCTGGTGGGCGGGCACGAGCCTGCAAGATGCACACAAGTGAGGTCTGGGAGGCCCGAGTCGCGCCCCCCACTACCAGGGGCACAGTGGTTACAGACTGCGACCACCAGGAGGCAGGCCAGGTCCCAGGGCGTTGGAATGACACTGGTAGCCACCATTTGCTGAGGACCTAGTCCGTGGGAGGCTTGGAGGGCAGGTTCTACTGCCATCCCCATGCTGCAGAAGGCACGGAGGAGAGAGGCAAGGCCCCGGGCTGCAGGAAGGGTGGCAGAGCCCAGGTATGAACCCAGGTCTCACTGATCCCAGAGTCTTTACCAGGCAGGCTCCAGGCCGGATGGTCTCCCCAAGAGGCCCTCCAAAATCCACGGTTAAACAGACTGGGGTACGGGCCATCTCTGAACCTGCCCTGGACCGGGCCCATGGTCTGGGTCAGCAGGGCCTGTTATAGCCCACCTGCTTAGCCAATGGGAAACAGAGGCCCTGGGCAGAGGACCTGCTTAGTTACCAAGGGTTGTCCACTCACCTCCTAAATTCCTTCCAGATCCGACCACTTTCCCCATCCTGAATGTGCCATCTCCTCACCAGGCCCCGTCCCCATCTCCATTTGGACACTGGGGACCTCACTGAGTCACATCATTCAGTCTCCTGCCCTTGCCCTCCCCTCTGCTCAAAACCATGCCCTGGTCCCCTGACCCTTTTCACACCAAATCCCTATTTTGTCTATGTGGCCGCAAGGCCTGGCCCAGCCCCGCTGCCATGAACCCTTCCTGGACCTCACCTCCTCCCTCCTTCTTCCTCTTCATCCAGCTCCCTCTGTCCTGGACTCCTCGCTGTTCTCCAAGAGTCCCGGCTCGTTTCCACCTCAGGGACTCTGCCTGTGCTGATCCTTGGCCCAATGCCTCCTCTCCTCCCCCCACTCTGCAACTGGTGATTCCTCCTCAGCCTTCAGATCTCAGCTTCTTTCTTGGAAAGGGTCTCACGCACCTCTCAGAGATGCCTGAAGCTCTGCCTTCCACTTACAACAATGGTCCTCAAACTGGTATCCACACAGACTGGACATTCAGTGAAGATAAGGGTCGGTACTGAATGCAAGCCCAGGGCGGTACAGATACAAGTCACACAAGGATCAAGGCTGTGTCCTGATTGAGATCTGAGCCTTCCTGGACCCCAGGCAGTGAGGCTCGGGCTACGTGCTGATCTGGAGGAGCACAGAAGGGCCTAGAACGTGGGCCAGCAGGAGGGAGCCTGACAGACTGAGGAAAAGAATGGCCTTTAAGGCTCTCTTCCTGGGCTCAGTGAGGGGGGTGCAAATACCTGCTTGGCCCCAACCTAGTGGCACTCCAGTTGATCCTGGTATTCTTGCCACTTCCACCTTTACTCCGAGGGCCTGAGCCCCCAAACCCCCTTCTCTCCATCGCCAGTCCCTCCACAGGCCTCCAGGCCCAATGATACCTGTGGCCCACACAGTCCCTGAGCTTTTGAAGCCAGGAAGAGCTGTGGCCAGACCTGGAGCTGGCTTCCTTCCCTACCCACTTGGGGAGGGGGGGCGTCTGGCGGTCTCTGGGTGCGGCTTCCTCTCCAAGCCTAGCCATTCTCAGCCCTGCCAACCTCCAGACTTCCCTCCCTGGAGTGTGTTCTTCCTGGAAAGTGGGAGGCAGAGCACAGCAGACCAGGCCTCCTAGGGCTGTGGGGTCAGACAGGCGTTAAAAGTGACCAGTGACTTTCCCTCCCAGCCTCAGTTCCCTCCCCTGTAAAAGGAGCACACTAAGAGTCCCTATCTCAGTGTCCTGAGGAGAGGAGACCACTTGTTGAGTTTGGTACTTGGTTAAAGTGAGTCCTGCCTCCTTAAAGGAACCAGGAACATTTAGCCTGTAAAGGCAGGGGCTTTGGGGTGAGGCAGGAGACCACATCAGACGGGAACTCACAGCTGAAAGGCAGGTCACCTGTGCCTACAGGGAGGTCACTCTATCCCACCCAGCTGCCTCTGGGAACATCAGAGAGGTCCATCAAGATCACTTAGACCCAGGAGCAGGTGTCCAAGGGCCTGGGGTCACAGGGAGGGAGAAAAACCTTTTGTTCTCTAAGGCCAGAGGAGGAAGGCGCAGGGATGGGGAGGGCGGGGGCTGGTCGCCCAGGAAACTCAGCCATATGGCCTCAGGGTCGGACAAGGGTGTAGGGGCGCAGCTGCTGCAAGAGGCGCCAGGTGACCGGCCATGCACAGAGGTCGGACAACCAGAGCCTACAACGAGCCTTCCTGCCCACGCTGGGCTGAAGGGCGGCTTGGAGGTGACAAAGAGGTCCGCCAAGGCAGAGCAGGAGTGGGGTGTGAGCAGGCAGCGCCACCCAGGCGACCGTCCCCCACTGGAGACGGCTCGCTCACAAGCCGGGATCCCTGCACGCCAGTCTCCAGCCACGTGCTGGGGGAGTGTCCGGGACGAACGAGCGGCACAGCCAATGGCGAAGCGCGGCCGGCGCGCGGGGTGCGCGGAGCTCACTCACCTGGCACCAGGGCCAAGAACTGGATCGGGACCGGGGTCGGGGCGGCCTCCAGGCCCAGCCCGAAGCCGAGAAGCAGCCGCAGCGTCAGGCCCAGGGCCGCTGTCCGCCGCACTCCGCCCTGCGCCATGCAGCCACTTGCCGCACCGCCTCCGCCCTGGCACTGACCACGCACCCACGGGTCCTCGCTTTTATCCTCGCGCACGCGCGCCGCGGTCGGGGGCGGGGCCCACGCCCCGAGAATCCGCGGCGCCCGCGGCTAAGAGTACCGTAAACATCCGAATACGAGGGGACCCACAATATGAGGCTCTAACCCACTTTTCCCAGTGACAAGGCGTATCGAAAGATGTTGGGCCCATTTGAAGTTAGAAACTGTGGGGATGTAAACGAACTCGTCGCTGTCTACTTACAGTATCGACCGTGTTGCATGCATCCTGCAGCAAATGTTACTATCATATTTAATATGGCAGCCCCTCCCCTCAGGCAGGCTGCAGCCCCTCCCCCTCCCCGCTTCCCTTGTGCACCCAGCTTTTTCTACCTTGCTTACTTTGACTTAGTGTCTGATGACTCACTAGAAGGTCAACTGCAGGACAGGAATGCTGTGTTGTTCACTGCATCCCCGGTGCCTAGCAGAGCGTCTGCCACAATAGTAGGCTCTTAAATATTTAGTGAATAAATGAACGAAACACTTCCAGAAGGTCCTGGCTTCCATCAAGGGTCCTGTCCCTCGCACCTGGATGCGCTCACCCACGCCCACTGCCTCCTGCAGTCTTCCTCACAGGTAGGTGGGTATTATTCTTCCGGAACAAGATGTGCAAAGGCAGCCCGTGGGCTTTCTCTTCTCATGCTCAACCAATAAGCACATAAAATACAAACCTTCTAGCCAATCAGAGGCTGTATTTTCTTGAAAATAAATATTTTATAGATAGCTCTGCCTTCGGGCGCCTGGGTGGCTCAGTTGTTTAAGCGACTGCCTTCGGCTCAGGTCATGATCCTGGAGTCCCGGGATCGAGTCCCGCATCGGGCTCCCTGCTTGGCGGGGAGTCTGCTTCTCCCTCTGACTCTCCCCCTCTCATGCTCTCTATCACTATCTCTCTCAATAAATAAATAAAAATCTTAAAAAAAAAATACCTTAAAAAAAAAAAAGATAGCTCTGCCTTCAGAAGAAGCAACGGGTCGGACGGCCAGCAGAACCCCAAGACAAGTGGCGGCCCCTCAGTGTTAGGTATGCAAGCATTTACCACCACCACCACCACCCCCGCCGCACCCCCCGTTTCCTGGGAAGCAACACTAAAGCATCCAGATTTTTCCCACAAGGGGCTCTGTTTGCAGGTTGTTGGCAAGCTTCACTATTTGAAAATGTTGAAAGTTACAGCTGCTTTTGGACAGTGTATATTATGTGTGTGTGGGGGGGGGGTTGTTGTTTCAAAACCTCCCAGATTCCCAGGGGAAATGGGTAAGAGGCTAAGGTGTACAGGTGCAGAGGCAGGTGGAAAGGTGACAAACAGGACTGTGTACTGCAGGGTGGGGAGCGTCCCATCTTTGAGGCTCAGAGGTCTCGGGGGTGCAGGGATAAAAGCTGAAGAAGCCATGGATTTGTAGTAGTTAGGCAGACTCATCAGCTGCCAGGCTCAATTTCAGTGAGCCTGAGCTAGTTCTTGTCCTTCCATTCCTGTTTTTCTGCTGAGGGGGTGTGGCACCAGCCATGACCTCACGGGATTGCTCCACGAAGGAGCTGAGCTCCTGAAAGCGCTCAAAACAGTACCTAGCACGCAGAGGTCAGGTATCAGACCTCCTTCCCACCCCCACTCCCTTGTGAAATTTCAAGTCTGTGCATAAGAACTATTCAGAAACCTTCAATGGCATATCTTACCTGCAGTCTGTGGAAGCCCTCAGGGCTGCCTTCCTTGTGCCCTCAGACTTCCTCTCCCTCCCAATCTCCTTTCTGAATCTGACTCAACCTTTGCTCCTATTAGAGTCCCACCTCCTCCAGAAAGCCTGCCCTGGGGCTGCAGCCCAGGGTTTTCTCCCAGATGAGCTTTTAGCATTTATATGGCCCACTGTGGGGCTCCAGGATACATCCTGCCTGGGACTGGGACCCTTTCCTGCCTTGCTCTGCGCTTCCAGAAAGCAGGGCAGTCTCAACACCCTGATCATCACACATCTCTTCTGCCTACTGAAGGACTGTGGGGTTCCTCCATAGGGCAGCCATGACACACCTCCACTTGAGGTCCCTACATGGCTCCCCATTCCTTCTGCGGCCAGACTTGGGTTGCTTCTTTTCTGGCTTTCACTCAACTGTTCATTCCTCCACAAGGTCCAGCCCCTTCCTTTCCTAGGCTGACCCCGCCTCGCTCCCCAGGCCCACATAGAAAGGTTTCTGGCTCAGGGAGGCCTTCCCTCACCTGTCCTAGGTGAGCCTTCCCTGGGAGTTGCCCTGCTGTCCTTGGTCACCCCCACCAAGCTGTAGGGTGCTCACAGTCAGATGGGGGTGGCGGTGGAGGGGTGCTGGCCAGTGTCCTCATGAGCAACGGCAACAGGAGCTCTTGAGAAAGCTAAGGGAGCAGCTTGTGTTCAGCCCCGCAGTCCTTCACCATCAGTGCCCCCCCAAACACCCACAGGCCCTGGAACCCAGCGTACTGCTCTCTAGGTTAGCCAGGACCCCAGGGAAGGGATGGTGACAATGCCGGAGCCCCTGGACCCCATGGCATCAGACTCGGTGCCCAGTGACAGCGTGTCACACTGAAGCTCACGAATCCCTGCTCCCTCCTTTGCCCCTGGAGTGCTGGCAGAGTGAAGAGACTTCACCAGGAAATCCAGGTAAGTCGTACGGGGCTTCAAAAGTTAGAACGGAAGTGATACTGGAGAGCTAGGTGTATTTGTCATAAGTTAGGTCGCGTTCTCCCGGGAAGGAATACCAGGAGGGGAAGCAGTCAGGTGGCCCTGAGGGCCCAGCCAGGTGCCCCGGGTGGGGGTGGGGGTGCGCAGAGTCACAGGTAAGGCTGGTCTTTGGACAGTTCCCACCTCTTCATAGGAGGAGCTGGGGGCACAGCCTTCTTCCCTGTGGCAGCTGCAGCCGAGCTGAAAGGGAAAAGAGACTTTGCTTAGGGCCGGGTCTCCAGAGAGCAGCGAGGTGGGATGTGAGGGAGCCCACACCTGTGCCCAGCAAGACCACGCCTGCCGAGACTCTGGGTCTGCAGGCCCGAGTGAGGGTGTTTCAGAGCGCCCAAACTCCTTCACCAGGGTCCCCCAAAGGGTCAGCCAACCCTTGCTGGGAGCTGGCCAGCCCCCTTCCTGCCCAACCCCCATGTGAACCCCCAGTCAACCTGCCCTGGCTCCTGAGCTCAAAGCCAGCCATAAATAGTTGGGCTCCTCCTCTAGCACCCCTTCCCACTTGTGGCCCCAGGGTGGACGAGCACCCCATTCCTGCTGCCCCCAAACAGGACACTGGCAAAAGGGCCAAGCAATCAGGCGACGTGTGCCCACTGCTGTCTCCTACCTTGGGTGCTGAGCACTTGCCACGTGGCAGGCCTGGCACGTGCCCCAGCACAGCGCTAAGACCAGGCCATAGTCTAATGAGGCTGAGAGTCAAGTGCAACTGAAAAATACACCTCTTGGGGCGCCTGGGTGGTTCAATCGGTTAGGCGTAGGACTCTTGGTTTCGGTTCAGGTCATGATCTCAGGGTCCTGAGACTGAGCCCTGCGTCAGGCTCCCCAGTGAGCGGAAGTCTACTTCCCCTCTCTCTCTCCCTCTGCCCCTCCCCCTGCTTGTGTGTGTATGCACATGCAAGCGCTCTCTCTCTAAAATAAATAAATAAATCTTAAAAAAAAAAAAAAAGAAGAAGAATACACCGTTTGGCCCAGAGTGAGCCCCAAGGAGAGACACTGTGACGACAAATCCAAGGCAGGTGCCTCCTGAGACACCCAAGCCCCTGGTGCCTAGGGCTGGAGAGGCTTGCACACACGGTTAAGTCCAAAGGGAGAGGAGGCGGGCGGGCAGGCTCTCATTGTGGAGGACGCTCCCAGGAGCAGGGGTTCCAGGGCCTCCCACCCTCCCAGGAGTCTGAAGGAGGTGGAAGAGGCAGAAGCAGCCTCCCTAGGAAATGCAGGCATCCCAGGGGCAAGTGAGGGGGTCTGGGGGGAATTGGGTAGTGTGCCAGTCTGGTGCTGGACTCTGGCGAATCAGAAGGTAACAAGGACCATTCACCGAGTTCTAACTATACAGCAGGCCCTACCTGGCCTCGTCACCTTACAGAGCTTGTCACACTGCAAGCCCACCACCCCTGATTTACAGATGAAGAAACGGAGGCTCAACAAAGCCGAAACACTGGCTGCAGACCACACCATGAACTGGCTGTAGAGCCCAGACACCACTGGGGTCTGAGCAAACTGGTTTGAAATCCTGCTTCTGCTCCCCACTAGCTGTGTGACCCGGTTAGGTCACGTGGCCTCTCTGTGCCTCGATTTCCTCTTCTCCAACAGGGGCCATCACTGCCTAACTTGTGGAGTGGTAAGTAGGCAGGCATGGCATTGACTCCATTCTAAAACCTTACAGATGTTAATTATGGAGATTAACCTTCATAACAACTCTGCTATAGACCGAATGTTTTGTCTCTCCCAGACTCCTATGTTGAAACTGCAATGCCCAACATGATGGTATTTGGAGGTAGAGCACTTGGGAGGTGATTAGGTCCTGAAGGAGGAGCCCTCATGAATGGGATTAGTGCCCTTATAAGAGATCCTAGACACCCCTTAACCCTTCCACCGTGTGAGGACATAGCAAGAAAATGCCATCTGTGAACCAAGAAGAGTGCCCTCACCAGACATGGAATCTGCCAGCACCTTGATCCTGGACTTCCCAGCCTCCAGAACTGTGGGAAAGATGTTTCTGTTGTTTATAAGCCACCACAGTCTATGATACTGTCATAGCAGCCAAGTGGACTGAGATAAACTCCCTAAAGTAGATATTGTTATCGTCCCCATTTATTTAAGAGAAGGCACCTGAGGCCAGGGACCAAACCGATTTTAAGGGGCCTGAGATTTATACAATTCTTTCTTTGGGGCGCCTGGCTGGTTCAGTTGGTGGAGCATCTGACTCTTGATTTCAGGGTCGTGAGTTCAAGCCCCATGTTGGGGGGTGCCTGGGTGGCTCAGTCGGTTAAGTGTCTGCCTTCAGCTCAGGTCATGATCCCAGGGTCTTGTGATCAAGTCCTGCATCGGGCTCCCTGCTCTGCAGGGAGCCTGCTTCTCCCCATGCCTCTCTCTCTCTCTCATGAAGAAATAAATAAAAAATAAAAACCTTAAAAAAAAAAAAAGCCCCACATTGGGTGTGGAGCCTACTTAAAAAAAAATACAGTTCTTTCTTTAAGAAGAGTACAAAGAAGATGTGCGCTGTGTGTGTATATATACACATACATAATACACACACGTATACACACAGAATGGAATACTTTTCAGCCATAAAAAAAGAAAGAAATCCTCCATTTGCAACAACATGTATGGACCCTGAGAGTACTACGCCAAGTGAAATAAATCAGAGACAAATACTGTAGGATCTCACTTATGTGTGGAATCTAAAAACAAAACAAAAAACCAAACTCAAAGATACAGAGAACAGACTGATGGTCACCAGAGGCAGGAGACAGGTACGGGGTGGGTGAAATGAGTGAAGGGGGCCAAAAGGTACAAACTTCCAATTATAAAATAAATAAGTCCCAGGGATGTACTGTACAGCATGGTGACTGTAGTTAACAATACTCTTGCATATTTGAAAGTTGCTAAGAGTAGATCTTAAAGGTTCTCATCACAAGAAAAAAACGTGTAAATAAGACTTACTGTGGTGATCATTTCACAATGTACACAAATATCAAATCTTTACATTGTACACCTGAAACTCACATAATGTTATATGTCAATTACGCCTCAATTAAAAAAAAAAAAAAACAAAACTCGGGGCGCCTGGGTGGCTCAGTTGGTTAAGCAACTGCCTTCGGCTCAGGTCATGATCCTGGAGTCCCGGGATCGAGTCCCGCATCGGGCTCCCTGCTCAGCGGGGAGTCTGCTTCTCCCTCTGATCCTCCCCCTCTCATGCTCTCTGTCTCCCATTCTCTCTCTCAGATAAATAAATAATCTTTAAAAAAAAAAAACACTACAGAAACAACGCCTGGTCTTCTCCCACAGCCCTTGATGGGAGCCTGGAGCTTCATTTGCTTTGTAGGAAACACTCCCCTGGCTGAGGCCCAACCCCTACCCTGGGCTGGGTGGGGATTCAAAGAGCTCTCCCCTGAAAAGCCCCGGAAGCACAGTTCCTGACACAGCTGATGGCTCAGTTAAGTGGGACCTTGAAAAGCACAAGCAAGAGAAAGGGCTCGTTTCAGGCTGTGATGTCCTCACCTCTCTGCAGGCTTGCCTGACGCCAATACCTTCTGTGAGGACATGACAATTGAGGGCGGCATGGCTTCCCGGCGGCCATCACGAGTGTAGTAGTGGTTGCTGGAGAGCTTGTGGCTGGGGCCCACAGGGAGCTTGGGAGGAGGCTGAGTTCTGAGGGAAAAGAACACCACCATTGAAGCTAACAGGAAGTCACTTTTTTAAAAAAGATTTTATTTATTTATTTGAGAGAGCGCGAGCATGCTCGCACACACCCAAAGGGAGGGGAGGGGAGGAGAGAGGGGAAGGCAGGGCGGAAGGAGGGGGAAAGATTCTCAAGCAGACTCCACCCTGTGCACAGAGCCTGACAGGGGGCTTGATCTCCAACCCCAAGATCATGACCTGAGCGGAAACCCAGTCAGACGCTTAACTGAATGAGCCCCCCAGGAACCCCTAATAGAAAGTCACTCTTTCTGGCTAGGCTGGCCTCGGCCGCCTCAGTCACTGGGCTGCAGGCCAGGGGAATCCCCTGGCACACTGTCGTGGATGTACGGGTAGGGAGGATCCAAGGCCCTGAAGCAGGGAGCAGTCTCTGCTTTGAATGTGAAGGTGCTGGAAGGCAAGGCCTAGATATGCCCCAAATGTATGGAGGACCTTTTCTGAGGCTTCTCAGGGAAGGGGGCAGCCCAGACTGGACACCCAGGCCTGTTCCCACCCCACCATGGCCCAAAGCTTGCATCTGGCCTCACTTCCACCTGCAGGAGCTCAGGAAATGAAGAGGCCAGGGTCTGAGGCTCTGCCCACCTCATATCCAGTAGTCACCGTATAAATGCTTGGGCAACAGCCCCAGACTTAGCTTATTCTGAGGGTCTTTGTTTTCAAAGGCCAGGCTCCAGAATTCCTGGGTTTCTGGTTATCTCAGGAACTCTCTGAAGAACCTTACTGGGATCAAGGCTTATTACTCAAAAAGCACCTTGTCCTCTGAGGTCCCTGCATTTCCTGCCTGGTCGCCAACACTATAGCCAGAGCTGCGGTAGGGGGTGGGGGTGGACGAGTGAATAGAGCTCTGTCCTGGGTTGGGTTAAAACCTAGGGTGAATTTACAAAGAAGCCAGAAGCCTAAAATGGAAACACTAACCTCAAAAGAAGAGAAGCCTCCCTGGAAAACATAGCAGAGAGGAAAGGTCGAAAAAATAGGAGAAATCATAAAATCATCAGGTTTTCATTCAACCATGTTTTAAAATAATTTGTCTGGTAACTGTTTTGCCAGGACTCAAGTTTTTCTTAAAACAAGTGATAGCCATTGTATTAAAAAAATGAGAAATATACATAAAAATATAAAAATTTAATATTAAAACCAATATCCTGGGGCACCTGGGTGGCTCAGTCGGTTAAGTGTCCCACTCTTGGTTTTGGCTCAGGTCATGATCTCAGGGTCCCTCCGTCAGGCTCTGCACTCAGTGTGCGTCTGCTTGAGATGCTCTTTCTGCTCCCTCTGCCCTGCCCCCAGCTCACGTGTGTGGGCACACTCTCGCTCTCTCTCTCTAAATAGGTAAATAAATAAAATCTTTAAAATAAATAAATAGGGGCCCCTGAGTGGCTCAGTCGTTAAGCGTCTGCCTTCAGCTCAGGTCATGATCCCAGGGTTCTGGGATCGAGTCCCGCATCGGGCTCCCTGCTCAGAGGGAAGCCTGCTTCTCCCTCTCCACTCCCCCTGCTTGTGTACCTCTCTCGCTGTGTCTCTGTCAAATAAATAAAATCTTTAAAAAATAAAATAAAATAAATAAATAGGGGTGCCTGGGTGCCTCAGTTGTTAAGCGTCTGCCTTCAGCTCGGGTCATGATCCCAGAGTCTCAGGATCGAGCCCCGCATCGGGCTCCCTGCTCTGTGGGAGGCCTGCTTCTCCCTCTCCCACTCCCCCTTCTGTGTTCCTGCTCTCACTATCTCTCTCTTTCTGTCAAATAAATAAATAAAATCTTTTTAAAAATAAATAAATAAATAAAAGCAATATCCTGGGGCACCTGGCTGGCTCTGTGGAGCATGCAACTCGATCTCCGGGTTGTGAGTTCAAGCCCCACGTTTGGTGTAGAGATTACTTAAAAATAAAATCTTAAAAAAAAAAAAGGCAATATCCCATGGGGCAATTAGAATTTGCTTAACTTCTGGAGTGCAGATGACCCCCCCTGTGGGTGTGGCCATAGCTTTCTGCCACCTAGCAAAAGGGTTAAGAATCAGGTGCCCAACAGACACACATGAATCACTAGGGGGCGCCACTACCCTAAGGAGGTTGGAAATTTTATAAACGGTTTTCCTTAACTGGGCCACCAATTACCCTGGATAGAAAGCAACTTCAAACTTCTGATATTTGGAATTAGTTACAACAGGTAGGCATTCACATAAATTTGGTTATTCAAATGCCAGTTGTCTTCCTTTCATCCTAATCCTCAATGGCTGCCTTACCTTTGTCTACTCCTCTGACTTCCAATATACGGCTATCCCTCCTTTGCTCCATGTGTTGTTCCAGCCACACTGGCCTCCTTCCTACTTCTGGCTCTGTCGGGCCTCAACAGCCTTGGCGTGTATTGTTCCCTCTGTCCCAAATGTTCTTTCAATAATTACCCTTTGGCTCCTTATTATTCAGGTGATTCAAACGTCAATCCCAGAAAAAAAGACGTTTCCTGACCACCTGACCTGAGGTAGCCACCCTCCAGCTTACTCTACTTCATTTTGTCTTCACAGAATTCCAGAATACTTTTTACCTGTTGCGTTTATTTCCCTATGTTTCACTCTTCCTCGAACTTGAGCTCCATGAAAGGAATGAGGATAATAACTTTTCTTGTTGGTGCTGGTATCCCTGAGGACATGGCAGGGGCTTGGAAATATTAAGTAATCTTTGGACATAAATGAGTTTGGAATCAAGACACTTCTGGGTTCAAATCCCAGCTGTCACTTTCTAGCTTCTGAGTGACTTTTAAGCAAATGACTGTCTCGCTGAACCTCACATTTTTTTCATTTGTAGCCTGGAGAAGATAACATCAACTGGCAGGACCACACTGAGGACTGGTCTGAACAGCTACACGATCCCCGCGCTGAATTCATGTCTAACCTGACCGTTCCACGCGCAGCCGGCTCTGAGTACAGGAAAGTTAAAAGCAAACCTCTGCTTCCACATCCTGCCAGGGACCGGAAGCAAGATTCCGGCCTAGCGCAAAAGGGGTCTAACGGAATACGAATTTTGTTCTTGATGTAACAGTAACAGGACAAGGACGGAATGTGGGCAGCGAGCGGGGCTGGCTCACCGCTTGGAGATCTCCTGGTAGCGCAGCTGCAACTTCGTCTGCAAATCGTGCTGTGGGAGGAGAGGAAGGAGGTCAACCCGCAGGGCACTCCAGGAGAGGAGAGGGCGAGGGAACAGGGGCATCCCAAGGGTGGAGAAGGGAAGGTCGGCGATGGTACAGGGATGGTACAGGGATATGGGCCCTGGAGGTGAAAAGGAAATCTAGGGCCGGGGCCACAAGATACAGGGCTAAGAAGGTCCCGGAGTAGGCCAGAATGGGTCCACGGCTGGGGTGGAGGTGGGTGTGTTGGCTGAAGGAGTCACGGGTTAGGGGTCCCGGGCTGAGACACGGATTCCGGCCTAGGGGGATCTCGGCACTAAAAGCCTCAGGCCCAAGGGTGCAGGAGGAAGGGGACTAGCGGGAGCGGGTCCAAGGCGCACGGAGCCCACAGCCCCCCCTCCGCGCCCCGTATGGCCCTTTCAGCCCCGCGCACCCCGGATGCCCAGTTCCGCAGCCGCTGGATGAAGCGGGTAGCGGACGCCATCTTCCGTTTGCACTGAAGGACGGTGGCGACTCTCTACCGCGAGGGCTGCTGGGAAGAACGTTGATGGTCTCGCGAGAGCGGGAGGGGCTAGAATGTAGTATAAAAGTTCTTCTCGGAGCACGTGACCCCTCTCCGCCCGACCGCCGCCGCGCCGCCATCATGGACACGAGCCGTGTGCAGCCCATCAAGTTGGCCAGGGTGAGGTGGGGGTCCTGATTTGGGGGCTGGGATGAAGAGAGATGGGGTGTGGGGGGGTCGGGCTGCCCAGGTCTGATCCCAGCTTCTCTCCGCCAGGTCACCAAGGTTCTGGGCAGGACCGGCTCGCAAGGACAGTGCACGCAGGTGAGCGCGCTGGGGGGGACGCCCCGGGATCTGAGCCCTGTTGACTGCCTGGCCAGCTGGACCCTGAGAACCGGAGTCCCTATATCCCAGGGCTCCCGGAGTGCCCCGAGACCTCACTAGGGCCCTGCCCACCGGGTCTGAGCTCCGTCGACCTCACTCCCCAGGCTCTGACGTTGCTTTTTCTCGTGGCTTAGCCCGTCCTACGACCTGTTTGTGGCTCCATGCCCTGCCGAGTGTGCTCCCCTCCCGAACAGGACCAGAGCTGCAGCTCTCCCTCCTGGTGACTGCTTTTGCCGCTCGAGAACTTTGTTCTCCACGACTTGGCTCTCTTGGGCTTCCTTCCTGGCTCGGCTCTGCCTCCCAGACGGAGTCCCCTTTCTAAGTATCTCTGGGCCGGTCCCAACACGTTCTCTGAATCGAAACCTGCTGCCCAGCCCGCGGTGCTTACCCGCGGCTGACCCTAACTCGTTTGCGTCCTCCCGATGGGTCCCGTAGGTGCGCGTGGAGTTCATGGACGACACGAGCCGCTCCATCATCCGCAACGTGAAAGGCCCCGTGCGCGAGGGGGACGTGCTCACCCTATTGGAGTCAGAGCGAGAAGCTCGGAGGTTGCGCTGAACTTGTGGCTGGTGAGTGCGGGACAGGGGTGGGAAACAGCGGGCCCATTAGACCGTTGGTGGAGGTAGGGAGGCTTCGCCAAATCCATGGGTGAGAGGCTCTTGGGGTGGGAAGTGTAGAAAGAGTCTGCTGAGATTTGCGAGATGGGGGTGGGAGTTTGCCAGTTGCTGGGTGTCCCTTCAGAATCTCATGTTTGGGTCTGTTTACAGGGTCCTGGATGTCTGGGTCGACCACTTGGCTCACAGGGATGATCTGCGATTGTTAATAAAGCGTTTATGTTGTATGTAAACTCGGGATCTTGTCTCGCTGTCACTAGGCTTATAAAATCTTCCAGAGGGAGCCCCTCCCACCCTTTGTCCTCCAGTGACTTGGGGGGAGGGGGAGCTATGTGTATGTGTCCCCAAAGCAAGACACAAGTTGAGTTAGTAATGTTTTATTCTGGAATTGGGTGGACTCAGGGACCTTGTCACTTTTCAGCCCCTTCCTCACCCTGCTGGTCCAAGGTGAGCCTCTCCTGAACACTGAGCCATCCAAGCCTTTCTCTTGGCCCAGGGCTAGCATCTGGATAGCAAACCCTGGCCCCTGCTGTGCCCCAGAGGCTGGGGTGGAGGACGGAACAGACTCTCCCAATCCAGGTCCAGGGTGCCAGGCTGCTCACTGAGGCTGGGGGTCTTCTCTGTGGTCACTGCATTCTCCTTCACCAGGCACAGCCGTGGGGGGCTGAAGGGCTGACTAGGGAGAGAGGTGGGGGAGGGGTCCTGTCAGTCACCCATGGGCAGGATGCTAGGGTTTCTTTCAGTCCCTTCACTCAGGGATACTTGACCTGATGGAGGTTCTGTCCCTCTACCCTGTGATCACACTTAAGGAGGAACTCCACCTTTTACAGTGGAGCCAGGCTGCCTGGTTTTGAATCCGCCTCTGCCTCCATCTGACCTGGAAGAGGCACCTCCAGCTCTCCTTCCCCACATCTCTACAGGGGAGTGCAGGATGGCAGGCTGATTGGATGAGTTTAATTAAGTAGTACTGAGAACAGCCTGGCACTTGTTTTATAAAAGAGAATAAGCCTTTCTCACTTGGAGGTAAACTGAGTATTCTACTTCTGGCTTGGCCCTCCCTCCTTCCTCCCTGCTTCTGGCAAACTCTGGCTTGCAGGGAGCCTGCACCCCACTTCCCCTCCCTAATTCTGGAGGGTCCCTTATTCTTTGGTGGAAGCCTCTTGGAGGCAGTAGCGGGAGTCCACTGACAGGGAAGGTCTGAGCTAGGTCTAACAGCTCTAGTCTGATCTTAGGGCACTTCCCCTCTGGAGACCTCGGGCTCATGTAACGTGGAGGTGTGTCTCATGGGTATTTTGCAGGGCGAACATCAGATCCCAGCCACGTGCAAGAGTTTCAAACCCAGGTTCCCAATCCTGGCTGATTCCCCAGGGGAGCAGAAAGGGAGGCCTCCTTCCCGGGGCACACTTGGTATCCTCTTTGAACCCATCGTGCAGCTGGGAGGCTTGGTTTCCCCGGGCTAGGGGCTGCACTCACAGGGGGGTCAGGCTGGCCCGAGCTCAGGTGGGCATGCAGCAGAGCGGCCACCTCGTCCTGCTCAGCCTCCAAGGCAATGGCCAGGGCACTGGTGCCCTCCTGAGGGACAATGGGGACAGTCAGGTCCCTGGACCAAGGCATGGGTACCCTGCCATCCCCACGTCAACCCCATGGCGGCTCACATTGTCCAGGAGGGCCGGGTCGCAGCCTGGTTGGGCCAGCAGCAGCCGGACCGTGTCCAGGCGCCCATACTCGCTGGCACACATCAGCGCTGTGGCCCCATCCACATCCTGGGCATTTACATCTGCCCCACATGCCAGCAGGGCCGCCACCATGTCCTGGCGGCCGTGGCTGATGGCCAGCATGAGGGCCGTCTGTCCTGTCTGGGGAGGAAGAAGGGGACAGGGCTGGGGAGGGCTCTGGAGAAAGGGAGGTCAGAGACAAACCCAAAGTAGAAGTGACTCTAGCAGACCGGGACCCAGGGAAGAAATGTCCACGCACCTGGCTGGCCTTGGCGTTAACGTTGCCCATATGGAAGAGTCTCTGAACCACGGCCATGTCCTCTTCTCGCCCCACAGAGGTGAGTGCAGCCAGCATGAGGGCTGAGTAGCCAGCCCGATTCTGACGGTCAACCTCGCAGACCCCTGGGAGAGTGGGGGTGGGGGGTAGTCAGTCAACCAAGAAGCTGACACCCTCAGCCCAGCCTGGTTTACTTCTCCCCCCACAGCTCAGGTTTGCCATCAATGTAATGGGGATGATAACTGGATCATGAATTCACTGTTTCCTCTGCCTCCAAGGTGCTCCCAGCCAAGAGCCACTTGGCTCCCTCCCCTTCAGGGTTCTGCTCAAGTCTGCTTATTGCAAGCTGGTTCAGAGACTTGGTTTGGTTTTCTGTTGTATCCCCCAGTACCTAGAACAAAACCTGCCACATAGTACAACCTCAATAAACCGATGTTCCTATTTTTGTGGCTATCACCCACGAAGCCACAATTATTGGCCCCCCACCTCCCAGAGAACTAGGTCAACTTGGGGCACCTGGGTGGCTCAGTCAGTTAAGCGTCCAACTTTGATTTTTGGCTCAGGTCGTGAGATCAAGCCCCATGTTAGGCTCTGCGCTGGGAGTGGAACTTGCTTAAGATTCTCCCTCTGCCTCTGTCCCCGCCCCCTCCCCAAAAACAAACAAACAAAGCTATGTCAACTGGTCCACTCTGGTGTCCAAATCCACTCATCTCCATGCAGCAGATCAAGAGAAATTTGGCCCAGCCACCTATTTAAAACCCTCCCACATCTCCCCATTTCTCCTGGAATACAGGCCATTGTCCACCATGGCTTCTGAGGCTGTTACCTAACTTTTGTCCCTTCCTCTGGAACCCTTTCTCCTCCAAGCCTGTGTTACAAATTGAGTTGTGTCCCCCCCCAAAAGATACAAAGTCCTACCTACCTTGTACCTATGAACGTGACCTTAATTGGAAATAGGGTCTTTGCAAATGTAATCAAGTTAAGGTGAGGTCATTATGGTAGGCCCTATCCTGTGTGGCTGGTGTCCTTAGAAGAGACAGAGACAGGCAGAAGACCAGGTGAAGATAAAGGCAGAGAAGAGAAGCTGCCATCAGCTACAGGATGCTAAAGATTGCAGGCAACCACCAGAAGCTAGGAGAAAGGCATGGAGCGGATTGCTTTGCTCTGAACTCCTAAGAAGGAACCAGGCCTGCCAACCTGGATTTTGGCCTCCTGAGCTACAAGAAAATGAATTTCCATTTTCTTAAGCCACCCACATTGTGCTACTTTGTTACAGCAGCTCAAGGAAAGGAGCACTGTGGTTACTGGCTGTTGCCTGTCCCTCACAGCACCTACTCTGGGCCCAGTTACCAAAGTGACTGATGCTGTTGTCCCCCACTGTTTGGAAAGTTCCACGAGGCCACAAAAGCTTGGGGAGGGGCGCTTGGATCAGGGTCATGGAGTGGATGCCCTATAGAGAGGGACTCAGGCAATGGACTGGGGAGAAAAAGGGTTAAGGAGTATCTAAAGGAAGAGGGCGGGTTTCCTAGTTGTGTGGCCTGCCCTCTAGGTGCTCACTGCTTCCACAAGCTTCTGTGACACTGGTGGAGTGTGCTGGGTGGGGAGAGGCACACAGGAGTAACCAGAGTCGGGTCTCTGCAGGCTAGCCAAGACACCCCCCATCTGCCCCTACCCTCTCCTTTCCCCTCCCCCGAGGCCTTCCTAAGCCAAAGGATCACCTCACTTGATTTCCTCACCTAGTTATGTTTTGTTGTTGCCCTTATCCCGATTTGTAATTGTTTCATGTTTTTACTTGATAATTGTCCATCTCCACTCCCCCTCTCCCCACAAGGCACAGGCTCACAGCCATACCCTCATGCGAGCTTGCTCATTCATTCAACCATCACTGTGTTCCGTGCTGGGGCCTGCCGCGCAAGTAGGGTGAGGTGGAGGAGGGCCGTGGGGAGGAGTTTGAAAGGGGACATAAACGAGTAGTTAATGACAGAGGGTGAACAAGGAAGCAAGGGGACTGGGGGGTGGGCAGTAAAATGGAGGCAGGGGGAGCAACAGACAATGGTCCTGTGAGGGCCAAGGGTTGTTAGGGCCAGGCAACTGGAGAGCCGAAATGTTGAGAGGTGAGAGAAGAGACGAGACTGTGGAGGGGGCATGGTTACAGTGACATCAAGATCTTGGGGTGACTTTACAAGTGTAAGGCTGGGGGCACCTGGGTGGCTCAGTCATTGGGCGTCTGCCTTCCGCTCGGGTCTTGACCAAGCCCCGCATGGGGCTCCCTGCTCAGCGGGAAGCCTGCTTTTCCCTTACCCGCTCCCCCTGCTTGTGTTCCCTCTCTCGCTGTGTCTCTTTCTGTCAAATAAATAAAATCTTAAAAAAAAAAAAAAGTGTAAGGCTGATGTAGGGCAGAGGCCAAGGTGATGGGAGGAGGGGGGTCAAGGAACTGAGAAGCCTGGAGGTAAGAGTGATGCTCCATGAGGATACTGAAACTGGTGAGGGTTCATGTGCAAAGAAGGAGAGCTGGCCCCGGGAGGGAAGAGTGATCTCACTTTGGAGGGAGAAGCCAGAAGAGGTGGTGGAGGGAATAGGGGTCTAATCAATAAGAGGCTCCAAGGTATAGGGCTGAGGGAGGAAGGGGAAAAGTTCTGGAGGTGGAGATGAGGGGCAAGGATACACAGTCGCGTCCAGCCCCTGCGTGCCAGGGAGGTGAAAGGAAACAGCCCCTATCTGGGGAGTACATTAAGGTCTCAGGGCCCTGGGGGAGGGGAGGGACATGGCAGCAAGCAGACAGGGGCAGAGGGAATGATCGATGTGAGAACTAGAATGCCCAGGGCAAGGTCTGGGGAGTTGGAGCCTGGGGGGTGGGGTGGGGGGTTGAATGCAAGGAATAAAAGGTGTCCATGAAGGCTTGAGCTTCTTGTGACTGACCGCCATGGCTGCCTGTCCCAGTCCCCAGTCCCCTTTAAGGCAGATGCCTTGAATCATGCATTGTCCCCTCCTCCCAAGCTTGAGCTCCTGGTCCAGCAGGTCACCAAGCTCTTCAGGGATGGGACAGACCTGTGTGTTTGGGGGCAGTGGGGTCAGGGAGGGAACAGTGGGACCTGCCTTGGCCTGCAGTGAGAGTGAGAAGCCTCCAAGGGCAGGCCCCAGCAGATACTGGACCTGAAGGATGACACCCAGGAGGGCTCTTGGTGGGCAGTTTGTCTATTGCACTGTCCCCTCTGCTGTGAGTCCCATGGGGAAAGTAGCTGTATGTGGGTGGCCCACCCCCACCCCAGCACCATACTAGTATCTAGTAGGTTTTTAATACATGTCTGTGGGCTCAGGGACACCTGGGTGTGTGTATCTCAGCTCCAGAGGGGGAAAGTTGGGGCAGGAAATGAGCAAGCAAGTGGCAGGGGATAGAAATGTGTAAAATGGAGTCAATGCAGGATGTGGGGGTGGAGGACGGGGCACAGTGGCCCAGCCTGGGAGGGTGGTCAGAACCCTGACCAGTGGGAGAGGCAGGTGGCTGGGTATTGGGGCCCAGGACTGAGGTGAGCATCAGGACTGGAGATTCAGCAACAGAATGCATGGTGACCAGCGACTGGCCTCCTCCTGCGTGCCTGGCGCTATTCTACACCTGTTATTACAGCTGCCCAGGGAGGATGGTGGTGCATCCCACTTCCCAGATGAGGAAGCTAAGGCTGGTGACACTAAGTTAAGTCCTCTAAATTTAGGTCTACCTAACTTCAAAACCGGGTATTCTGGCACCCTGCAAAGTGAGAGGCAGGTGTCAGGGTAGAGCTCAAAGTGGAGAGGTCTAAAGGCCCTTGACATATCTCCCCAGGACACCAGGATCCTCTGACCCTGGAGGAAGGTGCTGACCGGTATCCAGCAGCAAGCTCGAGATGGTCAGGTTCCCGTGGGACACGGTGTAGTGCAGGGCTGTGTTCCCGTTGCCATCTGCCAGGTTCACCACGTGCGCCAGGAGCTCGGGTCCCAGGCGCGCCACCGCTCCCAGGACCCCAGCCACGGGCTCCGCCTGAGAGCGCCGCTGGCTGGACACTCGAAACCACTCCTGGGCCACTAGGCGCGCCGCGCCCTGCCGGGACCGGAGGAAAGACGTCAGAGATGGTCCGGATTGTGGTGGCAGGGAGGGCGTGGGGGCGGGGCTAGGAATCGAGGCGGGGGAGGATGGTCGCTGCTTGTCTGAGGGGGTCCGTGGGCCGCACCCTTTTGCAGGAGAGAGTACAGCCAGTGCGGGTCTCAGGCTCAAGCCAGCGGGGGTCCTCCCCTCTGGGAAAGAGCCTGTGGGAGAACCCAGAGTGGAGGAAGGCGGTGAGCGCTTGCCTTTGCGGAGTATGGGGGTGGGCCTGGGGCTTGGGGCGCACCCTTTTGGGGGAAACAGGGAAAACTTCAGCGCTATCCCTGGGCGGAGATCCCTTTGGAGAGCCTGAGATCAGTGGAGGTCTAAGCGCCAAGGGGTGGAACTTGGGACCGCCCCCCCAACTCTACGAAATCCGATGGGCTTCCCCTAGAGGGCGTCAGGGGAGGTCCCCGATGGGGCCCGCGACTCCATGTGTGAAGGGCTCTCGCTGGCACTCACGCCATCGCGGGCGATTCCGCGGGGCCGGCTCAGCTGCCGCTGCAGCGCTGCGCACGCCTCCTTCAAACGCGGGCTCAGCTCGCACCTATCAAGGTGGCCGGGAGAGGCTCAGGAGGCTCTGGGGGGGAGGGGGTGCGCGCAGGACAGGAAAGAAAGCCCCCGTCCCCACTCCGTGTCCGTAACGCCGCTCACCTCCCCTGCGCACGAGGCTGAGGTTCCGCCTCTGGCTCCGGCTGGGGCTCCGGCTGGGGCTCGGGCTCGGGCTCGGGCTCGGGCTCGGGTTCGGGCTCGGGCTCCGGTTCAGGCTCGGGGTCCAGGGCATCCTTGCCACTGTCGTCCCCGACATCCCTGCCGCTGTCATACCCGGACGAGCTGCTCCTTGGAGGCTCAGGAGCACCGTCCTCGCTGCTGCTGTCGCTGTCACTGTCGCTGTCGTCCTCGCTGGATGAGCTCTCGTACCTGGGGGCAGGGTGGGAGGCGGCCGCTGAGCCTCCCCTGTGGGCTCATTCTTGCGTCCTGCGAGGTGGGAGTGTGTGTCCCCACTTTACAGAAGAAGAAATAGGCTTTCCAAGACCACACTGCGCGTCAGGGGCAGAGCCAGGATTCAAACCCCAGTCTATGTCCCTGCAGATGCTGCCATGGGGAGGGGTAAAGTGCTCACTCTCCGTTGAGGACCCCAACAAACTGCAGGCTCTTGGGTCCTGGACTGGGCTGGGTGCCAGGTGTACCATCTCTCCTCTTCATGATGGATTTGAGGATGCCTGGCGAGTCAGATGAGGGTACTGAGTTCGAGTCCAGAAGCCATCAAGCCAGGGCTTAGGCAGGGGTTGAGACTCACCCGCAGGGGCCACGGCTCTGTCCCCATCCGTGGGTCCCGACGGGTTCTCCTGACTCAGGCTACGGGCCTCGGCGAGGGTCTCGGTCTGTGTGGCCTTCGCGGCACAACCCCACGGGGTCTGGGTGGCAGCCTCGCGCGGCTGGGGCTGGGCCGCCGCAGCTGCCTCCTCCTCGGCAGCCTCGCGGGCCTCCTCCAGCTGGCGCAGCCGGCCGCGCAGGAGCTCGCTCACCCCGCGCTGGTGCTCCAGGCTGGCGCGGAGCAGCTCCAGCTCGCGCTCGGCGGCCTCGGGCAACCCCAGCAGCGCCTCGGTCACCCACGCGTCCGACTCGAGGGTCTCGGGGGCCGCGTCTACGCTGGCCTCCCGGGTCTCCGGCACCGCCTGCGCCCTAGCGTCTTGGGTCTCCGGCACCGCCTGGACGCCAGCCTCCCGCGTCTGCGGCGCCCCGTCGGGGACCTCGAGTGCGCCCTCACTGCGCCTAGAAGCCGGCCCGTCGGGGCCATCGGCCCAGGGACTGGCCCTGGAGCGAACGCCGCGCTCGGAGGTGGCGAGGCGCTCGGTGAGGCGCCGCAGCTGGGCTAGCTTGTCGGGGCGCGCCTCGGCCTCCCCGTCGGGCTCCGGCTGCCAGCGTCCAGCCAACAGCCGCGCCTTCTCCGCACGCAGCGCGCGCACCTGCTCCTGCAGTTCGGGCAGCGCGCGCGCCTGGTCCTCGAGCTCGCGCAGGCGCCGCAGAGCCGCGGCCATCTGCTCGCGCACCAGCTGCAATTGCGCGGGACCGGGAGAGGCGGGGGCGGGGTTGGAGGCGGGGCTGGGGGCGGGGCTGCTGCGGCCAGATCCCCGCGGGCTGCGCGGGACGGCGCGGGCGGGGCTGGGCCCGCGCTCGTGCGCCTGCGCCTGCGCCAGCTCCAGCCGCCGGCTGGTTTCCAGGAGCGTGTGCTCGACGCGCGGGTTACGGACGGGCACGCACGGCGACAGCGGCGGCAGCAGGAGCCCCGAGGGCGCGCCCGGGGAGAGTGCGCCCGACGCTCCCCCATCGTCACTGGCCAGGGATTCGCTGGAGGTCCAGGCGCCTGGGCTTCGCGCGCCAGCGAGGCCCGCCCGGGGTACACGGGGGCGGCGCGGGGGCGGGGGGCCCGGGGCGCGGCGGGGGGCGGGGCCGCGCTCCAGCTCCTCCACGTACTTGAGGAAGTCCAGGTCCAGGTGGAAGCCGTACGGCGTCTCCACTGAGTAGGGCGAGCTCGGGCTGCGGGCGCCCGCGGTGGGTCCGGGGCCCAGGCGAGGGCCGCCCAGGTCTGCAGGCATGATGGGGTGTTATGGGCGTCAGGCTGGGGGAGGGGGACGACCCGGGAGAAACTGGACAGATAGAGCTCGTCCCCCACCGCCGCGAGACAGTCCTGCAGGCCTCCCCCTGCAGCAAACCCTGTACACATGCCATTGCGCACATGCATGCCAGAGGACCAAATGCCTGTCTGCACCAAACAGTCAAGCAATCCCACCCACCTACTATGTGCCAAGCACTTTTCTAGGCGCTGGGGACACATCAGTGAACAAGACAGGCAAACCCCTGTCCTCTTATAGGAGATAAATAAACATGATCATTCCAAATGATGCTTAGGGCTAATAATAATAACAGATGAAATACAGAATAACTGGAGAAGGTGTGTGAGTTTGGCTCTAGTTGTCAGGGCAGGTTTCCTGTGGAAGGGACTTAAAAGTCAAGCACTGAAATGACAGTTGGGGACAGAAGGTTCCTGAAGGAAAACAGAGCAAAGGCCCTGGGATATAGTGAGCAGGGTGGGCAGGAGTTAACAGTGAGGTGGAGGTGAGGGTGCCCAAAACAGAGTGAAAGAAGGGAGAGGAGTAGAAGAGGTGGGTTGGGACCAGATCGTGGGGGGCCTCCCTGGGCCGCAATGAGGAGTTGGGATTATATTACACGTGTGATAGGGCACCATAAGCAGGGTTGAAGAAGGGCTGTGACATTATCCAATGGACCTTTAGAAAGGGCTCTCTAGCCACATGCACAGGTGGGAACCACAGGGCTGTGCCTATACATGGGCACCAAGTATCAATCCATGCACACACATGTATCCCACTTTGCACACTCACCGGGCAGGTTCTGATTCAGGGCAAACTTGGCCATGTTTTCTGAAGTAGCTGCAAGACACACCCTGGAAAATGTCCCCAGAGGGGTTGAGGATGGAGCTGGCCCCATCCCTTTAGAGTCAGCCTGGACTCTAAGTAAGTAAACAGACTCCCACCCACCCTCCCACACACATATGTCCTGTCCTCCCTGCTCCCTCAAGAGGCCTTGAAACTTTGGAATGAATGAATGTGGGCATCTCCACGTCCAGGCCTCAGCCTGCTGGGGAGGAGGGGGCAGGAAGGGCATCAAGAGGATAAGGGAGGAGAGTGATCAGAGAACATGAGTAACTGGGTGTGGGGGCAGGGAAGGGTCATTCCAGACCTGCCGAGTTGTGTCAGTCCCAGGGCAAAATTAGAAATTGATGCTCAAAGGGATGAGGTGTGAACTTTCAGAAGAAGAAGGTGAGAGTTGGAAGCCCTTCATGGGCTCATGAGAAAATCATCTGGTCAGATTCTGCATATTAAAAAAAGAACAAACAGAGGATCATTTGAATTCTTTTCTCCTTAGAGAAATGCAAACAAAATATAATTGTGCATCTGAGTTTTTACCAAGTCACTTGTGAGAGCCTCATGGGAATGATGGAGAGGTTGTGGGCCAGATGCACCAAGGATGCAACTCAATGGATACCGATCTCCCTAGGATGTCTCTAGTGGAGTGCCACGGTGTTCTGCTCCTGGCTTGTAAGAGTCTGTAATGGAACCATAAGTACCCAGGTTGTCAGAGCTGTGGCTATACGTGGGGCTGGGAGGACTCTTCAGGAAACATGACGGAGGCTCTAAGAAACTGAGGGAGACTGGGCCACATCTCATGTGATAATTAACAAGGACAATCAGAAAGCACAGGGTAGGAAAGATGGGGCTTTGAAGAGCCCACATGAAAAACCTTCGAGGAGGGGAAAGCAGCTTGTCTTGAGTGCCTACTGTATGCTCCGCCTGATTAAATGCAACCCCCATACAGTCCTGCAAGGTAGGTATTATCATTCACATCTTCCAGATGGCGAAACCGAGGCACAGAGCAAATAGGTCAGCTGTCTGTGGGAAATGCCCTCAGATTGGGCTCTGCCCATCTTCCAGGGACCCCTTGCCCACCCAGCCTCACCATCAGGTGCCTGCCGGACCCATCTGTCCTCTCCCTGACCCCGTGCTCAATGTGCCAGCCACCTGGCAACCTTTGTCATCACCCCCCTCCAGCCTCCCGCACTCCTGATGACCACCTCTGTGGCTAACACTCACCAGCCATTGAATACCCCCTGCTCCACTGCTTGGGGGACTCTACCACTCCCGACCTATGCCCCTAAAACCTCCCTCACCCCACCCCAAGGCAGACAGGGCCCCTTCCAGTCCTGAAGCAGCTGTTTCCTGCCCCCTCACACCGGCTGAGAGGGGCAGGCCAGCAGGGCAGCCACACAACTTGTTTTCAGGAAACTGCCAGGGAAGAGTTGTGTCCTGGAAAAAAACCTGGGCTGACTTAGGGGTCTGGGCCCTGGGATATAGTGAGCAGGGACACGTAGGGGTCTGGGTCCCACAGCCAGCGGTGTGACTCAGTGGGCTCAGCCCCCTCCTCTGGTGACCTGGTCACACCCAAATTTGAGGCCCTGGGAACTTAAAAAAAAAAAAAAAAAAAAACAGCGGTGGGCCATCCCTAAGACCCTAATCAGCTAGAGCAGCTGGGCCAGGCGCTGGGCTAAGTAATAACAACAACAACAATACTTTTGCCATTTACTATGGGTCACCCTCTACTATAAGCAATTTATGGCTATTGACTTAAAAAGAGAAAAAATCCTAGCTAAACCCTCTGAGGGAAGTTTTCTTATCATTATCCTTTACCCCACTTGCACAGATGGAGAAACTGAGACACAGAGAGATTAAGTGGCTCGTCCGAGGTCACACATAGGCAGCGGCAGGATTTTAACTCAGGCAGTTTTGCCAGTGTTTCTGCATTGGCCACCCACTTGATGGCCTTCTAGAAGCAGCCCTCCCCTCCAGGGCAGGGGCAGAGAGCCGGAGGGGGTTCATCCCTCCCTGCCTGCATCCCTACCTATCCCTGCGTGTTTCCCTAATGGGGGAAGAAGCAGGCCCACACCGCGGCGGCTCCAGGGTCTGCAGCCTCACCAGAATGGGGGCGCGGCTGCCCTCCCCTCTTCTCTGCTCCCTGCGGGAGATGTCAGCTAGATCGGATCCTCTGCCTGAGACCCCCTCATTAGGCCGTCAGAGCCGACGCCATACGCCCCCACTCCCGCCCCAGGGTCTATTTCGGGACTCGGAGTTGTGATCAGGAAACCCGAAGGGTGGGGGACTCGGCGGGTAGTGCGGCTCCCAGTCCTGGGGATAGGGGTTTCTTCCCGGCTTGAGGCCCCGAATGGTAGCACCCCCTACAGTTGGGGCGGGATTCTCAGACCCCTGACGTGGGGGTGGAGGCTGATGATGGTGGGAGGGGGAGATACTCATGTACCTCCCACCCCCAATACACACACACACACCCACCCACCCACCCACCCCCGGGAGGGCCTCGTAGAGACAGAGCAGTTTCCTGCAGGAAACGCCGCCGGGCGGTTCCATCCGCTACCCATTGTCTGCTGGCCCGGGGGCCGTCCGTCCCTCCCCCCAACACCGTTTCCGTATCACCCCCCACACCCAGGTCCAGAATGAGGGGCTGGAACCAGGTCCCCAAGCTCTCCAGGAGCGACGCTGGGAAAGTCCCGGAGTCGGTTGGGGCGCTAGGGGGCGAACAAGCCGCCCACTTGGCTCCTAAGGGCGGGTGAAGGGCGATCTCACGAATCCAGAGTCCCCAGCTCTGCTCGCTGCCCACCTGGGGCTCCCAGTGTGGGAGGGGTCCCAGCCAGAGGACACGAAGCCCGCCCCATCGCAGGGCACTGAGCCCGCAGGAGGCGCAGTACCCCTTCCCGGTACGTCCCCTAATGCCCCCCAGAACCCCCATCGGTGGCCCCGAAAACTGGCGCATTACCTGAAGCCGCAGCCCCCGCCGCGCCCGCACCCGAGCCCGCCCCCTCGAAGCTCGGGGACGGGTTATCAAGGCCTCGACCCTAACTGATGGCCACGCCAGCCAACCAGCACCCGCTGCTCTCCGAGCTGTCCAATGGTGACGGGGTGGGCGGTGCTGGCCCGGGCCCGAGTGTGGGGCGGGGCTGTGGGCGGGGCCTGAAGTGACTGTCCCCGTGCGCCTACTGGCAGAGAAGGGTAGGTAGGGGGCGGGGGCGTGGGGGGGACGGCCAAGTGCCGCCCAGCGCAGGACTAAGGAGCTTGGATTTGATCCACTGGGCGCTAGGGAGCCGTGGGAAGACAGCAAGAGACTAACCCGATGGGATTTGTGTGTTTGGAAGATCCTTCGTGTGGAAGCTAGAAGGACTGATGCTCAAGTCCCAGTGTCTGGGTGAGGTACCAGGACCCTGGCTCTTTCCTACCACAGGATCTTTGCACAAGCTGTTCCATCTTCCTGAACTGTTCTTCCCTGCACATGTTCACATGGGCACCTTCTATTCTGGAGGGCTCAACCTGTGTGTTCCCACCCCTAAAGGCTTAATGTGGTCCCTCTCCAGTTTCTGTCTTTTCCCTTGCTCTGTTTTATTAACTTGATAGCTACTTTCATTATCTGAAACAAAAAGAATCTCTGACATTTATTTGTTTACTTGCTTGCCATCTGTCTCCCCCTCTAAAGTGTCAGCACCATAGGACAGGGAACTGATTGATTTTGGTCACCGCTTCATCCAGGGTTCCTGGCACACAGTAGGTGCTTAATAAATGTTTGTTGAATGATTTTTTTTTTAGTATTAAAAAAAATTTTTTTAAGTAGGCTCCCTGCCCAATGTGGGGCTTGAACTCACGACCTTGAGATCAAGAGTTGCATGTTCTACTGACTGAGCCAGCCAGACGCCCCTGTTGAATGATTTTAAATTAGATTGAATTCTTTAACCCATCTCCTGATTCATTTAGCATTTATTGAGCACCTAATATACACCAGGCACTGTGCAGGTCCCTGAGGGGTCACAGTTCCTGCCATCCTGGGCCACAAAGCTGAGAGGCAGAGATAGACTTTCAAGGTAAGGTTTATGGTAAGGGGGTGACAGGATGGGATGGGAGGGAAAGGGAGGGACTGATCCTTGAATTTCACGATCCAGGGAGGCAGCCAGTACTGGTGACACTTACAGAATTGTGCTCCAAATGGGATAAACTGCACATACAAAGGAGAAGTACAAAGCTCCATAGATGGGGAGCTTATTGTATTTCTAGATTCATCTGTCTTGTTTGTCCCAGTGCCAGTCTGCTTTAACTACTATAGCTTTAGGGTATGGCTCAATATCTGATACTCCTCTTTTTACAAAATTCCTGGACTATTTCCATTGTCTTTCTTTCTTTTTTTCCTGCCGATGTCAGTTGAGTTTCCCATGAAAACTCCACTGGAAATTTAAAAGTAGTTTTTATTGTAAAATAAAATACATACACAGAGTCAGATCCAGGAACCCACATGAACCAAATGCTTTTGGAAGTACTGAAGAGGGCATTCCCAACCAGGGGCGATTTTGTTCTTAGGAGACATCCAACAATATCTGGGAGACATTTTTGGATTGTCATGATGGGGTGGGGGAGAGCTGTTATTGTCATCTAGTGGGTGGGGGCCAGGGATGTTGCCAAACATCCTGCAATACGCAGGGCACACACACCCCCACCCCAACCAAGAATTATCTGGCCTGAATGTCCAGAGTGCTGAGTTTGAGAAACCCAGCTTGAAGGTGAGCATCATGATAACCCCCACCCAGGTCAAAACGTAGCGTGTCACCAGCGACCCCAGAAGTCCCTCCATGCCCCACATCCCAATCCCAGTGACTCCTCACTCCACAAAGTAACCAGTGTTGTGACTTAAAAAAAAAAAGGGGGCGCCCGGGTGGCTCAGTCGTTAAGCGTCTGCCTTCGGCTCAGGTCATGATCCCGGGGTCCTGGGATCGAGCCCCACATCGGGCTCCCTGCTCAGTGGGAAGCCTGCTTCTCCCTCTCCCACTCCCCCTGCTTGTGTTCCCTCTCTCACTGTGTCTCTGTCAAATAAATAAATAAAATCTTAAAAAAAAAAAAAAGATTTTACCTATTTATTTGACAGAGAGGGAACACAAGCAGGAGGAGTGGGAGAGGGAGAAGCAGTCTTCCCGCTGAGCAGGGAGCCCGATGTGGGGCTCGATCCCAGGACCCCGGGATCATGACCTGAGCCGAAGGCAGATGCTTAATGACTGAGCCACCCAGGTGCCCCCAACGTTGTGACTTTTGTAATAATCCCTGCTTTGTGTTTCTGAATAGCCTGTCACCCAAGTAGGGGTCTGCAGACACTGTAGTTTAGTCTTGCACATCCAAAAAGGAAATGATATGTCTTTTAAGTCTCTTTTAATTCACAGTGTCGTGTCCCCCCCACCCCTCCATTCCTTCCCTTACGATAAATCAATTGCTCAACTCAGGCTGTTTGTCCTGGAGCATTTCCCACGGCCCGGGTATTGCTGATCCCACACTTGTGTTCCTCTGTCCTCCACATTCCCTGCAAGTTGGCAGTTGGGTCTGGACCTGGGGTCAGACTCAAGCTTTCTCCTCTGGCACAACTTCAGGGTGTGCTAGGGTCTTCCACCAAAGCCCCACGCTTTAGTTGTCTCTCCGGCATGGGGCTAGCAGCCATTGATCCAGCAGTTCTCTGGGGCGGCAACACAGTGATGTCCTCCTAGCCTTTCTTCCTCACTAATAATCTAGAATTCTTCCCCTGCCAGATGCTTCTCCTTGCATCCCATTTGGCTACCCAGTGGAGCATTCATATAAGAAAGGCAAGACAAGTGCCTGATTTTTTCCCTTCATATACCACTCTTCAAAATAATGAATTCATTCCCCATCGTCCTCTGAAGGTGATGAATTAGGCTTTTTAAAGAAGTCATTATGGGGCGCCTGGGTGGCTCAGATGGTTAAGTGTCTGTCTTCGGCTCAGGTCATGATCCCAGGGTCCTGGGATCGAGCCCCGCATCGGGCTCCTGGCTCAGCGGGGAGCCTGCTTCTCCCTCTCCCCCGTTCATGCTCTCTCTCTCTCTCTGTATCTCTGTGTCTCAAATGAATAAATAAAATCTTTTAAAAAATAAATAAATAAAGATGTCATTATGGGGGTGCCTGGCTGGCTAGGTCGGTGGAGTGTGCAACTCTTGATCTTGGGGTTGTAAATTCAAGCCCCACGTTGAGTGTAGAGATTACTTTAAAAATAAAATCTTGGGTGCCTCGGTGGCTCAGACGGTTGAGCGTCTGCCTTCGGCTCAGGTCATGATCCCAGGGTCCTGGGATCGAGCCCCGCATCGGGCTCCCTGCTCCTTGGGAGCCTGCTTCTCCCTCTGCTTCTCTCTCTCTCTGTCTCTCATGAATAAATAAATAAACGCTTTAAAAAAATAAATAAATAAAAATAAAATACTTATTTAAAAAAAGTCATTATAGGGGCGCCTGGGTGGCTCAGTTGTTAGGCGTCAGCCTTCGGCTCGGGTCATGATCCCAGGGTCCTGGGATCAAGCCCCGCGTGGGGCTCCCTGCTCCACAGGAAGCCTGCATCTCCCTCTCCCATTCCCCCTGCTTGTGTTCCCTCTCTCGCTAGTTATCTCTCTGTCAAATAAATAAATAAAATCTTAAAAAAAAATAATAATAATAATTTAAAAAGTCCTTATACAAAACAGATGAACATAGAGGAAGGGAAGGAAAAATAAAACAAGATAAAAACAGAGAGAGAGGCAAACCATGAGAGACCCTTAATAATAAAGAACAAACTGAGGGTTGCTGGAGGGGTGGTGGGTGGGAGATGGGCTAGAGGGGTGATGGGCATTAAGGAGGGCACTTGTTATGATGAGCACTGGGTGTTATATAGTGATGAGTCACTAAATTCTCCGGAAACCAATACTACTCTATGTATTAACTAACTTGAATTTAAATAAAAACTTAGAGAAGGAAAAAAATAAAAATAAAAAAATCATCACAAGTTTATGGATTTAAACACATCATGTTTCAGTCCATTGTAGTTATCCTCACTGATGGGCCCACCTGGCCAGTGGGAGCCTTTGCAGGTTGGGACCTGTTTCAAATGTCTCTAGCGGGGACACCTAGTAGCTCAGTCGGTTAAGTGTCTGTCTTCAGTTCGGGTCATGATCCCAGGGTCCTGGGATTTTGTCCAGAGTGGGGCTTCCTGCTTGCCTGGGAGCCTGCTTCTCCCTCTCCCTCTCCCTTCCTCCCCTCCTCCCTGCTTGTGCTCTCTCTCTCTCTCTCAAATAAATAAATAAAATCTTTAAAATAAAACCAAATGGGGGCACCTGGGTGGCTCAGTTGGTTAAGCGTCTGCCTTCGGCTTGGGTCATGATTCCAGGGTCCTGGGATCGAATCCCACATGGAGCTCCCCGCTGAGCGGGGAGTCTGCTTCTCCCTCTCCCTCTGCCCCTCCCCTCTGCTCATGCTCGCTCTCTCTCTCTCAAAATAAATAAATAAAATCTTTAAAAAAAAAAAATAAAATAAAATGTTTCTAGTGGTCTTTGATAGTGCTCTTACTCTCTCGTATGACCAGATGTTCCAGGCTCATCTCAGACACCTTCTGTCCCTCACTTGCATCAGATAGAAACTCCAAGAAACCCTAGTTTCTTTTGGTGGGAAGGTATATTAGTTTGGGTGCTAGGAATGTTCATTACTGGGTTGGTAATTGTGTCCAGACTTTTTAGTGAACAGAGCTGGAGGGGATATATATTATATTTTACATGTACATATAATGTGCATACTCTATAACATATGTTTTAATATATAGTTCATAATATATGTAATAATCACAATATATAATCATACAATATCATAAGACACTATCAACAGAGTGAGAAGACAACCCACAAAATGGGAGAAAATATTTGCAAGCCATATACCTGATAAGGGATTAATGTCCAGAATATATGAAGAATTCCTACAACTCAACAACCAAAAGATGAACAATCCAATTCAAAAATGGGCAAAGGACTTCAATATATATTTCTCCAAAGAAGATGCAGTAGTCACCCCTCCCATCCACGGTTTCACTTTCTATGGGTTTTTTTTGGGGGGGGGGAAGGACTTCTTTGTAGTAGGAGGAGAAGGAAAAGGTTTATTTCTTTATTTTACTTTTTTAAGTAATCTCTATGCCCAACGTGGGGCTCAAACGCATGACCCCTAGATCAAGAGTCACATGCTCCACCTACTGAGCCAGCCAGGCGCCCCAATGCTTTACATAGTCTTAGTTACCTGCGGTCAACCATGGTCAGGAAGCAGATGATCCTCCCAACGTATGGTGAGAAGCTCAATAGTAGCCTAACGCTACATCACAATGCCGATGTCATTCACCTCACTTCATCTCATGACTTAGGTAATTTATCACCTCACATCATCACAGAAAGAAGGGTGAGTACAGTACAATTTAAGATATTTTCAGAGAGAGAGAGACCACCATCACAACTTTTATTAGAGTATATTGTTATAATTGTCCTATTTTATTATTTGTTATTATTGTTAATCTCTTACTGTGCCTAATTTATAAACTAAACTTTGGCATATGTATATATGCATAAGAGAAAATACAGTACATATAGCATATAGGATTCAGTACGTTCCGCATTTTCAGGTCTCCATCGGGGGTCTTGGAGCATATGCTCCGTGGAAAAGGGGAGAATACCATATACAATACAATGCTGTGTGAGCACATGAAAAAATGTTCAACATCACCAGTCATTAGGGAAATGCAAATCAAAACTACAATGAGATAGCACTTCACGCCCACTAGGATGGCTATTATCAAAATAAGTGTTGGCAAGAATGTGGAGAAATCGGAACCCTCATCCATTGCTGGTGGGAGGGTAATATGACACAGCCACTCTGGAAAACGATTTGGTAGTTCCTCAAAAAGTTAAGCATTATTTTTTCCAGATTCCTAACACCATTCCAGTAGAAAATGTGACACTTCTCTGTCCCATCCTGTCCAGCTGAGGCTTGAGCCAGAGAAGAAGAGATGGGGGCTCCTGGCCACTCCAGACTCACATGAACCCTTTGGGAGCCACTTTCAGCCCCTTTGCCAGATCAAGGGCCTCCTGGGAACTCCGGAGCAGCCCGCACCCCAGCCTGGACTGTCCAGCTGCCCCGGAGTGGCTGTGTCTACCCCTCAACACTCACTCCCCCAAACCTGAGAGCTGATTGGTGCCAGTTGGGAGTCTGGAAGGACAGTATCTCCTTTCACCCACTCCCCAGCCTCAGCCACCATCCTCCTCTGCAGACTCCAAATCCAGCTCGTCCACATCCTGTTAGCTGCCCCACCTGAACAGTTCTGGAATCCATGTCCAGTGAATCCAGGACCCCATCCCCCCAGGCTTCCCTGCTGCCCTCCTGCCCCACCCCTGAGCTTTGAACAATCTGTATCTTTCACCAGGCAGAAGTGGTGCTGGAGTTTCTCTCCTTCTGCTGTGTCTCCTTCTTAGCCTGGTTGAAAGTTACACAAATGTGTGTTGCAGTGTTATTTCGTACACTTCACACCTAGGTTAAAAGCAGCCTTTTGTCCTTATTCAGTATTTATTTAAAGCAATTTAAAGCAACCAATCTGGACAATGATGCAGGCAAGAAACTAATGGGTGCAAGTCTGAGGAGAAACAGTATCTTTGCAGAGCTTCAATATATCTGTCCATACGATACATATTGATTACAAAGGAGAAAATTGTAAGGCTGCAGATGAGAAACAGATAGGGTCTGCCCCAGGCGAAGGTAGTTAAAATGGCTGGTAAAAGGGCAAATGAATATCACCTGCCTCCTGATATCATGCACAGAGGTCACATCATCACCTTGGCAGCATTCTTCCCAAAGATGCAGAACCCAAATCTAATCATGAGGAAAAGTCAGACAAACCCAAACAGGGCCATACTATAAAATGACTGGCCTATGATCTTCAAAAATGTCACTGTCACGAAAGACAGGTAAAGGAGAAAGAATGTTCCAGGTGAAGGAAGTTAAAAGGGCAACGGGGAGCCTGGGTGACTCACTCAGTTAAGCACTCAACTCTTGATTTGGGCTCAGGTCATGATCTCAGGGTCGTGAGATTGAGCCCCTCACCCCCCAACTCTCTCTCTCTCTCTCTAAAAATTAATTAAGTAATTAATTAATTTGAAAAGCAGGGGGCATGGCCTCCAAATGCAATACATGATCCTGGATTAGACCAGAGAGCTGAAAATAAACATTGTTCTAAAGGCTCTTATTGGACGATTGATAAAATTTGAACAGAGTCTGTAGTTTAGATAGCAATATTATATCAATATTAAATTTTCTGATTGTGACCATTGTACCGTGGTTGTATAAGCAATGTTTCTTAACTGGAGGCAGTTCTGTTACCCCGCGGACATTATTCGTTGTGGGGGGGGGAGGGGGGAGGGGGGGAGGGGTGTGCTACTGACATCTAGTGGGTGGAGGCCACAGATGCTAAAAATCTGACCATGCATTGGACAGTCGCCCACAGCAAAGAATTCTCCAGCCCAAATGTCAACAGTGACAAGGCAGAGAAACCCTTTGTAAGAGAGTGTCTTTCTTATCAGGGAATATAAATTGAAGTATTTAGGTATAGGGTGGGTCATATCTGGGAGAAAAAAATAATCTCTCTCTCTCCCTCTCTCTCTCTCTCTCCATGGATCCTCTTTATGTTCCTCAAACACATCAGTCACGTTCCTGCCTCAGGGCCTCTGCACTGGAATGCTCTTCCCCCAGATATCTGCTTGACTTACTGCTCTACTTAAAATTGCAAGCATCCCTCTATTCCAATAATTCCCTTTTTGGATTTATTTTTCTCCTTAGTATTCATCACCATGTAATATGCTATATATTTCCCTTACTTGTATGTCCCTCAGACACTGTTATTGTGTCAGGTCCTTGTGTTAGGGCAAGGACCTTTGTCCCCATTGCGTGGCACAAAGTAGGTTTTCAATAAATGTTTGATGAATGGCCTAAAAGAAGGAGGAAGGGCAGAGAGGAGGAGGAAGAGGAAAGTTGCTACTCATCATCTCCACATCTCCCCCTTTGACTGCTCCTCTGAATCTCTCATCTCCTAGGCCAAGCCCACGAGGCCTCCTTGGGTGCCCCGCTGCCTTCCCGAGTCGCGCACAAGGGGTGCCTGGAGCACCTCACCTCCCTCCCGGGTCTGGAGTAGCGGGAATGGAAAGCCTAAGGGCCGCTCTCGGATCTGCCACCAGGGGGCGGTGCGGCGCTTGTGCGCCGAGTATCTGCGAAGAAATTTTCCTTTGGAACAAAGAATGCCAACTTAAATTTTTCTTATTGTTATAAAAAACTAATCTCTAAAAATTAACATATTCACTATAGATATTTAAGAAGCTAAAGAGAAAAACAAAAATTGCTGCACCAGCCCTCCTGGGAACTCAAAAGGAGATCTACCAGCATATTTTACTTTGATCACCATTTGCTCACTCGAAATTTTTATTTTGACTTTTATTTTGGAGAATTTTAAAACCAAAAAAAAAAAAAAAATAGAGAAGTGTACTTCATGCCACTAAACTACACTTAAAGTAGTTAAAATGGTAAATTTTATGATATATATCTTCTCCCACAATGAAAAAAATATGTATATATATATAACATAGACACGGGGTTATCAACCCAATCTTGCTTCATCTCCTCCCATTTTCCCACTTCCTTCCCAACTGGATTTTTTTTTTTAAGATTTTATTTATTTGCAAGAGAGAGCAAAGCGAGCACAAGCAGGGGAGCAGCAGAGGGAGAGGGAGAAGCAGGCTTCCCACTGAGCAGGGAGCCCGATCTGGGGCTCCATCCCAGGACCCTGAGATCATGACCCCAGGGGAAAGCAGTTGCTTAACTTACTGAGCCACCCAGGAGCCTCTAGCCACTTTAATTTTAAAAGGCAAAGCAAAGAAGGTAAAATTTATTGTGATCATTTAATTTTAACCCAACATATCCAGAATTTGATTATTCCAACACACAATCAATGTTGAAAATTAGTCAGGGGCACCTGGGTGGCTCAGTCAGTTAAGTGTCTGCCTTCGGCTCAGGTCATGATCTTGGGGTCCTGGGATCGAGCCCCACGTTGGGCTCCCTGCTCAGCGGGAAGTCTGCTTCTCCCTCTCCTCCCTGCTCGTGCTCTCTCTCACTATCACTCTCTCTCTCTCAAATAAATAAATACAATCTTTTTAAAA
This sequence comes from Halichoerus grypus, assembly GCF_964656455.1. Classification (NCBI taxonomy): domain Eukaryota; kingdom Metazoa; phylum Chordata; class Mammalia; order Carnivora; family Phocidae; genus Halichoerus; species Halichoerus grypus. Next base: position 211,141,082 of record NC_135712.1, read on the forward strand.
ATTAGTCAAATATTTCACATTCCTTTCTTTTCTTTTCTTTTTTCAGCCAAGTCTTCCAAATCTGGCATCTTGTTTAGAGCACATCTCAACTTAGACTGGCCACATTTCAAGTGCTTGTAAGCCACAGGTAACTCATTGTTGTTGTTGTTGTTTTTAAAGATTTTGTTTACTTATTTGACAGAGAGAGACACAGCGAGAGAGGGAACACAAGCAGGGGGAGTGGGAGAGGGAGAAGCAGGCTTCCCGCCGAGCAGGGAGCCAGATGTGGGGCTCGATCCCAGGACCCTGGGATCATGACCTGAGCCGAAGGCAGCCGCTTAACCGACTGAGCCACCCAGGCGCCCCTCATTGTTATTATTTTGAATGGTGAACTAATTCTAGACATTTTTTCAGCTTCAAGTTTGATTTTTCAGCAAGGCAACTTTATCAGTGGTGATGCACACTTCCATGAAGATGTCCATGGCTGGGGCGCCTGGGTGGCTCAGTTGGTTAAGCGACTGCCTTCGGCTCAGGTCATGATCCTGGAGTCCTGGGATCGAGTCCCGCATCGGGCTCCCTGCTCGGCAGGGAGTCTGCTTCTCCCTCTGACCCTCCCCCCTCTCATGTGCTTGCTCTCTCTCATTCTCTCTCTCTCAAATAAATAAATAAATAATCTTAAAAAAAAAAAAAAAAGATATCCATGGCTTCCTCTCTTCTGTCAAACAGCATCAGTAATATCCTAGTGCATGAATGTGCCCACAGAAGCCCTGCCTGAGGTTATTCATCTGTTTGTGTGTCTCTCACCAGCTTCCTTTCTCATAAACATGCTTAAAAAGAGAAATTGGAATGCCACTGGTCACGCAGTTTGGATTTCTCATTTAACACACCCTATATTTTTCCCAGGTTACTAGCTGCTTCCTTAAACTAGCTTGCAGTTTGAAAGTATGTTGCACTCTAGGTCTTTTCCCTAATGTTGAAACACTTAGGTTTTTCCTGAGTGTTACTGTTGCAACAAATCATTGTTTAAGGAAGTGGTGTAACTAGTTCATTACAATGTTGTGGTTTAGGGGGCACCTGGCTCTCGCTCTTGGGAGCAACTTTCGCTCTTGGGATCGTGAGTTGGATCCCAACTCTACTTTGGGCATAGGGATTACTTTTTTAAAATGTTGTGGTTTGAATCAAATATTTATGCATAAAAATAAAACCATAAATGTTTAACAAAAAAAGAGAGAATTATCTTGCAAAAGATTTTCTGTGACTTAAAACCCAGAAGTAAAAAAAAAAAAAGTTTCTTCTTTCTCTCTCACACAGAAATAAAACTTCTCTATGGCAAAAATATATTCAGAGCAAGCAACAGCTCTTTCTTCCCACTGGTTCTGTCCCCATGCTTTAATAAAATCAAGTTTTTGCACCAAAATACACACACACACACACACACACACACACACACACACACACATATATATATATTCAGAACAAAGAGGCACCTGGCTGAGTCAGTCTGTAGAGGATACAATTCTTAATCTCAGGGTTGGGAGTTCAATCCCCACGTCGGGTGTGGAGCCTTCTTAAAATAAATTTATTTATTTATTTATTTATTTATTTATTTATTTATATTTTTTCAGTATATATACTGAAAAATTATATATTTACTTATATATAAGTGTATGTTAACATATAAATTTATTCTTTATATATTTATATGTTAAGTATAAATTTATATATATAAATGATATATATACACATGTATATTTCATATATATGCAATTATATATATATGTATATATATAAACTGAAAAAAGTTTGCAATTCATATCCCAGAAACAATCTGACTGATAAGGAGCTGCTAGAAATCAGTAAGAAAAAGAACATGCCAATTTCAAAAAAAAAAAAAAGGATAAAGGAAATAGAAATGGCTATTAAACATTTGAAAAGATAATCTTGTGCTAAGATGATAATTAAATGGTGAGATGCCGTTTTCTGCCTATCAGATTGGCAAAAGCCCTGAAGTTTAGTAAGACATTTTATTGGCAATGCTGAGGGAAAATAAGTGCTCTCATACATTGTTGGTGCCAACATACACTGGCCCAACTCCATGGAGGGCAGTTTGGTAATATTTATCAAAATTACTAATATACATGCCCTCTGACCCAGTAATTCCACTTTGGGAAATTCATTCTGAAGGTCTAATTGCAAAGTGCAACATGGCAACCTGCAAGGTTATTTATTACTGCATGGTTTGTGGTAGCAAAAGATTAGAGACCTGTTTAAATAAATTATAGTACAAACATAAATGGAATACTATACACCCATAAAAATAACTGATAAGAACTCTGAGATTTATGTCAAGTGAAAAAAGATACAAAACAGTGCATGCAATGTACTATCTTCTGTGTAAAAAGGTCTTGGATGTATTGCTTATATCTGTCTAAATAAACACAAGAAGGATAGAGAAAGAACTCTTGACACTGATTATATGCAGGGAACTGAGCAATAGGGAAGAGGAGTGCTAGGGAAATTAAAATTAAAATTTGAAATTAGGGGCATCTGGCTGGTTCAGTCAGTAGAGCATGTGACTCTTGGTCTTGGGGTCATGAGTTTGAGCCCCACATCGGGTGTAGAGATTACTTTAAAAATAATAATAAGTACATAAAAATAATTATAATGTGAAATTTAAAAAAAAGATTCCTGGGGGTGCCTGGGTGGCTCAGTCATCAGATGTCTGCTTTCGGCTCAGGTCATGATCCCAGGATCCTGGGATCGAGCCCCGCATCGGGCTCCCTGCTCAGCGGGAAGCCTGCTTCTCCCTCTCCCACTCCCCCTGCTTGTGTTCCCTCTCTCGCTACCTCTCTCTCTGTCAAATAAATAAATAAAATCTTAAAAAAAAAAAAAAAAAGATACCTGGGACGTCTGGATGGCTCAGTCAGTAGAACATGTGACTTTTAATCTCAGGGTTGTAGGCTAGAGCCCCATGTTAGGTGTAGACATTACTTAAAAATAAAATCTTTATGGGGTGCCTGAGTGGCTCAGTCAGTTAAGCGGCTGCCTTTGGCTCAGGTCATGATCCCAGGGTCCTGGGATCGAGCCCCACGTCGGGCTCCCTGCTCAGTGGAGAGTCTGCTTCTCCCTCTCCCTCTGCCTGCCTCTCTGCCTACTTGTGCTCTCTATCTATCTGTCAAATAAATAAATAAAATCTTTTTAAAAAATAAATAAAATAAAATCTTTAAAAAAACATTCCCCCAGGGGCACCTGGGTTGTTCAGTCAGTTGAGCATCTGCCTTGGGCTCAGGTCATGATCCTGGAGTCCTGGGATTGAGCCCTGCGTTGGGCTCCCTGCTCAGCGGGAGCCTGCTTCTCCCTCTCCCTCTGCCCCATCCCCCTCATGCACTCTCTCTCTCTCTCTCAAATAAATAAATAAAATATTTTTTAAAAATCCCCCAAAAGAGGGCGCTTGGGTGGCTCAGTCGTTAAGCGTCTGCCTTCCGCTCAGGTCATGATCCCAGGGTCCTGCGATCGAGCCCCTCATCAGGCTCCCTGCTCAGCGGGAAGCCTGCTTCTCCCTCTCCCACTCCCCCTGCTTGTGTTCCGTCTCTCACTGTGTTTCTCTCTGTCAAATAAATAAATAAAATCTTTAAAAATCCCCCAAAAGAAAGGAAAGCATTATCCATTCAAAATCTTGTACATGAATGTCCATAGCAACTTTATTTATTGGGAAACAACCCAAGTGTCCTTCAACAGATGAATGGATAAAGACACTGTGATTGATCCATATTATCATTAAAAATAAATATACTACTGATCTCCAACGGGGGTGAATCTCAAAGTAAACACGCTGGGTGAAAGAAGCCAGACAAAAAAAGAGGGCATTCTATCTGATGGCATTGGTATAAAATTCTAGAAAAGGCAACATACTCTGGAGTGACAGAAAGCAAGTCATGAGTACACAGAGAAGTGGGAGGAGCCAGTGGGAGGGGTTCCCAAGAAATGCAAAGAAGCTTGGATGCGGTAGAAGCGCAAGGAAGCGTGGGTGTGATGGATACGTCCATTACCTTGATTATGGTGATAGTTTCACAGGCATATTCATATGTCACTGTCAATTACGTTGTGCCCTTGAAATGCGCCATGTTATGGCCATGTCGATTCGACTTTAACATGCTATATTAGTCATCTTCAGCTGCTATAACAAAATGCCACAGGCCGAGTGGCTTAAACAACAGACATTTATTTCTCACAGTTCTGGAGGCTGGGAAGTCCGAGATCAAGGTGCTGGTAGATTTGGTTCCTGGGGAGAGCTCTCTTCCTGGCTTGTAAGCAGCCACCTTCCGGGGGCATCCTCATATATGTCTCTCTGTGTCTCTTTTTAAAAGGGCACCAATGCCATCATGGGGACCCCACCCTCATAACCTAATCACTTGCAAAAGCCCCCATCTCCAAATACCATCACATTGGGGGGTTAGGTTTTCCACATATGAATTGTAAGAGAATACAAACGTTCTGTCCATAACAATTTTTTATTTTATTTTCATTTATTTATTTATTTTTATTATGTTCAGTTAGCCAACATATGTTTTTGATTATTTTAATTTTTTTAAAGATTTTTAAAGACAGAGAGAGAGCACAAGCAGGGCGAGTGGCAGGCAGAAGGGAGAAGCAGTCTCCCCGCTGAGCAAGGAGCCTGATTCGGGACTTGATCCCAGGACTCTGGGATCATGACCTGAGCCAAAGGTAGACACTTAACCAACTGAACCACCCAGGAGTCCATGTCCATAACAATTTTTTTAAATGAGGATATGTAAACATACAAAAAACCCCTCAAAAGTGATGAGTAGTAAACCTGGATAAACATTCTCAAAACAAAGTTTTGTGTAGACACATGATTAGGAAGGAGGGACTTCTCCAGCATCTCTTTTTAGACTTTTTGGATTTGGGGCAATGTAAATGCAGTACCCTTTCAAAACTGCCACTTACAAAAAAAAATGGCAAGATTTAAAAAAAAAAAAAAAAGATTCAGTGATTTGGAACTAGAAAGAACTAGATTAAAATCTTGGCTCTTCCAAGCTGTGTGACTTTGGCTAACTATCTGAACATCTCTGAACCTCAGTCTTCCCAACAGTCAGAAAGGGAAAGGAACACTGTCCTTTCCAGGGCTTGTTTGAGATTGACGTAATATGGACCAGTCCTGATGGTACAAAGATGAGGACTAAATAAAGGCGCACTTTATGGTTATTATTCCTTCCTTAGTGAGTTGAGAGTTGTTGGCTGCCAGGTTCACATGCACACAAGCTCCCAGGCTGGGGGGACTCTGAGACAGGATGCAGATGGGGAACCTGCCCCATTCTTTTCTAGGGGCCAACCCACAATCTGATTCATCCTTTTTTCCCTGAGCCTCTGAGCCTCCTGCCCTATGGCTGACCTTTCCTGTCAACCTGGCTGTGACCAGAGGCTGGTAGGAAAGGGCATGAGCAGTGGCTGGAGGTGGTGGGGGCCATTCCCTGGACAGAGGCCAGCAGCCTCCCTTGGGGTGTCCGCATACACACCCCCGGTGTCCCTCTGGGCTTGCCTGGGATGGACTGGGCACATGTCCCGGGCTATGGTGCATTTTTCATGCTCTCCCTCCAACCTGGGCCATCCATTCCTTACCCTCTTCCTCTGGTTGATCTTGTGGGATTGTTCCCTTTCCTGGGCTCTCCTAGATTCACATGCTTCACATGACTGACCATCCAGGATTAAATTTAAAGTTAAAATAATCACTACCAATCAAACGTCCAGTTATAAAATAAATAAGTCCTGGGGATGTGTAACATACAGCTTGGTGACTACAGTTAATAACACTGTAGTGCCCATTTGAAAGCTGCTAAGAGAATAGATCTTAAAAGTTCTCATCACAAAAACAAAAACGTTTTGTAACTATGTAGAGTGACGGATGGTGATTAGACGTATGGTGGTGATCATTTTGCAACACATACAAGTATTGAATCATTATATTGTATACCTGAAACTAACATAATGTTATACGTCAATTATGCCTCAATAAAAAGATAAATTTTTAAAAATCACAACGAACAGTGCTGGCAAGGGACAGACGGACATCACGTGCCTCCTGATATGCACAGAGGACAAAATATCACTGCCAAAAATTGTCTAATCGGGAGGAAACATCAGACAAATGCAAAGTGCAGGACGTTCTATAGATAACTGGTGTGTAGACTTCAGAAATGTCGATGCCATGAAGGACAAGATTGGTCCAGATTAAGGGGAGGCTAGAGAGACACAAACAAAACTCAGCATGTGATCCTGGATGGGATCCCAAGAGAAAACACAGCTATAAAGGACATGGTGGAATATGGACCGTAGATTAGGTAATGGCAATGTGTCAGGGTCACATTTCCTGACGTTGTGAACATATGTCTTTCTCCATAAATGTTTGATATATACATCTCTCAATATATTTGCGTGTATAGGGGCGCCCGGGTGGCTCAGTTGTTAAGGATCTGCCTTCAGCTCAGGTCGTGATCCCAGGGAGCCCAATGCGGGGCTCGATCCCAGGACCCTGGGATCATGACCTGAGCTGAAGGCAGACGCTTAATGATTGAGCCACCCAGGCGCCCCTAAATAAATATTAAAAAAAAAATAGAAGCACAGCTCACCAAAGGCTCACCAGGCACAGTCCCATCCCCAGGCCCTTGCAGTGGCTGTCCCCTCTGCTGGGTACATGGGTGCTCAGAGAACATCTTCTCGGAATTTATAGATAGAATGATAAATCTAGTGGAACAAGTTAACAATTGGCAAATCTCTATGAAGACTATACAGGAAGCCTATGACCTCTTCTTGCAACATTTCTATAAGTTGAAGTTATTTCAAAATTAAAGATTAAAAAAAAAAGAAATTGCAGCGTCATGTGGTCTGTCTCCCCGGGCAAGCTTTTCCAAAAAGAGCTTAAAGCGTAAGCTCTTTTCAAACCCCTACAAAAACATTCGGGATTTGAAAACAAAACATACTTTCTTGCAAATTTGGAAAGAAAAAAAAAGTCTGCAATACTAAAGTTAACACGTTTAATTAGATGTCTACAAAATGTCACATGATATCAACTTGACTGCAACTCAGCTCCATGTAGATAATTCATCCCAGGGCCCTGGTCCCCCCACCGATTTGTGAAGTCTTGAGGACAGGACTGTGTTGACATGCCCTGGGTTGTATCCCCACTGGATGGCACAGGGCCTTGGCACATGATAGGTAATTAAGTAACATTTGCAGAATGTATGAAGCGAGCCAGGGCTGGGTCTGACCCCCAGAGCTGGGATCTCCGTGAGGGCCATTACAGGATCTCGATGTGTGTTGAGTCCCTGGTACAATGGAGAAGTCCCCTCCAACATTTGCAGGGCCAGGGCAAGAGTACTAGTGGAGATCCATATACCATATATCTAAATATGTGAAGTTCTACATCAAGTTAACTGTGGTAGGGTGTTCACTAATGGCCCCCAATCCTTCATGCCTAGTGATACCCATACCCTTGTGTAGCTTTGGCTGTTGGGACATCAGCAAAGGAGATCCAAGCAGAGGCTTAAAACATGTTGGGTAGGGGCGCCTGGGTGGCTCAGTCATTGAGCGTCTACCTTCGGCTCAGGTCATGATCCCAGGGTCCTGGGATCAAGCCCCGCATCGGGCTCCCTGCTCAGCCAGGAGCCTGCTTCTCCCTCTTCCACTCCCCCTGCTTGTGTTTCCTCTCTAGCTGTCTCTCTCTCTGTGTCAAATAAATAAATCTTTCAAAAAAAAAAAAAATGTCGGGTCTTTGGTCTTATTCTCTTGCAACACTGTCTTGTCCATGCAAGAAGTTCAGTCAATCCTGCTGGAAAGGCTCTATAGAGGAGGACCCAGGGGTCCTGTCCGACAGCCCCAGCTAACCACCAGACACAAAATGTTCACCTTGGATCATCCGTTCCCAGTGGAGGTCAGGCGAGTCTTGAGTGACACCAGCAACACGAACTGCCCCACCAAGTCCCCTGAATGTAGTTTTGAGCCCCTAAGTTCTGAGAATGTTTGTTACACAGCAATAATAAGGAAACAAATGAACTAATTAACTCCTGTCAAATAATAAAATATGACCTATCCTAGTTATTAAATATATTTATTAAATATATCTTCAAAACCATATGAAAGGCCAGGTTCAAGTTTCTTACTTCTTTTTTGTCTTATCAAGATTTCTTTTAGATTTTTTTTTATTGTGGTGAAATACACATAATGGAAAATTGATCATTTTATTTATTTATTTAAGATTTTATTTTATTTAGGGTACCTGGGTGGCCTGATTAAATTAATTAAATAAGTAATTAAATTAAATAAAGATTTTATTTATTAATTTGAGAGAGAGAGAGAGCGAGAGAGAGCACGAGCAGGGGGGAGGGGCAGAAGGAGAGGGAGAAACCAGCTCCCTGCTAAGCGGGGAGCCCGATGTGGGGCTCAGTCTCAGGACCCTGGGATCATGACCTGAGCTGAAGGCAGATGCTCAACCAACTGAGCCACCCAGGCGTCTCCATTTTAACCATTTTAAACTATACAATTCAGTTATGTACGTTCATGATGTATTACCAGCATCATTACATAGTTCCAGAACTTTTTCAGCACACTAAATGGAAACTCTGTACCCCTGGTCTAGAGGGGAGTCTGTAAGCTCCAGTAAATACATCCCTGCTTCCACAACTCCTCACCTGGTCGGGGGAGGTCACCCTTTAAGTGCAGTACCCTCCTAGGAGCCCCTCTTGCCCAGGTCTGAGACTGGCACTAGCAATGGAAAATCACCAGCCCAAAGGCAATGACCAAAGCCCTCAGGGATGTGCTAAAGACAGAGCACGGAAGGGACTGTGTCACACGGCAGCGACAGGGTTGGAAGGCTTGCCCTGGCCAAAGAGGCCGCTTCCCATCAGCTCCGGCCCATTGCAAACAAGCAGGACTGCAGACCACCCTTGCTGGTCCTTCCAATTTTGCAAGGGAAACCAAAAATCTAGATTTTCATTAGAAAGCTCCTGATATTCAAAATTCTGGGCAGACCAAAGCAAGCATATCTGTCTTCAGGCAGGGTTTGGCAGTGGGGCCCAGTATAGGATCATGCAAGGTCTGTGCCTAAAACATGGGCAAGGGGTGGAGTGGGTGCCAGAGGAGAAATGGCAGAGGGGGCTTGGCTTCTGCAAACGTGGACAGGTGACAGGACTGTGACTCATGAGAGTGGCATTAACTGTACCCGTTGTCAGCCCCTGGCAGAACTCAAAACAGAATACAGTTGCAGCAGGGTTAAGCCCAATAAAAGCTCCTAGTCTTCCTGGGAGACTAGCCCCCTCACACCTCCTCTTTCAGGTCACGTGACCTCTCTGTGCCTCAGTTTCCTCTTCTTTCTTTAATTTTTTAAAATTCTGCTTTAATTTTTTTAAAACAAATTTCTGTTTTTTTAATTTTTAAATATTTTATTTATTTGAGAGAGAGAGCACAAGCCAACAGAGCGGCAGGCAGAGGGAGAAGCAGACTCCCTGCTGAGCAAGGAGCCCAATGCGGGGCTCGATCCCAAGACCCTGGAATCATGACCTGAGCTGAAGGCAGAAGCTCAACCGACTGAGCCACCCAGGTGCCCCTGCTTTAATTGTTTTTAAGTAGACTCCACACCCAACGTGGGACTTGAGCCCACAACCCTGAGATCAAGAGTTGCGTGCTCTACCATCTGAGCCAGCCAGGCGCCCCTCCTCTTTTTTTTTAAAGATTTCATTTATTCATTTGAGAGAGAGAGACAGAGAGAGCACACATGCAGGGGGAGAGGCAGAGGGAGAGGGAGAAGCAGGCCTCCTGCCGAGCCAGCCAGGAGCCTGATGTGGGGCTCGATCCCAGGACCCCAGGATCATCACCCGAGCAGAAGGCAGATAGATGCCCAACCATCTGAGCCACCCAGGCGCCCCCTCTTTTTTAAAATGGAGATTAAAACAGTACCGTGCCAACCACATAAGGCATGCTAAGTGAATGAATGTATGTAAAATACTTAAAATAGTCCCCGTCACTATTTAATCATTGGCTGTTGTATTAGTTATCTATAGTGTTAGCTGCATATTGATTCTGGCTTGGGGTCTCATGAGGTTGCTACCACATCTCAGCTGAGGCTGCATCATTTGGAAGCTTGACTGGGGCTGCAGGATCTGCTTCCAAAATAGTCCCTTGGGGGCGCCTGGGTGGCTCAGTTGGTTAAGCGTCAACTCTCTCTCTTTTTTTTTTAAGATTTTATTTATTTATTTGACAGAGAGAGAGATAGTGAGAGCAGGAACACAAGCAGGGGGAGTAGGAGAGGGAGAAGCAGGCCCCCCGCCGAGCAGAGAGCCCAATGTGGGACTCGATCCCAGGACCCCGGGATCACGACCGGAGCCGAAGGCAGATGCCCAATGACTGAGCCACCCAGGCACCCAAGCGTCAACTCTTGATTTTGGCTCAGGTCATGATCTCAGGGTCATGAGATGGAGGCCCCATGTCAGGCTCTGCGCTCAGCGGGGAGTCTCCTTCATTCCCTCTCCCTTTGCCCCTCTCCCCCATCTTTCTCTAAAAATAAATAAATAAATCTTCAGAATAGTTCCCTTGCATAGTCGACAGGCTGATGTTGGTCGTTGTGGGGGGAGGGGTCCAGTTCTTCATCACACCGTGTGGATCTCTCCAAAGGGCTGCTTGAGTATCCTCACAGCATGGAGGCCGGCTTCTCCCAGAACAACTGATCTAATCAAGAACAAGACAGAAGCCACATGGTTTTTCATGAGCTAACCTAGGAAAGTTGCACACACCATCATTTCAAGAATATCCTCTTGGTTATACCACGGGGATGAACTATAGAAGGGCATGGGTGTCAGGAGGCAAGGACCACGGGGCTATTATGAACAAAGGCGGCATCCCTCGGCTGCCAGGAACACAGTTGTCAGTCAGCAAGCCTACTTTTTTTTTTTTTTTAAGATTTATTTATTTATTTATTTGAGAGAGAGAGAATGAGAGAGCGAGCACATGAGAGTGGGGGAGGGTCAGAGGGAGAAGCAGAATCCCCGCCGAGCAGGGAGCCCGACGCGGGACTCGATCCCGGGACTCCAGGATCATGACCTGAGCCGAAGGCAGTCGCTTAACCAACTGAGCCACCCAGGCGCCCAAGCCTACTTTTGTAGTATGTTCAGAGCAGGTGCCTCTAAGAGCTTTGGCGTGTTTTATGCCCTCCACAACATGGCACAGAGGATGAAGTCCCTGAAAAGTGAATCGAGAGAAGGCCAGCATCAGGTTGAGAAAGTAACTGATCATTTCTCTCAGTGCCAGAAGCCAGGAAAGAAGACAGCACACCCTGATACTTAAATCACCCACTTGGAGAGAGGCCAGGGCCTGGGGGATGGACAGGCCGGCTGCCAGGGCAGATGGTGGCTGTCTGGATCTACTCCTTGCAAAGAGACTTTCCTTCCTGCCCTTCCCATCTGCCTGTCACGGCTTCCGGGATCAGCCATCCTGGCATCTGGCCCGGGCCAGGGCCAAGTGTATGAGTGGTGACCTGCACGTCAGCCCCGGGGCTCGAAGTTTCAGATTCCAGAGGCTGAGCTGGCTCCGAGCCCTGCTGAGTCAACTCTGTTCTTGTCTGTGCTCCAAGCCAGCCTGCCCAGGGTTCTTCCTGGCATGCAGACTTTTCTTTGCCAGCCTCAATTTCCTGACAGGGTATATAGTGGAGCTGGTGGGGAAGGAGGGGGAGGACTTGAGTCAAAATTTGTGGAATGAGGGGCGCCTGGGTGACTCAGTCGGTTAAGCAACCTACTCTTGGTCATGATCTTAGGGGTTGTGGGATCTATCCCTCCATTGGGCTCGTCGCCCATCAGGAAGTCTGCTTGAAAAACTCCCTCCCTTTGCCCCTCCCCTTACTTCAGCAGGGTCGTGCGCAGGAGCATGCTCTCTCTCTCTCTCTCAACATAAATAAATAAATCTTAAAAAAAAAAGTTTGTTGAATGAATGCTTAGACTTTTGGAACGAACATGGTCCAGCCCCACAGCCTCACTTAGTTCTTCCTTTGTCCCAGCCTTGCCCCTACCCCAGGCTGAGTGTTGGACTCTCTCCACTAGCCTGGGAATTACTACGGAGAACAGAGGACTGTTTGTTGAATGAATGAATGAATGAGGAGGAGGAGCCCTTCTTTCCTGTATCAGCTCTTGCTGTTCCGATGTGTCTGCTGTGACACAGGCCGAGACTGAAGACACTGCAGACCCTGGGGTAGAGGGTGGACATGGAGAGTGAGCCCCGAGCTGGAGTCTGAACAAGATAGACCCGGGGCCATCCCTAGGGCACTCAGTTGTGGGAAGTGGGATGAGAGAAGTCAGACGATCCCACAAACACATCTGCAGTGACGAATCCTTGAGCGGGAAGGAGGGTGGGAGCCCAGAGACGGCTCCCAAGGGGTCCAGCCCCGTCTTGGGCTGTTCTCCGGGAAGTCTCCGGAGGCGGGGGTGTTTGAGGTGTCCCGGGCTCCATGCCCGGCCTTGCTGGACTCAGCGCACCAGGGCCTTTGCTTATTCGTCTCTCCCCGCCTCGGGAGTAGGCGCCGGGCGGCCCTGCGCGCTCAGCAGCCCGGCGGTGGCCGCACACAGCATCAGGGCTGCCGAAGCTTCTGATTTGGGGAGCGGGGTCCGGAGTACCCCCAGCCCAGTGAGTCCCCGCTGAGCGTGGCGGGTGCGGCGTGGAGGGCTTGGGATTCCAGCGCTTGGAAGGGGGCCGCGGAGAGTCACGTCTTCCATGGTCGGCAGGGAAGACGCTCCAGGGCCTGGTGGGGAGGAGCTAGAGTTTTGCACCCCCAAGGCGCACCCCCCACCCCCATAACTACCCGGCCGCCTCGAGAGCACAGAACCCCACCCCCGGCCGCACGCCCCGCCCCCGGCACTCCCTGCGCCCCGCCTCCGAGGCTCCCCTTTCCCTCTCGCACCGGCCTTATAAAAGGGGGCGTCGCGGGGACAAGCCAAGCCCAAAGGGCTGGAGGCTGTGCTCCGAGGCTTCCTTGCGGCTTCTGCGCGCGACTGAGTCTCCGCCAGGGCCCCCGCGTCTCCAGCCCTCGAATCTCGAGCCCCCGCGTCCGCCCCGCGCCTCCGCGTCCCCGAGTCCCCGAGTCCAGGCCACCCCCGGAAGGATGCGCCGTGCTCCGACGGCTTCGGCAGCCCTGATGCTGTGTGCGGCCACCGCCGGGCTGCTGAGCGCGCAGGGCCGCCCGGCGCCTCCTCCCGAGCCGCCGCGCTTCGCGTCCTGGGACGAGGTGAACGTGCTGGCGCACGGGCTCCTGCAGCTCGGCCACGGGCTGCGTGAGCACGTGGAGCGCACCCGGGGACAGCTGGGCGCGCTGGAGCGGCGTCTGGGCGCCTGCGGGGCAGCCTGCGGGGAGTCTGGGAGGCCCGCCGCGCCCCCGCGCGCGCCCGAGGGTCTGGTTCCCAGTGGCGCAGCTGCCCCCGACAGCCTCCGCAGTCTGCAGGTACTGGTGCTCCTACTTCTCCCCTAAACAGTGTGGGCGGGACGGGGATGCATCCGGGGTTCCCTGGGAGGGAAAGCTGGAAGGAGGGACAAGTGCATCAGTGGAGAGGCTTGCCGTACAAGGCCGGGTCCTCCCCACTGTTTTCACGCTCTCCCAGACTCAGCTCAAGACTCAGAACAGCAGGATTGAGCAGCTCTTCCACAAGGTAGCCCAGCAGCAGCGGCACCTGGAGAAGCAGCACATGAAAATACAGAATCTGCAAAGCCAGGTGCCTGGTGCTTGCCCGGGGTGGGGCAGGAGGTCGAAGCTCGACCTGTGGCTGTGGACTTAGAGCCAGGTTAAGCAGCGTGAGCCAGCCAGACCTGATATCCTCCTCCTGTCCTGTCCAGGTGGGCCTCCTGGCCGCCAAGCACCTGGGCCACGGGATGGCCAAGCCTGCCATGAAGAAGAGGCTACCCAAGATAGCGCAGCTCGTAGGCCCTGCTCACAACATCAGCCGCCTGCACAGTGAGTGTCCAGTCCTTTGCTGCCCTCTGGCAATCCCCTCCCCCCAACCACCGCACACACACTTGCCATTCCTGTTCCCCTCCTGGTCCGGTCCACCTTACTGGGAAGAAGAGAGGCCCTGGCTCTGGGTTCCTGTGGGCTCATTTGTCTCTCCCGTGAAGGGCTGATGGGAGTACCTCCCACCTCATCCCTGCCCCTGAGCAGCTAGCCCACCCCATCCTTCTTCCTGGCAAGCCATTGGCTCTCCCCAAAGCCTCGCTGGCCACTAACTGGAGCAGGGCTTGGGCAAGAGGATCCAAGAGGAACTTGAGCTGCAGGAATGTGGGGAAGGGGGTGTTGCAGTGCAAGGACACCTTCCTGAAGGTTGGAACCTTCTCTGAGGGCACAGTGGTGGACAAGAGGGTGCTAGCTAGGGATCCTGGAGTTCTGATTGGGTGAAGAGAGAGGGCTGCCTGGGAGGGGGGCTCTGAACTTGGGTGCCCCATGGTCTCTTGGAGTGTAGATCTAGGACGGGGGGTGAAGGCAGGGAACCCCCATCTCCCTGGCCAGACATACCACTCACTCTTGAATCTCTCACAAATCCAGGGCTCCTGACCCACACACCTGGTCCCTCACCTCTCTCTTGGTCCCAAAGTCCCTGATTATCCCCCTTCCCACTCCCCCATTCCTGAAGAGAATGGGCCTTTGCCACTGTCACACGTTCTGGGTCCTTTATTGTGCATCCCAGATTGCCCCAAATCTCCCGCAGCATGTCTCTGTGTGTCTGACACAGGCTCCTAGCTCCTGGTGTCTCTTCCCCCCCCCAAGTTCAGGGCTCCAGATGCGGTTGGCTTCCCCATAGTCCCCCTACCCCATCACCCCAGCCTGGCATCAGTGGTCATGTGCAGCCAACTGGGTGAGAGTTCGGATTCCCTCCTTCACACCAGAGGCTGGTTGCTGGTTGTCAGCCCTCTGGTCTTAGGGCTCCTCCTCCCTCCCTCCCCCCACTTCCCTCCCCCACTCCTCCTCCTCCGTGCCAGCCAGTAAGGGTCCAGTGCACCCTCCCAAGCCTCCCCCCTGGGATGAGGGGTCTTGGAACAGGCCAGCAGGCATGGGTCTGGGCTGGGGGATGTGAGGGTGGGGGGTGCGTGGGTTTGGGGACTCCCAGACTCGGGGCCTAGCCCTGCCAAGTAGGGGAAGGTTCAGAGCTGGAGAGACAAACAGCTGGTGTTAATGGAAGCCACATTGGTGGTTTGGCTGGGTGCCGTCCAGATTGGAAGAGAGGAAAGTAGGGGAAAGGGGAGCTGCTCCAGGGGCCGGAAAATGTCTCCAGTCGCTCTGGGCCCGCCCCCAGCCCCCCAGCTGCCCCCCCTCGCCCCAGTATGGACTTCCCTTCCCTGGGGCAACCTTTCCCCTACTTTCCTGGCTGGACTGGGGGCGGGGACTTCCCCAGCCTCTGGAGCCGCCCAAGCCATCTCTCCCTCCTTCCCTCCTTCTTTTCCTCCTTGGTTCATCAATCCTTTCCCTCCTGGGACCCAGGGGGGGCCTCTGTCCCTGCAAGCCCCATCCAGGCCCTCGGCATCCCCTGCCTGACAAAGCAGAGCCACTTCTGCTCAGCTTCCCCCCACCTTCCCCACTCTGGCCCAGCTTCTCACTCACTCATTCCTCCAGTCTTTATTAAACACCTGCTGTGGGCCAGGATCAGCCTGGGCACTGGTGCCAGACTGTGGGCAAAGAGCCACTCTGTCCCTGGCCCCAAGGAATCCTTATTCAGTGGCAGAGAGACCACCAGACGACCCCCCAGTGTTGGGAGCGGGAAGTCCTCCGTGCTCCTTTTGGGAGGCTGGCCTGGTCTGGGAGTGAAAGAAGGTATCCCTTCCAGAAGCTGGGATCTTTAGAATGAGGCAACAAAGGTCTGAGGGAGGAGGGTCCTGGGCAGCATGACTGGCATGTGCCAAGTCCCTGTGGCAGGAGCGTGCGTGGCGCAGGGAAGGCTGTGTGGCTGGAGGTGGGAGTGCGGTGTGGGAGGATGGTGGATGGCACAGGGGCCATCCAGGAGGGGGCCCTGGTGAACCCAGGATTGCCCCCTCATGTTCCTGTCACCCACTGCCCAGCCCCTAACATGCCTGTTTCCTGAGAACCCTCCTGCCTCAATCTCCCCGCCCTTCTCTTTTTGTGCCCTTCAGGGCTGCCCAGGGACTGCCAAGAGCTGTTTGACAATGGAGAGAGGCAAAGTGGACTGTTCCAGATCCAGCCTCAGGGGTCCCCGCCTTTCCTGGTGAACTGCAAGATGACCTCAGGTAGGATTTGCTGGCCCCCTGGGGAGCCCTGCATCATGCATGGGCCTTGTCCTCTTCTATCAAATGCAGCTCCGCACCACCACACGTGGTTGAGCCAGGTTCCGTGGGCCCAGAGATCTCTAGATTTCTGCTGCCCCTTCCCTCCCTGCTGGGTCCTTGGGACAATGATCTAGGCTGAGCCCCTTGCCCACTGGCCAGCCCACCTTTGACCACCTTCCTCCAGTCCTGCTGGGATGAATGAGAGGAACATTGCCCTCTTCGGATCTGGAGGCAGTTTGGGGTTTGGGAGTCAGATGAGGAGTCCAGGTCCCCTGCAAGAAGGGTCCTCCTGACGACATTGCACCTCTCTGGGCAGATGGAGGCTGGACTGTAATTCAGAGGCGCCGGGATGGCTCTGTGGACTTTAACCAGCCCTGGGAAGCCTACAAGGCTGGCTTTGGAGACCCTCAAGGTGGGTGTTTCCAGTGGGGCCAGAGGCATTGGGGGAAGGAGGGGGCTTGGAGATGGGTCTGTCTCACTGATTGGCCTCTCCCCGGTAGGTGAGTTCTGGCTGGGCTTGGAGAAGGTGCACCGCATCCTGGGGGACCGTGGCAGCCGCCTCGCTGTGCAGCTGCAGGACTGGGAGGGCAATGCCGAGTCATTGCAGTTCCCTGTCCACCTGGGCGGTGAGGACACGGCCTATAGCCTACAGCTCACAGCTCCCGTGGCCAATGAACTGGGGGCCACCACTGCTGCGCCCAGTGGCCTCTCCCTGCCCTTCTCCACTTGGGATCAGGACCACGACCTCCGTGGGGACAAGAACTGTGCCAAGAGCCTCTCTGGTGAGCAAGCTCTGTCCCTTCCCTCCCTTGCACCACAAGGGCAAGACCTCCCCTGCCCGCCTTTCTGCATCCCTGTCCGCCTTCAAGGCCAAATTCCATCTCTTCTCTGCCTCCTTTTCTCCTTACTTGCTGTGTGCCTTTGGGCAACTGACTTACCCTCTCCCACCTTCAGTTTGCCTGTCTTTAAAATGGGTGTAAGCACAGTGCCCACTCCATAGGATTATTTCGAGATGACATTTGTGCTGTAGGGGCTGGCATGTGGCAAAGCCACCAAGATAAACCCTGTTTTGTTCTAATGAAATCCGAGGCAGAGCCTAGGCCCTGTGAAGTGAAGTCTATGAGGTTGCTTTTTGGTGGGTCAAAACTGATGGAAAACCAGTAATTCATTTGGGCCAGTCTAATATAAATTGATGAACCGGAGGATGATCATATCAAGTCTTTAATAAAAGTCGCCATGTGCCAGGTACAGAGAAGGAATGTGCCACAGTCACAGACGTGAAAGCTGTAGTTACTGGGAGGGGAGGGGGCCCAGAGCCCCTGAGACTCCTTTGTCACAGCCCGGGGTTCTTCAGGACGCAGTGTGACAATCACTAGAAACATCTTCCCCTCTAAAGTTTGTAAAGTCCGACACCTCGCCTCCTTCCCATCCCAGTCCCAGCGGAGGCACAGAGGGACCCCAGCCTGACCAGGTTCTGTTTTTTCCGACCCCGGCAGGTGGCTGGTGGTTTGGCACCTGCAGCCATTCCAACCTCAACGGCCAGTACTTCCGTTCCGTCCCACCCCAGCGGCAGCAGCGTAAGAAGGGCATCTTCTGGAAGACCTGGCGGGGCCGTTACTACCCACTGCAGGCCACCACAATGCTGATCCAGCCCACAGAGACTGAAGCAGCCTCCTAGCCTCCTCCCTGGGGCCTGGTCCCAGGCTCGTAGAGGACAGTGACTCTGACTCTGGCCCAGCATGTGGCCACTCCCGGCCTCGGCAGGGGCTCAAAACATATGAATAGCTGTTGACACACTCGCAAGAAGGGTGGGATTGACTGAGAAGGGGCATGAGGCAGCTTTCTCCAGTGATGGTGATGTTCTGAACCTTGATAGAGGTGGGTTACTCCTCCATATGCCAAACAGGGGCCATCTGGAGCCTCATGGACAGAGAAGACGCTCACAACCGGAGATGCCCCCCTTTCCGAGTGGGGGGCTGCAGGTGATGGCCTCTGAGGACAGAGCTGCAGGGCACAGACTCCTGGAAGCGTGAGACTGAGAGGCGTTGAGACCCACTCCTTGCCCGCCTGAGGTGTCGGGGACAGAGAGGGACCATTTGGGGGCAGCCAGGCCAGCCCTCGATGGCGGATTCAGTCACATTGACTGGCTGGGGGACCAGGGCTCCCGTGGGCCCCCAGTACCCTCACAGTGCTCTGGTGTGTGGGTGCTGTGGGATGAGCCGGCGCCAGTGGTGTCCGGGAGGAGCTTGCAGAATCCTTGCAATAAAAGCAACCTCAGAACATTTCATTCTTCTTTGTTCTTCAGTTTGTTTTTAAAAGAGTGGGCAGTTTCAGAGTCCACAGAAATATGTTCCCAGGGTGGAGGGTGAACACTCCCAGATCTTTTGAGGACAACACTGGTTAGTCCTACCACCTGACAACTGATTTTAATTTCCTTCATGATTTCACAATGTGTGTCTCAATTTTTATTTTCAAAAAACCGAAACCCTCATTCAATCCTTCTGGAAGCAGATAATGGAGACAATGAGAACCCTTCTTGATCATACTTACACACATGAATCACAGTGAACTTTTTAGCATCCGGACATCTGATAGAAATATAATGTGCATCACATGTTTAATTTTATTTTTTTTTCTAATAGTCACATTAAACAAAAAGGAAAAATAAATATACACACACCAAAAAAGTTAAAAAAAGTCAGGGCGCTTGGGTGGCTCAGTGGGTAAAGCATCTGCCTTCGGCTCAGGTTATGATCCTGAGGGTCCTGGGATTGATCCCTGAGTCAGGCTCCTAGCTCAGTAGGGAGTCTGCTTCTCCCTCTCCCTCTGCCCCTCCCCCTGCTGGTGCTCTCTCTCTCTGTCAAATAAATGAATAAAATCTTAAAAAAAAAAAAAAAGGTAAAAAGAGGGGCACCTGGGTGGCTCAGTCAGTTAAGGGTCAGACTCTTGATTTCAGCTCAGGTTATGATCTCAGGGTTGTAAAATCGAGCCCCACAGTGGGCCAAGCTGGGCATGGAGCCTGCCTAAAAGATTCTTTCTCTCTCTCTGCCCCTCCCTCCATCCCTCTCCAAAAAAAATAAAAGAAACATATGAAAAGAATTTTAGAAATGTATTTTTATCGGGGTGGCTCAGTAGCTCAGTTGGTTGAGCACCTGGCTCTTGAGTTCAGCTCAGGTCATAATCTCAGGGTCATGGGATTGAGCCCCTTGTTGGTTCCACGCTGAGCATGGTGCCTGCTTGGGGTTCTCTCTATCCCTCTCCCTCTGCCCTCCCCATCCCCCCACATGCTTGTTCTCTTTCTCTCTCTTTCTCTTGCTCAAAAAATAAATAAATAAAATAAATGTATTTTTATCAAACCCAGTATAACCAAAATATTACCATTTCAACATGTGAGTGATATACAGGTTATTAATGTATTAATGCAGGATATTAATATTAGTATTATATTAAAGCATATACACTGCTTTTTTTGTACTAAGTCTTTGGAACCCAGTGTTTGTTTTATGCTTAGGGCACATCTCAATTGGGACTGTCCATATTTCTTTTTCTTTTTTAACATTTTTTTAAAGATTTTATTTATTTGTCAGAGAGCATGAGCAGGGGGAGTGGCAGGGAGAGAGAGAAGCAGGCTCCCCACTGAGCAGGGAGTCCAAAGCAGGACTCGGTCCCAGGACCCTGGGATCATGACCGGAGAGGAAGGCAGACGCTTAATGGACCAAGCCACCCAGGCGCCCCAGGACGGGCCATATTTCATGAGCTCAATAACCACAGGGGGTGATGACCACCGTACTGGACAGCCAACTCTAGTATATACATTCATGCAGTGTTTTGGGTAAATTCTTCACATTTTAACCACATCTGCATAAGTTATCCTTTAAGTTGGACATGAAAATATATCTATAAATTCAACTAATATTTACTGAGCTCCTACCACATCCCAAGCCGTTGTACTAAGTGCTTGGCATACTCTAGTGAACAAAAAGATTCCTACCCCACCCTCACCAAGCTTACCTTCAAAGTCCCTCCTTATCACAGATATGTTGGCTTATAATTGATGGTCCAAAATGAGGCCATCACTTCGGGTGGGGGAAAAACATGAATAGCTGTTGACACACTCGCAAGAAGGGTGGGATTGACTGAGAAGGGGCATGAGGCAGCTTTCTCCAGTGATGGTGATGTTCTGAACCTTGATAGAGGTGGGTTACTCCTCCATATGCCTTTGTCTCTGTAAATGCACACTTAAGATTTGTATTTCATTGTATGTAAATTTCACCTTAGAAGGAAAAAAAGAAAAGAGCCATAAACAAATATTGAACTCTGGTTAATGATATGCATGCTGAAGTGTTTAGAGGGGAAGTAGACTGATGTCTTCAACTTTATTTTTTCCAGCTATATTGAGATACAACGGACATATGACATTGTGTCAGTTTAAGGTGTACGATGTGTTGATTTGATACATGTATATATTGTGAAATGGTTACCCCCATAGTGTTAGCTGTCACTTCCATCACATCACAGTTATTTCTTTTCTGTGGTGAGAACATTTAATCTCTATTCTTTTAGCAACTTTCAAGTACTAACTATAATCACCATGCTATATGCTAGATTCCTCCAAATTTTCAACTTTCTTTGAAATTCATCAAAGCGTTGGGTGGGTGGCTAGAGAGATGGATATGTGATAAAATAAAATGTTAATAGTGAAATCTAGATATTTTCTATAAAATTCTTTTCATTTTTCTAAATGTTAAAAAAAATTTCAGAATAAAATGGCAAGAAAAATTCTAGCCAGATCCTGTTGCCTTCTGAAGGCTCTCAGTCAGAGCTCTGTATAGAAAGGGAGATGGGGGGGCACCCAGGTGGCAGAGTCGGTCAAGCATCCAACTCTTGGTTTTGGCTCAGATGGTGATCTCGGGGTGGTGAGATCGAGCCCTACTTTGGGCTCTGCACTCAGTATGGAGGAGTCTGCTTAAGTCTCTTTCTCCCTCTGCCCCTTCCCCTCCCTGCTCTCTCTCTCTCTCAAATAAATAAATCTTTTTTCAAAAAATGAGGGGTGCTTGGGTGGCTCAGTTGGTTGAGCATCTGCCTTCGGCTCAGGTCATGACCACAGGTTCCTGGATTGGGCCCCGCGTCAGACTCCCTGCTCAGTGGTGAGTCTGCTTCTCCCTCTGCCTCTCCCCCTGGCTCATGCTCCCCCCCCACCCCCATGTCATATAATTAAATAAAATCTTTTTAAAAATTAAAAAACGAAAGGGAGATGAGGGAGAGAAAACTGTTCAAGAGGTATGAGCAAGGGGCACCTGGGTGGCTCAGTCGGTAAAGCGTCTGCCTTCGGCTCAGGTTATGGTCCCGGGGTCCTGGGATTGAGCCCCACATCAGGCTCCCTGCTCCGCGGGAGGCCTGCCTCTCCCTCTCCCACTCCCCCTGCTTGTGTTCCCTCTCTCGCTGTGTCTCTCTCTGTCATACAAATAAATAAAATCTTTAAAAAAAAAGAGGTATGGGCAAGAAAGAGTAAGTCTCTCTCCTTGGTAATAAAATACGTCAGAAATGGGACAAGGGTACAACTTTCTCAGCATGTGGTTCAGTGCTATTTAATGCACTGCCTAAAATTACCACTCATATCATGTGGTCTGGAATAATATGATGCCTTGTCTCCAGGACACATGTTTGGGAAAAACAACATCTGCGTGTGCCCTGGGTCCCAGCTGCTGTTTTAATAGGAAAACCTATCTTTCCAATATGCTTTTTAAGTGTTCTTAGGGAAGTGGTGGGGGCCTCCTTTGCTAGAGGAAAAGTCTGTGCTTTTCTGGTCCTGTGGCTCTTCCTGGTTGGTGCTGGGGACACAGTAACTTCCCTGGGGCCCTGGCTGAGTATGGGTGATGAACTCCTCAGCCAGAGGCCAGACCCTCTCCAGAATCCTTGTTTGGGGGTATCCTATCCCAGGCAGGCTTGCAGAGTCTCCCTTGAGCCCACTGTGGCTGGAACTGGTGGGAAGTGCTGCCTATGGAGGTTGGGGCAGTAGGGGGTTCCCTCACCTCTGCCCTCTTGATCCTCAAACTCTGTCAAGAGAGCTTATCTCCCCAACCCTGTCGCATCTCCTGTCATCACAGCCTCTCCCATCCCGGGGAACAACACAAAGAATAACCACTAGGGCTGGGAACCAAACGAGAGCCAGGATGTGAATCCAGACCCGCCCAACTCTGGAGTCGGAGTCTTCAACCACATCATTCTCCCGGTTGACTAGAGATAGTCTGTTAAAGCTCTGTGGCTTCAGTTTCTGCATCTGGAAAATGGGGGGGTGGGGAGCCTCTGGTACCCCACCCTCCCATCCCTACCCCTTTCTGTTCTCCTGGTGCCGTGAGGAGTTCACGTGGCAGTAAATGAAAAGCACTCCAAACAGTGTCTGGCTCATAGCACACAATAAAAACATTAGTCAACATTACTAATATTACTATGAACTATCCTGGAGAAAAGGCTTCAGGGTGGAGGTGGCTTTTGAGTCAGTTTTCAAAGAAGACCGGGGGGGGGGGGGGGGGGGGTGGCATTCCAGGAAGAGCGCACAGTGAGAGCGCTTGTGACCTTGGCAGGAAGTAAAGCTCACTGGGAAACCATTTAATAGCCCCACCTGGCTGCAGCATTTGGGCAGGAAGCTAGGATGGTGAACTGGGAGTTGGGGGAGAGGGCATTTGTAAGGGAATGTGCAAGGCTTCAAGCCAACTGCCTGGGAGTGTGCTGACAAGGCCCTGGAGGATCCACTCTGGTCTGGCTTCCAGTCTTGCTTTTTTCAACTTGTCCAATCTCTTGGCTCCTGGACCCCACTCTCCAGCCACCATGGCTACCCGGCTGTTCAGATCCATCAGAGTCTCTCTCACTTTGCTGTTGTGTCCCCCTGAAATGCTGTTCCCACCACCTCCTCCCCTCCCCCAAACTGCAAATGCCACCTCCCCCAGGATGCCTTCCCTGGGTCCCTAGCTAAGGAGCGCCACCATCATCACATAATCCAAGTTATTCCCCTCACTGCTCGCTTCCCATTCTGAAATTATCTTGTGCAGATTGTTTACTGGCTTCTTGTGTGCCTGACCCCATTAGATGCCAGGTGTGAGGGCTTGGACTTTGTCTTATTCAATGCTGCATCCCCAGCACCTAGAGCACTGCCTGGTACTTAGTAGGGGCTCAGTAAATGTTTACAAAGGAAGAACTGAAAGATTTTTGAACAGGTGAACGGGACAATCTGACTTATGTTTTAAAAGCCTCCTCTGGGGCTCCTGGCTGGCTCAGTCGGTGGAGCGTGTGACTCTTGATCTCGGGGTGGTGAGTTTGAGTCTCACGTTGGGCATAGAGTTTACCTAAAAAAAAAAAAAAAGACTCCTCTGACTGCAGACTGTGTGGGGTGAGGGCAGAGCAGGGAGATCTGGGGATAGACAACAGCTCAGGTCCAGGGAGTGATGACGGGGCCAGGACTGAGATGGTGGCAGTGGCGGGGGTGAGAAGTGGTCAGAAATTGAGAAGGGAGGAGGAAAACAGTAAGACAACTGAGGGAAAGGAGGCAGGAAGACGCAGGGGACTAAAGGATGAGGAGAGAGGAATCCATGACCTTTGGCTGTGAGCTGAGCAGGAGAGGAGGATTGAGGTGCGGGGTGGCGTGGGGGACACGGAGTCACAGGAGGAGTGGATATGGGAAAAGAGGCCAAATTAGTGTCTGGGATGCCTGTTGGACAATGCAGGGATGAGGTCCACGAGGCAATGATAATAATTATAATTATAGTAAAATAACTGCCACAGAGCTCTCTGGTTACATTATTCGTCACTCATCAAATATTTACTGAACACTGGGGACACAGCACCGGCAGAGACAGACAAGAGTCCTTGCCTTCATGGGGCTGATAATCTGTTGGCAGCGGACTAGAGAAATTAATGGATCAAGAAATACATACATATATATATATATATATATATATAAAATTAGCTCTACGCCCAAATGGGGCCCGAACCCCTGAGATAAGGGTCGCATACTCCACCGACTGAGCCAGGCAGGCGCCCCCAGAAATACAGTCTAATATCAGGTAGTGGTAAATCCTCCGGGGGAGGAAGGTGGAATATAACAGGCAAGGGGATAGAGAAGGGGAGATCACGTTGGAGAGAGTCTGACGTCCAGGAAGGACTTTATAAATATTTGTTAAAGCCTCAATGACAGAAAGTGGATGGTTGATTTAGTATGTCTTTAGGTCTCGAGATGATCTAGTTATCTTCCAAAGATTCCACAAAGTGAGTTTCTCCCGTCATGTAGCGGAGGAAACTGAGGTAGTGGAGTACCTTAACGACTCACAAATACAGCGATGGAAATCCAACCAAGAACCGAGAGGGAACCCCCAGGTGGGAGAAAACAAAAAACAAAAACCCGCTCAGAGGCCCGGAAACGGTCATTTACTGGGGAGGGCAGAGGGAGGCGGGGTTGGGGGGGAAGCAGAGCCGCGCGCATTGACCTATGACGTCATCGGGACGTTAGCTAGCGTAACATCACCTGGACGTAGCCCCATTTCCCTTCCCGGACAGGTCCTCTGGTACTCCCGGACCGTCTGAATCAAGCCTCTCATTGGTTACTCGTTCCATCAATCTGTTTCATTCTTACAGTCTTCCGCCCCGCCTTCGAGAGCCCACCTCTGATAGGCTGATGCAGCCGTCACTTCAGAAAGGTCCGCATTCCTTCCGCCTTTCTCCAGGAGACCGAAGGCGAGGAGGGTGGATCCCAGGAGGCGCCCACCCTTGAGGCTCTGCTTCTGCCTGTGATTGGCTGCCCTGGGTGCCGGTCGCTACGCCACCCACCTCTGATTGGTCATCCAGCCGCCGCTCTCCGCGGCGCCGGCTCCGCCCCCGTCGGGTGTTTGTGGTGGGGCTGCGGAGTCGCCGATCCCGCCGGAAGCGCCAGGACAATGGGGACCAGGGACGACGAGTACGACTATCTATTCAAAGGTGCGGTCTGTGGGACAGAGACGGGCGAGCGCACGGCGACAAGGCGGCGGGCAGGCGGGTTGAGGCTGCGCTCCAGGCCGCTAGGCCCAGGCCGGAGTCCGGGACTTGGGGCCCAGCGGGTTAGGCAGCGGGGAAGGCCGGGGCAGTTTGGGCTCGGTCAGCTTTGGGCTGGAGTGCGCGGCCGTGCGGAGCGGGCGTCCCAGAGAGGCCTGGGGGCCCTGGATGCGCCGAGGCGGGGCCGGGGCCCGGAGGGGGTGGGGCCCCAAGCGGTGGGAGAGGCCGTTAGGGGCGGGGCCTCCGGGGGCGGGGCCTCCCCAGCATTTGGCGGGCCGGCTGGGTGGAAAGCTCCATTCGTGGTGGGGGCGGGGCCATCAGAGGCGGGGCTAGGGCGTAGTGGGCGTGTCCAAGAAATGGGCTGGCTCTGGGCAGGTGGGGGTGATTCTCTCACGGAGTGGGAGGAGCCGGTCCTGATTGGCGGCGTCATGTCTGGGGGCGGTGCCTGGGAAGGGAGAGGACGCGAGGGGATGAGGCGTGTGGTGGGGGGACCCTGGATTTGGGACCCTGGATTGGGGTGCTGACCCAGAATTGCGTGGAAGGGGCGCCTGGCGGGGGGACTGTGTGTGCTGGACCCAGGCTTGGTGGTTAACAGTAACCACCAGTTATTATCTTTGAACTCTTAGAACTCTTAATAGAACCACCAAAGTACCTGCCCTTCTCTAAGCACTTCACGAATTCATTGCAATGCTCACCCCAACCCTGTGAGGTCGTCGATAGTATCCAGCCTCTCTCTGTGGACCTGGAAACTGAGACCCAGAGAGACAGGGCACATTTGAAAAGTGTTGGAGCGGGATTTGAACCCAGGTCAGCTCTGGGCTTTACCACCTCAGGAGTATATGTGGGACTAAGCCTGTTAGACCACCTCCCCCAACACATGGGCACCGATGGGCTGGCCTTCGGCCAGCCTGCTAGAGGATCGTCCCTGCCCAAGGGACAGAGGGTTCTAGGAGCCAGAAGTGCGGCCGTGGCAGGTCAGACAGCCACTGCCGGCCTAGCTCCCTCGCCCTGCCGCTCAAGCTGGGGAGACTCCCTCCACATCGCTGGGGGTGTGGACTGACCTAAGTCACTGGCTTTAGGGGTGCCTGGCTGGCTCAGTCTAGCATGCAACGCTTGATCTGTGGGTTGTAAGTTCGAGCCCCACTTTGGGTGTAGAGATTACTTAAAAACAAAATCTTAAAAAAAAAGAAAAAAGAGTCACTGGCTTCACAGTGCCTTCTGTGCCAACCTGGGCTTTGGCCAGGCCCGGGGCCGTCTGTTTTGAGCTCCCTGGCTGACAATGGTGGCCCTTGATAGCTAACCCCGGGCCCGCATGAAGCACCTTTGTCCTGCTGCCTGCCGTGTGAGGGTCTGCCTCCCACACCAGCGGTTGACATCGTCCCCTCGTTGGGGAAGCCTGGCTATCTCTGGGAGTGCGGTCCGTGTCCGTCACTGACCGTTGTGTCTGTGTTATCATCCCACACATGGGGGCCGGAAGCCTGGGGACCTTGGGGATGTGGAGAGCGGGGTGGAGCACTCCCTACCTGGGATATCCATGTGGTGAAAGGCTTCTGGGCTGGGGGAGTGCCCACACAGAGGCCCAGAGTTGTCACGTGGCACCGTGGGCCCCGGGGAGCTGTGTGCAGGCTCATAAGTCACTGGCAGGTGAAGCCGTGTGGTCAGCAGGTATCAGGCCAAGGTCCTGGTGCCGACTTGCCCTGGGGTCTCACGTTAGAGGCAGGGGAAGCTCTTCTGTCAGTCCCCCAAAGGGACTGGCCACCGGTGGACGGGACTCCATCCTGCTGTGGCTGGGGCCCTGAGGCCTCTGCTCCCCAGGTCCTGGTTGCAGGGCAGGGGGTCTTAACCCCAGTCGTCAACCTCCAAGCTTCTGGGGCCATTGCCCACTTGTTATTTTCAGCCGCTTGCTGTTATAAATAACCCAGCTCGAGTGTTTGCACTAGTCATCTTTTGCCCTTTGGGTTATTTCCTTGAAGTATGTTCCCAGAAGTCCAGTTACTGGGTCAGGGGCAATGGAGCGACTGTGTGCTTCCCGGGACTCATCTCCAGAGTCCTCTTCCTGGAAGCCCAGATCTGGCTTCGGCGGCAACTGGCACAGGGCAGGGGTATGGGTGGGGGCTGCCTGCCCCGCTGCCCTCCCCCCTCAGCCTACTTTTCTGAGTCATTCAGGGTTAGGAGTAAAAGTTGAACCCACAAGGTCAGTATTTCCCAAACCGCGGGCATCCGAGACCTCACATTCACACGTGTGTCTTGTTGGAGGTCTCCCTATTATCTCTGCATATTTCTCTTGAAATCCACTCCGTTTTTCACTCCAACGGGAGAAGGAAACTGTGTGGGTCTGGCACATACTCCTTACCTCGAGGCTCCCCAGCCCCATCACCTAGTCCGAGGGGCCCTTCAGGAGGGGAGGGGCAGTGATCGTCATGCCCCCAACCCTGTGCTCAGCCTCCCCCAGGCTTTAGTCACCTTCTGGCCCCTCCCTTGGCACGGAGGCGCCACACTTCTCACTTGGGACGCTGACTGCCCCCTGCTTAGCCCTCCCGCCACCGCCTTGGTTGGTTTGGCCGCCACATCACACGGTGGCTCCCCTGACCTCCCAAGACCAAGGCCAGCAGATCCCCCTGGGTGTTTTCCCCACATGCTGTTTATTTTCTTCACTGCGCTTTCCCCCTTCCCCCAGGAGTAAGGTTGTTTATTTGTACCTAATTATAGATCCTTGTGTTCAGCCTGCTAACATTTTATCCTGACAGCTATGGGCCATTTTCCCAACCTGCAGATCAGCCCCTGGGGGCTGCCCTGATCTCTCTTGGCTTGGACCAGGCTGCGGGATCCACAGTGGGAGCAGCTATGTCCCCAAGGGCCACCAAGGACTTCCTGGAGCCCCCCAGCCACTCACCTGGCCTCTGAGGATGTGGGTTGAAGTGGGAAGCTGCTGTGGTAGCCCAGGACCTTGTTCCCTGGGCTTTGTCCACCCCTGTGCCATCCATGAGTCCTTTTGGGAAAGGGGGTGAGGAGAGAGTAGCAGCCAGCGCCCAGGGAACAGGCCAGCCCCATGCTCGCCCTCCTCTGCTGAGTGCTCCTGAGGTAGCCTCCTTGCTCTCCAGCCTGGGCAGGGCCCCCACCAGACCCCCCGGTAAGGACCCGAGCATGCCATCTTCCCCCATTGGCCCATGGTGGCCTTGTCTGTGCCCTGGCTTTGGGCCCCGATCTGTCCTCCGCTCTGATTCCCCGGGATATAACTGTGGCAGGATTGCCCTCAAGTGCCAGTCTCTGGGGCCTGGGATGGTCAGGGCTGGCTTCCTGGGGTGGGGGGGAAGCAGGGGCCTGCTCTGCCTGGAGTAGGGGAGCCAGCACCCCCCCCCAAACGGCCACAGTCTACCTGAGTGTCAGCGTGCGGGCCCCAGGGGTGCCACACTGTCATGAGGCAGGTCGGAGGACCCAGGGCTTCAAGAGGTGCCAGCTCTTTGTTTTTGCCAACTGGGCTTGCCTGCGGGCCGTTTCCCAGCCAGTGATGCCACCGACTTCTGTGGAAATTCTAGGGGCTGTGTCCTCAAGGGCCCTTTATTTCCCCAAGACAACAGATCACTTGTGCCTTGGACAATGCTGTTCTCATTCCTAGCCCTCACATGGGGCCAGCCTGGCCACTGCCCCACTGGCCACCTCCCTGCATCAGGCACCATGGGCCAGGGGCGGGCCGGCAGTTCATCTGTGCAGTGGCTGGGGGCTCTCATCTTGCTCTGGCCTCCGCTTTCTCACTGGGTGACCCTGGGCCAGGAACTTGGTCACTCCGGGCCGAGTGGCCCCCAGCTGCACAAGGGGAAGGATAATACAAACATTTGCTCCTGGGATGGCCCTGAGAACGCAATCACAAAGCCTTCAGGGCTGGGCCTGGCCCGAGGTGCTGAGGAGATTGTTGGCTAGGCCAGGGCAGAGTTGAGGGGGCCAAGGCTGGCAAGGGAGGGAGGGGATGGGGGTGGCCATACAGGGCAGAGCCCAGAAGGGACCCTCCTGCTCATTTCCTGTTCCATTCCCGAGGGCATACGCATTGTGAGCCAGCCTCTCCAGCCTTGGCCAGGTCCCAGTGGCCACGTGGGAAGGAGGTGAGGGGTTGGGGGTGTGGGTGGTGGGCTCCACAGCGTGGGTGAGAGCCACAGGCCCTTGTCCATCTCCACCTCTTCCACCTTCTCCGAGGTCGGCTCGCAGTCTTCCGTTGGGCACCTACATTGTCAAGAGAACACCTGCCTTGTTATCCCAGGTCATGGAGGCCAGGTCACATGGTGGTTTGAGGGGAGAGGAGAGGCCTGACTTGAGGGGTTTTGAAGGATGAGCAGGAGTTTACCCACTACTCCGAGGGTCAGGATGCCCCAGATGGTGGGAGAGGAGGAGGCTGGACCCAGATCCCTGAGCTTAGCTCTGGATGCAGGAGACGTGGGTTCAGATCCTGACAAACCACTTTCCAGCCAGGTGGCCCTGGGCAAGTCACTGTCTGGTGAGCAGGGTTGGGAGGTAGGAGCAGGCCTGCAAACAGGCATGCGCTCACAGTGCCTTGGGCTCGGCATTCTCCTGCTTCCTCTTGTAAAGGTTACATGAGACTTGTGTGAGGTGGTGCACATCGAGGGCTTTCTTAGGACAGACTCATTAAACATTCTTCTTGTTCTTAGTCTTCTGGGGGCTGCCTTACCTGCCCTTTCCTCTTCTGTGGCCTGAGGATGGTAACCTGGGTGGGGGGAGCTGTGGAGGAAAGGCAGGCGGGGAGGGGAGTGGGCTTTTAAGAGGATGGCAGCGAGGGCCTGCCTCCTCGATCGAGTGGCATCTGAGGGACCACACCGAGGAGGGGAGGGCAGACGGCAGGCAGGTACCCGGGCAAGAATGTCCAGGCAAAGTGCAGCGTGGCCCTGTCTAGCTTCGAGTTCCAGTGAGGAGGCCCCTGTGGCTGGAGCAGAGTGGGCGAGGGGGAGAGAGGGAGGGCAGGGAGGGCATGGGGCAGGTGGTGCAAGGCTCTGTGGGCCGCTGGGAGGGTTTGGACTTTTACCTCTGGGAGGTGGGAGCCCTGGAGGGCTGTGGGCAGAGCGGCGGTGGGAGCCACTCAGGTGCTCACGGGCGCCCTCTGGTGGCCTCCAGGAGAACAGCCTGGTGGTTGGCTACGAGAGTAACCACAAGGACCCCAGGAGAGGTGCCGGCGGTATGGCCCCAGGTGGGGCAGTGAAGGTGGTCAGAAGCCGTGGGAACTTGGCCATGCACATATACAACTTTCCATCGAGGAAAAACTTAACTGGGGCTCTGGGTGACCAAACCTACAGCCCCCGTGGCTTTCCACTGGACAGACCCACCCTTGGGTGCCAGAGCCCAAGGTCCACACGTGGGGGTCCATGTGGTTTCTGCCTGGGGTGTCTGGTCAGACAGCCGTGTGTTGTTTCTTCTCCGCCGCACATATTCCCACGCGTACACGGGCAGCTCACACACTGTGCAGACACAGACGTGAGACTCCAGTGTGCGCTGGGTCTAAGGACAGCATCTTGGGCTCACACTCTTCCCGGACCAGCTCACGTGGCCCTACCACAGAGCCTGGGGCACCTTGGCCCCTAGAGGCAGTGCTTCTCTGGCTGGGGCAGAGGGATGCAGGGAGAGACTGGAGGGGCCTGCCCTGCCCTGCTCAGGAGGACTCTGTGCTCTGGATGTCTCTGCAGGAAGGGCTGACTCTGGGGGCGTCGGGGTGGCAGGCTCTGTGCCTTTGCAGATGCATCTAGAGGGCACATTCCTGTTCCGCATGAGCCAGCTCTGACGATGCCGGGGCTGAATGTGGGTTTGCTTGCGGCAACCCTCCATGAGGAAGCAGCGGGTGGGCGTGGGGGGGAGGCTTCTCATTTCCTGTGACTTAGAGCTCCAGAGACAGACCCTTGTAGGTAAGAACCTAGCAATAACTGTTCCCTGCCTGCCTTAGCATGCTAGATGCTACTGGAGTTCTGATCCTGCCTTTTCTCCTCGAGTCCCCCTTCTGCAGAAAAGGCAGCCCAGAGAGGTTAAATGACTCGCCCAAGGTGGCCCAGCCCTGAAGCCTTCTTGGCCTCTGGGCTGCAGGGGAGGTTCAGGGGTTGATAGATCCCCACTCTGCCTGCCCGCCGGGATGTCTGGGTGCGTACATCGGCACTGGGGCAGCCCTGCTCTGAAGGACCAGAGACAGCGGGGTGTTGCACTGTCCACAGCGGCTGTGTTTCCGGAAGCCCTGAGCCTGTGCTTGCTTCTGCACCAGCAGATGTGGAGCCTCGGGCTCCAGGACAGCCCCGCTGCTCTGATGTTGGCTTTCAAGTTTGTGCAGCACCCAGGGTGCCGCTGGTGGTCCTGCAGGTGGGCATGGGTGCTGTATGGGCCTTGGCTTGGGGAGGCCGGCCTGCCGAGTCTCACCTGTCTCCCTCCTGCCCCCAAAGTGGTGCTCATTGGGGACTCGGGCGTGGGGAAGAGCAACCTGCTATCACGCTTCACCCGCAACGAGTTCAACCTGGAGAGCAAGAGCACCATCGGCGTGGAGTTTGCCACCCGCAGCATCCAGGTGGACGGCAAGACCATCAAGGCGCAGATCTGGGACACTGCCGGCCAGGAGCGCTACCGTGCCATCACCTCCGCGTGAGTGACGGGGCCAGGGCGATGCAGGAAGCCATGCATGTGGGGCCGCTGGGCCCAGAAGGGTGGGCAGGAGGTGGGCAGGCTCGGTGGGCAGCAGCTCCTCGGCCCAGGATGGAGGGACAGGACCTCCAGGAGCTATGGGACCGTTGGGAAGACCAGTGCCCAGTCCTGGCCATGCTGTGACCCTAGGGTAGACATGTCCTACGGTTCCTCTGAGCCCTGGAGTCCCTGTCCCTTAAGGCACTGTGGTTTCACCGACGCTGGCTGCACCGTGAGGGTTGTTACCCTGGACTGGGCCCCTCTGCCCGCTCCCCAGCCCTGCCTGCTCGCCTGCCCTGCCTGTCTTCCCTCAGCTTCCCTCTGCGCTTCAGCTCAGACCCTGTCCCACCCTCGCCCTGTCCTCCCACATAGGCCTGGCATCCCTTGCCTCCCTGTGGGCCCCCGCTACCAGGACCCACTGGGGCTGCCTCTCCCTAGACCCTCCCAGCATCCCGCCACTTCCAGTCAGTCACTTGTGCCCTCGGGACTCCCTCCACTGAGGCCTGGTCACCTTCTCGTGTCCCTAATCCCTCGGGGTGGATGGGTGTCTGTCAGTCGCCTTGGTGGTCAGACTGGCCAAGCCATGGTGGGCATCAGGGCTTTTGCCCAGCAGCGGCCCTTTCCTTCTTCCCTTTTGTGACTGACCCCGTGAGGGTCTGCTGACCCCAGGTCCCAAGCTCCTTGCTCTGGCCCCGTAGTCCTGAGCTGAACCCGGGGAGCAGAGCCAGAACTTGGGGACACACACCCCACCCTCGAGGCCGCAGTGGCCACCCCTCGGGCAGGCTCTGTGCCCCCTGCACCGTGTGTGGGGGCCGAGGAGCTGCTGCCCACCGAGCCTGGGAGGCCCCTGTGGGTAGCTCACGCGCTGCGCCCATAGGTACTACCGCGGCGCCGTGGGCGCGCTGCTCGTGTATGACATCGCCAAGCACCTGACCTACGAGAACGTGGAGCGCTGGCTGAAGGAGCTGCGGGACCACGCCGACAGCAACATCGTCATCATGCTGGTGGGCAACAAGAGTGACCTGCGCCACCTGCGGGCCGTGCCCACTGACGAGGCTCGTGCCTTTGCAGGTGAGTTGTGCCGGGCCGGAGCAGGTGTGGCTGGGGGGGGGGTGGGGCGTGTGGGTGTCACACGGGGCTGCCTGCCCGGGCCTCCCCCGGGGGCCACATTCCTGAAAGTGGGACTGTGACTGAGGCATCGGAGAACCATCTGGAAGGCAGGCCCCTGCCAGCTTCCCCTTCCTGAGGTGTGGGCATTTCAGTCCTGTCTCTTTGGCTCCCACCATTCATTTCTTGGCCAGGCAAGCGGGCAAGGAAGCAGGGTCCCTGGGAGGATGCAGGGTAGCCCTCCCCCCCACCCCCACTGCTCACCTGGGCGATACTCTTTTTGTTCCAGAGAAGAACAACTTGTCTTTCATTGAGACCTCAGCCTTGGATTCCACCAACGTCGAGGAAGCTTTCAAGAACATCCTCACAGGTGGTCACTGGGCCTGGCTGGGGCCATGGTAACCCCAACATGCCCACTGTGGGTGGGCCTGGGAAGGGCACCAGCCACCCCGGTTGCCTGCTCCAGAACACAGTCCCTGAAGCTTTATTCTTGAAACCCGAAAGCCGGTCTGGACATGAGGACAGACATGGCGTGCTTCCTGGGATCAGGCCGGATCCTGAGGACATAGAGACCCCCTCTGCCGTGGCCCCACCCGAGAACAGCCAGCTGGGTCAGCCGCGGGGCCACAGGGCCCCTGGGCTCCTGGGCGTTTATTCTGAGGAGGAGGGGCCTCTGATCTTACAGGAGAAGAGGCGGGGCTGGGGGGGGTAGCTCTGTGACCAGACACGGGTCCCGCCCTCGCTGAACACCCAGCCAGCACTTGGTGACCGGGTGGGAGCCTCCAGGAGCCCAGCCCCTGCTGTCATTCCCCCCGACATGATGGGGGGGACACACGGGGCACAGAGGGGGGCCTTTGAGAGGGGTCTTGGGCTCAGAGGACACTGAGGTCCAGATGGGTCACCCCACATTCCCCCACCTGCAGAGATCTACCGCATCGTGTCACAGAAGCAGATCGCAGACCGC
Organism: Halichoerus grypus; assembly: GCF_964656455.1. Lineage (NCBI taxonomy): Eukaryota > Metazoa > Chordata > Mammalia > Carnivora > Phocidae > Halichoerus > Halichoerus grypus. The sequence goes on from NC_135712.1 coordinate 211,175,127, forward strand.
GCAGCCCACGATGAGTCCCCCGGCAACAACGTGGTGGACATCAGCGTGCCGCCCACCACCGACGGACAGAAACCCAACAAGCTGCAGTGCTGCCAGAACCTGTGAGCGCCCTGCGCCCCGCCCGCGCGCGCGTGCGCGTGCGCGTCCTCGGCCTCCGCCCGCCCCGCCCCGCACCGCGCTGCGCTCCCCTGCCCCGCCCTCTCCGCCCCTCCCATCGAGCTCCGCATGGCTGGCTGCGGCCCCGGAAGAACAGGAGTCGTCGAGTGGCAACTGCTGTCCCCGCTCGAGGAAAGCCAGACGCCCGGGTCGCCGCGCCTGCTCTTGGGTCCCAGTGTGCATCTCGGCGGGCCAGGGAGGGTGGCAGGCTGCACGGGGCCGGCCGGAGGCGAGGAGGAGGGGCGCGCCCAGCGGGCTTCTCCAGTTTTCCACGGCAGACTCCAGGGAGCGACGGCCTCCCTCCCTCTGTGGCCAGTTGGCCCCACTGACCCCCCTCCCCCCAGGCCCCACCCAGAACCCCCTTCCGAGCTGCTGCTCGAAGAGCAAGGCGCCTGGGGGCCGGGGCAGGCGGACACTCTGGGCTCCCGGCCCCCTTGCCCCCCCACGCACAGCCGGCACCGCACACGCCTTCGACCTCTCCCGTGCGTGCGCGACCAGCTCCTGCCTGTAGATTTGTGCTGGGAGAAGACCCCGATCCCCTGTCACCCTCCTTTTGCACGCAGCGCGCTCTCCAGCCCCTTCCTGGGCCCCTCTCTGTCTTGTCTCCCGTCTGGTCAGGAACCTGTTTGCAAGTGAAGCAATATCTCCGTGTTTTGTATATACAACCGCTCTTGTAGCCTTTGGTTTTTTTGTTATTGTAGAGAAACACAGATTCTTTATACACTTTGTAAGATTGACGCCAAACCCCAGCTCTCGACCTCTTATTCTCCCTGTGGCCCCCGCACTGTTGCCCCGATGCCTCATTTCTTCCGCCCGTTACTAAAATGTATAATCCGACTTCCTGTACAGAAACCTGCCGCTGCGCCTTTGTCTTCATTCTCTCCGCCAGGCGGCCACGGCTGGGCCAGGGCTGGGCCAGGGCTTCGCGAGGCACACGTCCCGCTGCGGGCTGCGTCGGCCCGGCTCAGCCCCGCAGGGAGCTAGAGGAGCAGGGCCAAGCGCCACCCGGGACAGTGCGGAGGCCCACGAGCTGACCACGGGGGCCTTGGCCTGCGGGGGAGGGGTGGGTGCCCTCTCCAAGCTGCCCCTGTGGCTGGGGGATGTACTCAACTTCTTCTCGGCCGGGGAGCTGAGGGTGCCTCCTAGCAGGGGCTGACCTGTGCCCGCTGCTCCCCATTCCCAGCCCTGGGGTTGGACTGTCCTCGCTTCCGTCTGCTGCCCACGGCCTCCGCCTCCCCTGGGGTCTCGTCAAGGACACCCAAGAGGGACTCGACCAGGGGATGTTGGTGATACGGGCGCCACCCCAGCTCTCCCCATCCCAGGCTGCCCTTTAAGGAGGGCCCAGTGGGAGGACGCTGGTGCCAGAGGGGAGGCAGGCGGCCTGGAGTTCCTCTGCCTCTCCCCAGGATCCAGCTTCTCCCCTGGCCTGAGGGCCATTTGCCACTATGGTGGAAGTGTTGCTATCCCCCTCGCCTCCCACCCCCATCCCTGCCCTGACCATGTGACCCAGTAACTCCTCTCTCACCTGAGTGCCTGCAGCTGTTCTAGAAGCTCTACCCTCTGGCTGAAGCCACTTATGCCCTTGACCCCTTGAAGAGCCACCAGAGACGGGGGTCTGCTTCTCCCAATGCCAGGCTTTGGCCGCTCTGCCTGGAGAGCTGGGCAAACCCAGGCAGTCTTTCCAGAAGGGCCCTGAGCCACAGGGGGCTGTTCCCATAGGGGAGTTGGAGTGAGGCAGGGTGTGTGCTCCAGGCCAGGGGGCGTCCTGAGCCAAGGCCAGCAACAGGACAGCGGCAGATCTGGTGGGGCCACAAACACTCCAGGGACCATTCACTCAGACCCTGGGGGTGCCGAATCTGGATTTGGGCAAGGTGGGTGTGGGGAGGACAGAGGGTGGGCAGAGGCTTCAGGCAGGCTGGGTGAAGTAATGAGGCACCCTGGAAGGTTTCAGGTAGTCCAAAGATCAGATCTTTCCTGAGCCTCCATGGACTGGCCGGGCCCGAGGCACATACCAGGGAACGAGACTGAGATGACATTGTCCCCTTGGGGGTTCCAGTCCAGCGATGCTGTTTCAGTTACTCTGATTTCAGTGATGTAGTAAGCCCAGCATGTACACTCGGTGCCAGGCACTGTTCTTAAGTCTTTTTTTTTTTTTTAATGGTGATAAAATACACAACATTAAATTGGCCATCTTGACCACTTTTCCGTGTACAGCTCAGTGGCATTAAGTATATTCAGTGTTGAGCAACCATGCCCACCGTCCGTCTCCAGAACTCTTCATCTTGCAAAACTGAGACTCTGTCCCCGTGAAGCACCATCTCCCCACCCCCTGCCCCATCCCAGGCTCCCACCATCTACTTCCTGTCTGTGAATTTGACTCCTCTAGGGACCTATAAGTGGAATCCTACAGTATTTGTTCTTTTGTGACTGGCTTATTTCACTTAGTATAATGTCTTCAAGGTTCATCCACGTTGTAGCAGGTGTTAGAAGTTCCTTTTTAATAAAAGGCTGAATGATCGTCCATTGTATGGATAGTCCACTTCTTGTTTATCCATTCATCCATCGATGGATATTTGGGTCGCTTCCACTTGCTGGCCATTGTGGATCATGCTGCTGTGAACATGGGTGTGCAGATAGAGGTGCTCGGGTCCCTGCTTTCAGTTCTTCTGGGTAGATAGCCAGAGATGGAATCGCTGGGTTCTAGGGTGACTCTCTGTTTAATTTTTCCACAAACTGTGTTAACCTAAATAAATTATGTCATTTAAAAGTGGAGAGAGGGGCGCCTGGGTGGCTCAGTTGGTTAAGCGTCTGCCTTCGGCTCAGGTCATGATCTCAGGGTCCCAAGTTGGGCTCCCTACTCAGCGAGGAGTCTGCTTCTCTCTCTCCCACTGCTCCTCCCCCTGCCACTTGTGTTCTCTCTCTCTCTCTCAAATAAATAAAATCTTTTTTTTTAAAGATTTCATTTATTTATTTATTTTTAAGATTTTATTTATTTATTTGACAGAGAGACAGCGAGAGAGGGAACACAAGCAGGGGGAGTGGGAGAGGGAGAGGCAGGCTTCCCGCCGAGCAGGGAGCCCGATGCGGGGCTCGATCCCAGGACCCTAGGATCATGACCTGAGCCGAAGGCAGCCTCCTAACGACTGAGCCACCCAGGCGCCCCTCAAATAAATAAAATATTTAAAAAATAAATAAAAGTGGAGGGGCGCCTGGGTGGCTCAGTCGTTAAGCGTCTGCCTTCGGCTCGGGTCATGATCCCAGGGTCCTGGGATCGAGCCCCGCATCGGGCTCCCTGCTCCGCGGGAAGCCTGCTTCTCCCTCTCCCACTCCCCCTACTTGTGCTCCCTCTCTCGCTGTGTCTCTCTCTGTCAAATAAATAAATAAAATCTTTAAAAAAAAAAAAAAAAGTGGAGAGAATAGTCTAACTCCCATAAGCCCACTACCCAACTTCAACCAATCTGGTTTCACCCCATTCTCTTCTTGTGTGCAAATCCTGGACATATTCCCCCTCTAAATATTTCTCTTTTTTTTTAAGATTTTATTTATTGATTTGACAGAGCACAAGCGGGGAGGGGGGGAGTGGCAGGCAGAGGGAGAGGGAGAAGCAGGCTCCCCGCTGAGCAAGGAGCCTGATGTGGGGCTTGATCCCAGGACCCCGGGATCATGACCTGAGGCAAAGGCAGACACTTAACCGACTGAGCCACCCAGGCACTCTCTTTTTTTAAGGAGATTTTTTAAAAGATTTTATTTATTTGAGAGAGAGAGAGAACAAGCAGGGGGAGGGGCAAAGGGAGAGGGAGAAGCAGGCTCCCAGCTGAGCAGGGAGCCCCACACAGGGCTGGATCCTAGGACCCTAGGATCATGACCTGAGCCAAAGGCAGACGCCCAACTGACTGAGCCACCCAGGTACCCCATTCATTTAAAAATGTACATCCAGTGGTTTTAGTACATGCACAAGGTTGTGCAAACACCACACTGTAATTCAGAATTTTTTTTCATCACTCCAAAAAGAAACCTCATATCCATTAAGCAGTTCCTCCCCATTTCCCCTTCTCCAGTCCCTGGCAACCACCAATCTGCTTTTTGTCTCTTTGGACCATGGTGTTATTTCCCATGTGCCTTTGTCCCCTGCATTTCCTGTAAATGAATAGTTAGATCTAGAGATTGATCAGATTTAGGGCTGAGTGCTCCGTAGGTGGTGTGTGCACACACCAGGAGACAAATGATGTCAGCGTGTCTCTTATTTGTGATGTTTGCAGCTGCTGCAAAGCATCACCTAGATTCACAGTCCATTAGGGGTTATGAAATTCAAAATCTAGCCTTCTGCATTTATTTCTGGAATACATCCATAAAGAGAAGTTTCCCTTCATTTAATGTGGTTACCCTGAGGTACAGATTGTAAAGGTCAGCATAAATACTTAATTCTTTCTTGTCAATTTCCGAATTTCATAATTTTCAAGATTTTGAGTTGGTTCCCGAGAAGCCTTCAAAAGTGACTGATTATTTTTTTAGTAAAATGCATGGATTCAGCTCCTTTGTTGGGGCCAAGCTTTCAACCAGTGTGCCCAATGGGAGTGGAATTGGTTAGGAGGTTTTTATCTGGGACTGAGTTTTGACTAGTGTATCTAGGAGTTAGGTTTCACATGGGGTGGGGGGAGTGGAAAAACGAGTAAATGCATTTGGGAATCCGGGAGTCAGGGAAGGAAGTTAGAAATATGAAGTGTCTGGGATAAACTTTGGTGTTGGTTTAGAATTAGGGGTATTGGTGTGCACTCATGGTTTTAAAGACGGATGGATGATGGATGGATGGACAGATAGATGATAGCTAGATAAATGTCTATATATAGGTACATACATACATATGTATTAGAATGAGAAAAGTAAGAATTGATAACATGATAGCTGTGAGCACACCTAGCACCCAGATCTTGGTTTTTAAATATCGTTCCCCATTAAAACCAGGGCTCCTTAGAGAAATGGTTGCTTCCACAACTGAGGCAGGTAAAAATACAAGAAAAAGCCACCTTGGAACATTTTGTTGAGCCAGTATAAAAGGAAAAAAATCATCTTTTGACAACCATTATCTGATTAAAAAAAAAAAAAAAAGACAGCCATGGCTAACACCTCCACGCCACTCCCTTCTTCCTGACTTGATTGAGGATGTGATGCCCGGAATCATAGCAGCCATCTCACTACCATGAGGAAAAGGCCAAGAGACTCTGAGGGTCATCATTTGACAAAGCCAATGCCAGCAGCCGTCCTCCTCCAGAATTCTTGTAAGTAAAAATAAAACCCTCTTTGCCAAAGTAATCACAACAACAACAAAATTAAAACAAAACATTGATTCAGTCAAGTGTCATCAATGGTTAATAAACCTAGTGGGTGAAGGTTTGTTGAGGAACCCGATATTTAATTTCAAAGTATTTTCCCATAAAGCACTATTGACAAGTACAACATACTATCTCAGGGTGGAGACCTGGCAGACACCATTTTATTTTATTTTTTATTTTTAAAGATTTTATTTATTTGTCAGAGAGAGAGAGCATGTGAGCACAAGCAGGGGGAACGGCAGGCAGAGAGAAGCAGGCTCCTTGCTGAGCAAGAAGCCTGATGCAGGATTCGATCCCAGGGTCTTGGGATCGTGACCTGAGCCGAAGGCAGACACTTAACCGACTGAGCCACCCAGGCATCCTGGCAAACACCATTTTAACCAGGCTAGCATACTCAGCAATGGAAGAAATCAACATTCTATTCTTCCTTGCATATGCACTGAGAACTCGTTATCACTTCTGCAGTTCCTGTTCCAAATGCACAAATCCTGACAAAACATTAGACAAACACAAATTGAGGAACTTTCTACAAAATAACTAGCTCATACTCTTCAAAAGTATCAAGGTCATGAAAGACAAGTAAAGATTGACGAACTATTGCAGCATGAATGACACTGGGAGTAGAAAAATACAAAGTGTGATTGGGAATGAATGCTGGAGCTTTAAAGGACTTTATTGGAAACTTTGAATGGGATTTGGGAACTACGTGGTAATATTGGATCAATAATAATTTCCTGATTTTGAAGGTGGTACTGTGGTTATGTGGAAGAGTGTGCTTATACTTGAGAAATATGCACTGAAAAACAAAGAAAAATATACAGTGAAGGGGTGCCTGCCTGGCTCACTTGGCAGAGTATGCAACTCTTGATCTTGAAGTCCTGAGTTCAAGCCCCACATTGGGGGTAGAGATTACTTAAAAATAAACAAACAAACAAACAAATAAACTTAAGAAAAAAGAAAATATTTAAAAAAATAAAGGGGGACGCCTGGGTGCCTCAGTCAGTTAAATGTCTGCCTTCGGCTCAGGTCATGATCCCAGGGTCCTGGGATGGAGTCCTGCATCCGGCTCCTTGTTCGGCAGGGAGCCTGCTTCTCCCTCGCCTGCCGCTCCCACTGCTTGTGCTCTCTCTCTCTCTCTCCGACAAATAAATAAAATCTTTAAAATAAATAAATAAATAAATAAATAAATAAATAAATAAATAAATAAAGGATTCGGGGTTCCTGGCTGGCTCAGTCCACAGAGCTTGTGACTCTTGGTCTTAGGGTTGTGAATTCGAGCCCTACATTAGTGTGGAGCCTACTTAAAGATTAAAAAAAATTTTTTTAATAAAAATAAAAATAAAGGATTCAGAAATACTAACAATTGGGGCATCTGGGCAAAGGGTCTATGGGAGCTCTGCGTATTACTTCTGCAACTTTTATGATGTAAATTTGACATTTTTTATTTTTTATTTATTTTATTTATTTATTTTTTATTTTATTTATTTATTTATTTTTAAAGATTTTATTTATTTATTTGAGAGAGAGAGAATGAGAGACAGAGAGCATGAGAGGGAGGAGGGTCAGAGGGAGAAGCAGACTCCCTGCTGAGCAGGGAGCCCGATGCGGGACTCGATTCCAGGACTCCAGGATCATGACCTGAGCCGAAGGCAGTCGCTTAACCAACTGAGCCACCCAGGCGCCCTTATTTATTTATTTTTTAAAGATTTTATTTATTTGAGAGAGAGAGAATGAGAGAGAGCATGAGAGGGGAGAGGGTCAGAGGGAGAAGCAGACTCCCCACTGAGCGGGGAGCCCGATGTGGGACTCGATCCTGGGACTCCAGGATCATGACCTGAGCTGAAGGCAGTCGCTTAACCAACTGAGCCACCCAGGCGCCCTTGACATTTTTTAAAAAACTAAACTCTATGCCCAATGTGGGACTTGAACTCACGACCCCAAGATCAAGAGTGACATGCTCTACCAACTGAGTCAGCCAGGCGCCCCGACATTATTTAAAGAATTTTTAAAAACCCCGGTAAATGGATTTTTTTTAAGGTTTTATTTTATTTTTTTAAGGAATCTCTATACCCAACGTGGGTCTTGAACTTGTAACCCTGAGATCAAGATTCGCATGCTCTACCAGCTGAGCCAGCCAGGCTCCCCCCAGTAAATGGATTTAAACATTTGATGGGTTTATTTATTTATGTATTTATTTCTTTATTAAGATTTTATTTACTTATTTGACAGAGAGGGACACAGCGAAAGAGAGAACACAAGCAGGGGGAGTGGGAGAGGGAGAAGCAGGCTTCCCGCAGAGCAGGGAGCCCGATGTGGGGCTTGATCCCAGGACCCTGAGATCATGACCTGAGCCGAAGGCAGACGCTTAACGACTGAGCCACTCAGGCTCCCCTTAACATTTGATGTGTTTAGATCTACTGCACCCATTACCCTTACTGAAGGGCAAATTATCCCACTTGTGGCCAGTGAGAGCTTTTTCTAGTTGACTCCCACTGACACTACCTTACTAGGTAATGTCTTTGAGAACGCCTGCGCTTTCTGGTATATCAGATTGTGTCAGGTTCATCTTGTACATTTCCTGCCCCAGACCCAGAATCAGGTATTTCCCCAGCGTTCCCTGGTTCGTTCAATTGGAAGTAGCGATATTTAGAGACTATGATCTGGGTTTAAGGAGTGCTGATGGCAACAAAGTCAGTCTTTGTTTCAGACCTTTTCAGTGGACAGAGCTAGGAAATGTTTGCTTTTTTGCAAAGATAAAATATATTGTGACGCTCCCAATTCAAGTTCAAGACTATAAGGTTTTTTTTTTTTTTTTTAATTTTATTTATTTATTTGAGACAGAGAGAATGAGAGAGAGAGAGCACATGAGAGGGGTGAGGGTGATAGGGAGAAGCAGGCTCCCTGCCGAGCAGGGAGCCCGATGCGGGACTCGATCCAGGGACTCCAGGATCATGACCTGAGCCGAAGGCAGTCGCTTAACCAACTGAGCCACCCAGGCGCCCAAGACTATAAGGTTTTTATTAGCATAATCAACCTTATGTCTGTACCTCCTTCACTCCCTCTGAAAATCCCAGTCCTTGACATGAACGTATTACTTTGTTTTTGCTTTATGCAAAACTAAATATGCAACAGGCTCAGAATAACAATTGCAACATCACCATCAACAATATAATAGTGGTATGTAGGGTTAAATTGTCGTTTTAAAGTCACTAGACGTTCATCTCTCTGTTGTTTTGTCACCAACTGGATACAGAAGTTTCTCTGTTTTATTTTCGTTTTTAGGGCTACCTTTACACTTTAAAATTTGTTTTATAATTATATGCAATATTTTACATGGTTGTAAAGCCAAATATATAAAACAAGGTGTATTTTTAAAAGTCTATCTTGTATCTCTGTCCCCTTCCTCCTTCTTCTAACCTTTTAAACAATGTTATGATTTATCTTTTCACTTCTGAAAAATAAAGCTAGTACAACACAACAGAATGTAACTGAGGTAATCGAATTGCTCCATATATTTCATAAAGGCGGGGCAGGAGGGGAGAGGAGTACTGAGGCAATTCTCCATCCTACCTCAGGCCCTTTGCATGTGCCTGAACCCTCTGCCTGGGATTCTTCTCCCCTCTTTTCTCTTAGTTCCCCTCTGCTCTGTATCAGTTGTCAGTTCAATTGCTTCTTCCTTAAGGCAGTATTTTTGGACTTTCCAAATTATTCCATGATATGTCCCCCTCACTTGCTACAATTTATTACTTTTGTAATTAAGAATTACACAATTGGTTAATTCCCTAGGTTAAGGTCCATGAAGGCAACAGTATTTGTCTTAACCCTGTGTCCCCAGAGCCTATACAGTGCCTGGCTCATAACAGGCCCTCTTATTGATGTTTATTACATCTAGTGAATGAACCTATTGCATGAATGAATGAGCAAGTGAATGATGAATAAATGGCGTTGGCTTTAGGCTCTTCCACGGCCCCCTAACCTCTCTAGGCTGCCGTTTTCCCTCTGTAAAGTGTGATCATACGGTTCGTCTCTCTTTCCCTCCCAGAATTAATGAGAAGCATATGGGAGGTGATGAACACTTACAAATCCCTTAGCTGGGTGTCACGTTCAAGTTTGTAACGGTTAGCTAGCACTGGTCGTCGGCAGGTGGCGCCACCAACCCCGCTCGTGCCCCCTGCCGGGATGGGGCGGGGTCAGGGTTGGGGGTGGAGCCGGAGCTGGGGGCGGAGTTAAGACGCGGTGGGGGCGGAGCCAGCAGCTGCGGCGCTGCGGGGCCTGTGCGGCCCAGGACGTCCCTGTCGCCTCCGGCCCCGCCTCCTAGGGCGGGACGTGCGCGGGGATTGGCTAGTGCGGGCGAGAGGCAGTCGCCATTGGACCGTGGCACCGTCGGCTCGGCGGGCGGTGTCCGGACGCAGGTGCCGGCCGGAGCCGAGCTGGCGGCGCTGACGGGACCGGCCGGGCCGGGACCGGGGCCGGGGCTAGTGGAGGGGCCTGCGCGGCCGCCCGGCCCGGCCGCGGGTCAGGTAGGCACGGGCGGGCTGATGGGGTGGGGTGGGGGGGGCGCGGGTCCGCGGGCCGGCCCCGGGTTCGAGGCCCGAGCCTGGCTCCCGAGCGGGACGATCAGGCTCAGACCCTCGGCCTCAGCCTTCTCCGGAACGAGGTATCGCAGTTCCCGTCTCGAGGGCGGCGGGAGGTCCCCGGGACCCGGCACACAGTAGGTGCCTCTCCGAGCCTCGGTTTCCTCAGCTGTGAAACCGGGTCATCCCAGCGCCAACCTCATGGGGCTTGTTGGGAGAATTCAGAAGGTGGCGGATGAGGAAAGACCCTTGCACACAGTAGGCTGTCAATAAGCGCCTTCCTCTACCTCCTTCCAGCGGGGCTCTGCCTGGAAGATAGTAAATATTATGATGACCCAGGCACTGTCTACAAAGGACTTGCTTAGCAGAGTGCCTGGCTGTTAGTGGGTGCTCAAAACGGGGTAGCCAGAATTTATATGATTCTCTTATTTAGTCCTCTAGGGACCTTAATAGGTGGAAGTACTAGAAATGTTCCCTGTTAGACGAAGGAATTGAGGCTCAGAGAAGTCTTTTCTCTTGGGGCCATACATCGAACGAGAGCAGAGCTGGGCTTAAACCTGGCCTCCAATGCAGGGCCGTGCAAGGACTGCAGGACACACAGGAGCCTCTCTCTGGCGAGCGAAGAGGAATGAATGCATTTTACAGGCTCCACATTTCTTCTAAAAATAAGAGCAGCATTTAGTGCACACTTACTGTGCCAGATTCTGCCTGTGCCTTGTCTCATCAAACCCTCTAACAGCTCTGTAAGCTGATGACAGTAATCGTTAAGAAGAGCTAATATTTACTGACTTCTTAATAATTAGGGGCGTATGAGCTGGGTATTGTTATGACCTTCATTTTACAGACGAGAAAACTGAGGCCCAGAGAGTGAAGCAGTTTGCCCGAATGGGCACCCTTAGGGCCCTCTGACTCCTCTTCCTGTAGTTTCTTGCCCTCAGGGAAAGGACGCTGGACAGGTTGCTTTGCCTCAGCGCCACCCCAAGTGGGCCTAGACAAGGACAAGCTTTGCCGGAGGAATTGAGCCTGGGGGCTCCTTCTCAAGAGTCCCTCAGCAAAGTCCATCAGCTCCATCAACTTACTTGACAAAAGAGAAGGATGAGGCCCAGAGAGGCAAAGTGGCTTGTTCCTGGACACACAGCATCAGTGACAGAGTCAAGATTTTAAAAAATCCAGGTCTTCTGAGTCCTAGACCCACTCACTGGACTAAGTTGAAATCTTGGTCCTGTCCCTTCTTAGCTGTGTGATCTTGGGCAAATAGCTGCCCCTCTCTGAGCCTCAGTCTCCTCACCTGTCAAATGAGGGTAATTATTAGATTTATGTCATAGATTTGTTGTGAAGACTCAGTGAAATCTATTCCCCAGGCATTGGGCCAAGTTCACTTGAGGCATCGGCTCACTCGCCCAGCCCAGCAGCCCCAGAACTGAGTCCAGCCTTGAGTTTAGCCCCTTCCAAGCCCAGGCTTCTGTGGTTTGCACAAGCCTCTAGCCTCTAGACATCCCTGATTCCCACCACGGGCCCTGGCAGACCAAGGTATGGGGGTCAGGAGGGTTCTTCTCCCCCCCTTGCTCTTACACAGAGTAGGGGCTGAGAAATGAAACGCAGCAACTTTGTGCCCAACACAGGGCAGGCGCCAGGGACGACAGAGTGCATGTCCAACCTGGTCCCCCCTTCCCAGAGCTCACCGAGAGTGAAGAAGTAAGAGCACTTCAGGGAGGGGTACATTCCATGAACACAATAATGTGGTCACGAATGGCACTTTGGCCAGGATGGTCAGGGAAGGCCTCTCCAGGCAGGTGATCTTTGAAGGGGACGCTTAGGGCAACTGTTTAGAGTTCAGCGAGCTTCTCAGTACCCAGCATGCGGTAGGTCCTTAACGAACTGTAGCTGCTGTCATAATTTTGTGATTTTCAGGCCTTGCTTTAGCAGATTTACTGATGAATCTCCCCCCCCACCCAATAGTAACAGAAATGGCAGAACATAATATATGGGAGCTCTGATGATTCTCGGAGCGCCCAATTCCTTGCAGGAATGTTAAGGCTGATGCTTGGAGGGGTGGGAAGAATGGATTCCCCTCTATGTGCATTCTCTCGGAGAGCCCAGAGGCTTCCCTGTTGACCTCTGAGCCGGAAGTTCCTCGGGAGGGATAGGAGCGCACACAACATGCCAGGCCCCCCGCCACCGCTGCCCTGAGGATGTTATCTGGGCCAAGCAGTCTTCCTCCCTGCTTCTCCTGCCTCTGGGCTGATATTTGCTTATCTGGCTGGCAGCGGCCCAACTGTGGAGGCTCCGAAGGGCACGGTGGGCCAGGAAGGCTTCTGGCTGAACTGTTCAGAGGGTGCTGATCCGTGGGCAGATGATGGCCTTGGTGCAAAGCGTTAGTCAATCACTTACTCTGGCTTTTCCCCTTCTGTCTTAGGTGTCAGATTTGGCCGGCAGGGGTTGATAAAAGCTGCCTAGGGGGTGCCTCAGTGAGTGTTTCTGGCGTCTCTGGACTGCAGCTCCTGGAGACAGAGGCCTGAGGACAAGACCTCGGGGACCCCTGGCTCCAGGGTTCCTGTGTTGCCTCTGTTACTTCCAGGAAGTTCTCAGGGAAAACACACAAGGTCTCACTGGCTCCTTCTGGGACGGGGGTGAAGGCTGCCAAGGGTTCGTTTTGGTGGAACAGACCCGAGGGTAGGGGGGAGAATAGTGCTGAAGCCCCCCACCCAGAGCAGACTTGAGGTCGCTGCCTAAGTCTCCGGCCATCTCCCACTGCTTCTCCTCGAGGACACGGGCATGGCTTGGATCACCTGCTCCAGTAGGAACAGAGGCTGCCCGAGTCCTTCCCAGCCTGCGTCGTTTTCCTGAAGGCCTGAGGTGTCCAGGAGGTATCAAACGATGCCCCATCCTGGTCTGTTCGCCCAGGTTTCTAGCTCAGTTCTGCCCAACTCCAAGGCAGGCTCACGTGCTGTGAGCGCAGCCCCGGAAATCCAGTCCATGGAGAACAAGTGTCTAGGTGGTCAGCGGGCAGGGTTCCAGCCCACAGAAGCCCCAAGCACAAGGCCTGGCCCACAGCAGGCTCTCAGTAACTGTTCGGGGCCCTTCCCGGGTCTGGAGAGGTGATGCTGGGGGTGGCCTGCAGGCCTTGAGGGCTGGACCTGGCTGGCCTTTCTCAGGAGGGTTAGAGATAATAAAACCAAGCCCCTACTGTGCGTCAGGCCTGGGCTGAGTTACAAGTGGCATCTCATTGAATCCCCCATTTTACAGATTGGGCGACTGAGGCTCCGAGAGCTGGATTCAAGCCCTGGTCAGTGTTTGGCTCGATATCCTTGCCCTTAACCTCCCTGCCGGCCTCTCCCCAGGCTCCTGGGACCATGGGCCTCAGGCCCTGAGGACACAGGGCTCCCTGTGGCCATGACGACGGGTGACTGCTGCCACCTCCCTGGCTCCCTGTGTGACTGCTCGGGCAGCCCTGCCTTCTCCAAGGTCGTGGAGGCCACTGGCCTCGGGCCACCCCAGTACGTGGCGCAGGTGACTTCAAGGGATGGCCGGCTCCTCTCAACCGTCATCCGAGCCTTGGACACGTCAAGGTGAGTGGCGCCCGAGCAGGGGTCTTTGCCTTCACTCGCTTTACTCTCTGGGCCAAGTGATTTTCTCCCAATCTGGGGTCAGAAATCCAATCATCTAGAGGGACCGGGTGGGCGAATAAACCAGGGAAAGGGGCCCCAGTCATAACTGCGGTGCAGACACAGAGGCCCCGGCCGGCCAGGTCTGGTTCTCCAGGAAAAGCGGAAATTCCAGATTGTCAGGTGAAATCTGAAGATTACATGGTGGGGAGTAGCTCATGGTTTGGAGAGGCATGATAAGGAAGTGGCTCACAGGACAGGCCGTGGATTCACAGCACACCTGGGCTCAATCCTGCCCTGCAGCCCCTCTCCCTCAGGGACCAGGGACAACTTACTTTACCCTCGTCTCTCGGAGATGGGGACACCTTCCTCATCGCACTGTTCCGAGAGGCTCTTGCTGTGGTCCACATACGGTGTCTGCCCGCGGGTTTGCCACCTCGTATGCATTCAATAAAAGTATTTAAGCCCCGGTGCGGGCCTTCCAGACCCCCATGTGAGCTCCCCTGCCTGGTTTGCCAATTTGTCATCATTTTCAAGGAAAAGAGTTTGAGGTGAACCCTTCAAATCTGAATCTGAATCCATTTTCACTCATTTGGATTTAAAACAGCCACCAGGTTGGCTAAGGGAACAAGACTCTGAGTGATATCTTTTTCTTTTTAATTTTTCAAGTTTTTCGCGTTGTCGTCAGGTTTATCTACTAAGATTTCATTCCTAAGTTCTTTTCCAGTTTTTTTTTTCATTGTGGTAAAATAGAGATAACCTAAAATGTGCCATTGTAACACTTTTTAAGTATACAGTTAGTTCAGTGCTACACTCACACTGTGGTGCAACCACCCCCACCACCCGTCTCTAGAACTTTCTTCCCAAACTGAACCTCTGTCCCCATGAAACACGGACTCCCCGCCCCCTCCCCCACCCTGCGCCCACCATCTCCTCTCTGTCTCAGCAAATGTGACTCCTCCAGGGAGCTCCTAGAAGTACAATTGCATGGTATTCATCTTTCTGTGACTGGCTCGTTTCACTGAGCTCCATGTCATCAGGATTTATCCGTGTTGTGGCCTGTGTCAGAATTAATTCATAAGCTGTTCATTCCAACATCCAAAGAAGCAGATGGGAGGCCTTGCAGTGCTTTGGAGGGAGCTCACTGCCATTCACCCTCCGAGTCTTTGCTTGGCGTCACTTCCGGCAGGAAGCCTCGCTCAAGCCCAGATGATATGGAGAGTTCTCCTGGGCCTCCTCCGGGGTGTGGGTTTTTATACTCGCATCTCCATCAGCCCCCTTGAAGGCAGGACAGAGTCTGTGCCGGGCAAGCCAGGCTGGGAGCAAGGGGACATTTGGTGGGGTAGGGGGCCTGGGAAGAGGCTGACCAAGGCTAGGGGGTCCCTACCTGGGGTGCCTGAGGGGCAGTGAGTGAGCTGACCCCGCTTTGCCCCACCCTCCCTCCTGACACCTGAGAACACCGAGGCCCAGAGGGAGGCGGACACCTGCCAGTGTCAATGAGCATTGCTGAAGCTTGAACCCGGGGCTCCTGCTTGGGTTGGAAGGGGAGAAGCTCGTTCAGTCCCACCAGCCAGTCTTGCAGTCCTCAGAGGCAGGGCAAGAGGCAGGGAGCAGAGAGTCCCTCAGTGACCCCTGCTGATGGTAAGGACAGCCATGCCTGCAAGACCACTAGGCCCTCTTGATTTGCTCCTTGGCCTCTTTGCTCATGGCTTCTCCCCTCTGATTTTTTTTTTTTTTTTAAGTCATCTCTATACCCAACGTGGGGCTCAAACTCATGACCTTGAGATCAAGAGTCACAGGCTCCACTGACTGAGCCCGCCACGTGCCCCTCCCCTCTGAGTTTTGATACAACTCATCCCAAACCTGCCCAGGATGGGGACCAGGGCAGAACCACCCTCCCAGAGAGAAGGCTGCTGTTTGTCCAAAGGGTTCTCATCCTCTTGAGCCTTCGGCGCTCTGCCCACCAGTCCGTGAGCGAGCCCAGGCCGTCCTCGAAGCTTCCCAGGGCATATCTGCACCCCCGGCCCTTCCTCCTGGCCTTCCCCTGCTGCCCCTTCGACGTGGCTTCTGCCGGTTTCCTTGCCCACACTCTCCCCTCTCTTGCTCTTGGAGTGTGCCCTGGGCAGCCCCACTGAGGCTCCCCCCCCGCCAACCCCTGGTCCATTTCCTTCTCAACTGTGCCATTTGCGTTATTTTCCTGCCAGAACTTCATGAGCGAAGCCCATTTCTCTTGTCCTGCCATCTGGAACGGTGTAGGCAGTGTAGCATGGCCACTAAGGGGGGCCTGGGCCCCGGCTTCACAGGCTACTAGCCGTGTGAGTTCACGCAAACGGGGTCACCCCTTGCTGCCTCAGTTTCCCCATCTGTGAAAGGAGGGCAAAATAGCCCCTTCCTCGCAGGTTCCCTGGGAGAATAACAGATTCATCCACGTGCTGCCCTTGGAACAGGGCACGGTCCTTAATCAGTGCTCGGCAAGAAGTCAGGTTTCATTTTGTTTTCTTTTCTCCGAAGTGGCTTTTCCAAAAAAGTAGGGTTCCCCGGGACAAACCCCAAACTGACGTGGCTCTTCCTCAAGGTTCTGGTCCCTTCCACTTCCTGGGGTTGGCTTCCGGAGCAGGGATTCCTTTCCTGTTAACTCTGGGCAGGGGCGCTGTGGGATCAGGGTGGAGCCCGGTACCGCCTTTTGACATCGTAGGGGACGGCAGCAGCCCCGGCACAGGACTGAGAAGAAAGTAGCCATGAGGGGTCCGCTCAAGGTTTTGGCTTCAAAGCAGCCAGGCTCTGCCCCACAGCAGGAGACGCTGAGGAGAGGATAGCAAACAGTTTCTGAGGGGAAACTGGTGTTATCTGGAAAACGGCCCTCCTGCTCCGCCTCCTTCGTGTGTTCCTGCGGTCCACTCTCCGGGCAGAAATGTTTGGAAAACAATGACTCATGTGCTGGACAGCCTCTGCGCCCACCAAGGCCACACCTCCAGCCCTGAGCTGCCCCAGGAAGGACCCAGTATCCCCAGAGACCAGGCTGGGGCTGAGGCTTCCCTCAAGTGGCTTCCTGTGGACGCTTGTTATGTCTGTCTTCTGAGCCTACCTAGGACACAGGAGCAGGGGAACTACTCTCCCTGGATGCACAGGTTTCTCAAGTAGCGTGGCCTTCAGGTGAGACTAGATCCAGGGCCTCTGATGGTGTCCTTGAGAATCTGTCTTTCCCTGTTGCTTGGCTCTGCTTTCCTCTGTTTGGCATCATTCACAGACTCCACATGGGGACCAGACTGCTGCCATCAGCTCCAGACTTACATCAGCCTTGCTGTCTCTAGTTCTGGAGTTGAGGGGGCGGGGAGAATTTCAGGAATTAATCACAGTGACTCTGATTGCTTCACACATGCCTTTCCCTGAATCAGGCCTGGTGACCAGGGGTGTGTGGTGTTCTAATCGGTCAGGCCTGAGGTCATCAGGGGTGTTGTCAGCTCTGCTCTAGTCCTTGAGGACCGAGACTTGAGAGTGGGTTGGTTGCCCGGGACGGTTAGGGGAGTATTGCAGGGAAAGGAGGAACAGATGCTAGATGGGCAGCTGTAAGAGATGCTCACCCTGGGCCTAAAATTGTGCCACAGGAACCCTGGGGAGGGAGCACACTGCTGCACTTCCGGGAATTTGGGAAAGCTTTACAAAGGAAAGGAGGTCTGGAGCTGGGTGTTGAAGGATGAGTAGGAGTTTGCCAAGTGGCAGCGCAGGGGCAATGCTGACCTTATGATCCAGTGGGCAGCAAAGCAGGCGTAGGCAGGAAGATTGGTTGTTGCTCATGCGCTCTATCTCTGTGTCTAGCGATGGTCCCTTCTGCCGGATCTGCCACGAGGGAGCAAATGGGGAGAGCCTGCTGTCCCCATGCGGCTGCACTGGTACGCTGGGGGCCGTTCACAAGAGCTGTCTGGAGAGGTGGCTTTCCTCGTCCAACACCAGCTACTGTGAGCTGTGCCACACGGAGTTTGCAGTGGAGAAGCGGCCCCGGTCCCTCACAGAGGTATGCTTGGGAGCCCCAGGTTGGAGCGGGCAGGGGGCAGGCAGACAGGCCTGGGGCCGGAGGAGGGAACTGCCCAGGAGGATCCTTCTCTATGGAGTGGACCTCCTTCTCCCCCACCCCCATGGTAGAGTCTGTGGATGGGGGTGGGGAACCAGGCCCAAGACCCCGTGCCCCCTCCCTGTTCGGTCACCCCTGAAGCTGAGACCTGAAGGATGAGGAGCCAGCAATGCCAAGGACCCAAGCTGGGGAAGGACAGTCCTGGCAGAGGGCACAACAAGTGCAAAGGCCCTGAGGCCAGGAAGAGTTCGGTGTGCTTGATGAAGCCTGGGTGGCTGGAGTGGAGCGAGTTACAGGAGGGGGAGAGTGGCCCGGAGGAGGTATTGGCAGCTACTCCGGGCTTTGTGGGCTGTGCCCAGGAGCTTAGACTTTAGCCTGAGCGGCGTGGGTCAGGCCCGAGATGAGCATTCTCGGGCGTGGTGGCTGCCGCACTGCTCTCCGGAGCCCTGCTGGCTGCACGGGTGCCCCCCGGACTCCTCCGGGCCTGCTTGGAGGGGGCAGCTGAGCGCTGTACAGTCATGTTGCTGGGCTGGGGGTGGGCTCTTGGAAAGGCCCCTGGCCCGCCCGGGGTGGCTGGGCGTTCAGGAGAACAGTACGGTAGGAGAGGCAGCACCCGCCTGCACCCCTCTCCCTTTGCCCTCGCCCTCCAGCCACATGGGCCTCCTCCCTGCTGTACTTTGCCCAGGCCACATACTCCCATATCAGGGCCCCACATTTGCTGTTCTGCAGCCTGGGGTGCTGTCTCCCCTGTTCTTCACATGGCTGCTTCTGCTCATTCCGTTCAACTCACGGTCCCCTCCTCAACAAGGCCGTCCCCTCCCCGACCATCCACCCCATTTCATACCTCTTGTACTAGCGTGGGAGCTCCGGGAGGGCAGGGACCCTTCTGTTCCATTGACCGGAATTACCATGAGCGAAGCCCACTTCTCTCGCCCCTTCATCTGCGGGGGCCCTGCGACAAGACCCCCAGCCAGACCCCCCCCCCCCCAGCTTGCAGTCCTGGCTCTGTGGGTGACCAGTTGTGTGAGTTTGCACAAATGAGTCCATCCCTCTGTGCCCTCAGTATCCCCCGTCTGCACAATGGGGGCACCTAGCAGGGCCCGGGAGCTCATCGTAGGCTTAGTAAGTATGGGAGGGAAGGAAAGTACAGAGGGTGGCGCCCGGCCAGAGGCTGGTCCTGCGGGGCCCGCCCATCCACATGGGTGTCTGCAGGCAGAGGCGTGAGGCCTGGAGGTCCCGCACCCCCATCCCCAGGCCGGGGCTCGTGGGAGGGCGTTATGAAGCCCGCCTCAGCTGCTCCTCCCCCCACCCCCGCAGTGGCTGAAGGACCCGGGGCCTCGGACAGAGAAGCGGACGCTGTGCTGTGACATGGTATGCTTCCTGTTCATCACGCCACTGGCTGCCATCTCAGGCTGGCTGTGCCTGCGCGGGGCCCAGGACCACCTCCGGCTGCACAGCCGGCTCGAGGCCGTGGGGCTCATCGCACTCACCATTGCCCTGTTCACCATCTACGTCCTCTGGACGCTGGTGAGTGGCTGCCAGCTGGAGGCATCTGGGGGTCTCTGGTTCAGAGCAGGCTGGCCAGGGCTTTGGACAGTGGCTTGGGGGCCTCCCTGCCTGCCTCTGCCCGGGTGGAAGTGATTCCCAGCATCTCACGGAGCTCCAGATTCTGAGCCCAGCCAAGGCCCAGGGAAGCCGTGAGTCAGGGGTGAGCCTCCACTCCCGAGAGATGAGGACACCTGACTGGCAGTATTGAATGGAGGCCCGCCATCCACAAGCTCAGCAAGACTAGCTGGGGTCAGGGGATAGAGAGGGCGGGAGGGTGAGAGGAAGAGCAAGACCAGAAGACTGGGAGAGAAAGAGCAGGAGAATGAGAGGGACAGACAGACAGGAAGCTGAAGAGCTGGAGAGGGAAGGCCACTGGGATTGAGAGGGACTGGACTGGCAGCCATTAGGACCCTCGCCCAGAGAGGAGCCCCCCAGTGTCACCTCTTAGGTCTAACCACTGTTGTCTAGCTGTGGGAGCATTCCCTTCTCAAAAAGGATTGGCATCCACTAGCAGGTTTTTTCTTTTCTTTTCTTTTCTTTTTTTTTAAAGCACATAGTATGAAACCATAGGTACTGCTTCGTAGTCTGCTTGCTTTCACTTTGTTGATGTCCTTTAAAAAAAAAGGCAGCCACCCAACAGTTATTCATGGTCTGGATGTACCATATTTATTTAACTAATCCCTTTTGATGGACACCGGGACTCTTTCCAATGTTTTCTTT
The DNA here is from genome assembly GCF_964656455.1 of Halichoerus grypus. Lineage (NCBI taxonomy): Eukaryota > Metazoa > Chordata > Mammalia > Carnivora > Phocidae > Halichoerus > Halichoerus grypus. The sequence continues at coordinate 211,195,129 of NC_135712.1, forward strand.
CCCTTCCTTTTTTTTTTTTTTTTTTCCTGTTATGAACAGTGCTTTGAGCACCACCTGTGCAAATGCCTTCTTGGAACTTCCTTGATCAAAGACTATGAACCATTGACATTGGTTTTAAAAAAAATTTTTTATAGACTTTATTTATTGGGTCAGTTTCAGGTTCACAGCAAAATTGAGCAGAAGATACAGAGAGTTCTCGCATATCCCCATCCCGATCCCCGGCCTCCCCCGCCATCAACGCGGGATCAGAGGGGCACCTCCATTACAGACGAGATCGGGCGCATTCAGGGGGGTATGGCCGTAGACGGGGCACCTCCGTTAAAATAGAGGAAACCTACATCGACACGTCACGATCCTCCAGAGCCTCTGTGGCTTACAGTAGGGTTCACACTTGCTGCTGTATGTTCTGTGGGGTTTGGACAGATGGATGATGAATGTACCCACCATTATGGTATCATACAGAGTAGTTACACTGCCCTAAAAGTCCTCTGGCTCCGTCTGTTCATCCCTGCCCCCCCGCCCCCCAGCTCCTGGCACCACCGATCCTTGTACCCTCTCCATAGTTTCATCCTTACAGAATGTCACAGAGCTGGAATCATGCAGTCTGGAGCCTTGCAGCCTGGGTCCTTTCCCTTAGTGACCTGCATTTGAGGCTCTTCCATGTCTTTTCATGGCCGGAGAGCTCATTTCTTTTTTTAGCACTAATACTCCCTTGTCTGGATGTCCCGCCATTTATTTGTCCACTCACCTCCCGAAGAACATGTTGCTGGCTTCCGAGTTTGGGCAATTCTCTGACCCGGTGACATTTAATCCCTTCCAAGAGGCTGTACTACTTCGGTCCCATCCTGGGAGAAACAGAAAGGGAGCTCCTTGCTCCCTGCCGCCGACCCCTGCACTTTGCAGGGTCCTGAATGCCGGTGGGGAGTTTTCCCAGGAGAGTGAATGGGTGTGTGTACACAGTCCGTGTGAGAGATGTATGAACGCTGTCTCTGCTTCTAGAAGCATGAGCCTGGCCCTGCTTTGGGCCAGAGCAGGTGCCACCTGGGCTCAGTGTCCCTCCCCTGGGGTGGAGACCAGCGGCTGGCATTCCCACCCACCCCCACCCTGCCCTGCAGGTCTCCTTCCGCTACCACTGCCAGCTCTACTCTGAGTGGAGAAGGACCAACCAGAAAGTTCGCCTGAAGATCCGGGATGCAGATGGCTCGGAGGACGCCCAGCACTCCTCACTGGCAGCAGGACTCCTGAAGAAGGTGGCAGAGGAGACACCTGTGTGAAGGCCGGGCCAGCAGGGCCAGAGGCAGCTGGTGACGCCCTGGTATTTGGAAGGACAAAACCGCCCGACCCTTCCTGCCCGGCCGGAATGCTTCTTAGGCCAAGAGACACCAAGCGGAGCTGTTTTCTGTGATCCCACGTGAAGATATTTTCCAGCTGTTTTGCACACTGTGGTACATGAGGACAGATGGACGTGGCCCTGAGCTTCGGACAGAGCAGGCACCCTGATCTCATTCTGAGGCCCACCCGGCCCCCTTGGGGGCCAGCAGCCACGGCCGTAGGTGAACCAGGGCGCCCACGGAGCTGGGAGGTTCCGCAAGCTTCTTGCACTTCTCTGCACCTGACAGGCTTGCTTTCCTGGCACCCCTCGACTTTATAAAGTTGCACTGCGTTTCAAAAAAACCCACCCCGAATGAATAAAAGGAGCCCTTGCTGGACAAAACGGACTTGTCAGTTACATTTCTGAACCGAGGCCTCAAAGGGAGGCACCTGAGACCTGAAGGGAGTCAGGTTAAAAAAAACAAAACCAGCCCCTCAGCTGGTTTTGAGGGATCTGTTGTAGAAGTCTGGAAGAAGCAAAGCCTGGGTTTTTGAGTGAAGAGCAGGTAGCAGGGTTATATAATAAATGATTTAAAGTAAGTACACGTAAGAAGAACAGTTTCCATTTACTTTGCATCTAGAGTGGGCCAGGTATCATGCTGGGCCCTTTATACTCCTAGTCACTATACTTAGCAAGGGTTCCCAGGTTCTGAGCCTTCGCAGGTGCCCTCCCTCTGCCCATCCTCAGTGGCAGGAATGGCTCTTACCTCCAATTTACAGAGAAGATTGAGGCTCAGAGCAGGGAAGCCTTTGTCTGAGGCCCCACGGCTCCAGGAGGCAGAGATAGGGTTGACCCCCTGGTCCACATGGCTCCAGTGTGGAGCGTTCTGTGTCCCCTTCCGGGAGGACTCAGGAAAAGAAGCAGAATATGGTCATGCTAGTAACAGCATCTACTTCTTGAGCTCTTTCTGAGCTTTGTACATTTGAGGGTTCCCTGCATTGAGCCACATTTATTACTCAGAGCAGATCCAAAAGGTGGGTTCCGGGGTTCTCTTATGAATCCCATTTGCAGATGAGCAAACAGAGGCTCAGAGCACTGGGGTTACTCACCCAAGATTCCACATCCTGGATGGGTCTAGCACAGTGTCTGGCATGTTCTCTTGTTTACCGCATGAATGCCCGTCTGCTGTGTGGCTCACCCAGAGAGGGAGAAAAACCCTTTCTGCCCTAGATGAAGAACATGGGAGAAGCCAGCCTGGCCACAGCGGGGCGGGGGGTGGGGGGGGGAGAGCAAAGGGCAAAGGCCTGGAGGCTGGAAACTACGTGCGTGGCCTGTGGGAGGAGCAGCAGGGCAGCTGGGCCATGCTTGGAGCCCTGAGATTCAGGGGCAGAGGGGCAGGAGAGAGGAAGCTGAAGAGATGAGCAGGCGTCTGCAGAACAGGATCATACCTAGTGCCCCGGCTCAGCTGGCACTCAGGGCCCTTCTCATGCTTGTGGCTTTTTACGCTGTACAGGCCTGGCATCCACCTCTCCAGGCCGACTTTGGAATGTGCTGTCCCTGAAGAGAGTGCAGAGGCCCCAGGATGTGCCATCATGAAAAGAGAAAGCTTTTTCCTTTGCAGATCTCTTCTAACACTTTTATTTTATTTATTTTTAAAGATTTTATCTATTTATTTGACAGAGAGATACAGCGAGAGAGGGAACACAAGCAGGGGGAGTGGGAGAGGGAGAAGCAGGCTTCCCGCCGAGCAGGGAGCCCGATGTGGGGCTCGATCCCAGGATCCCGGGATCATGACCTGAGCCGAAGGCAGACGCTTAACGACTGAGCCACCCAGGCGCCCCCAACACTTTTATTTTTTAAAGATTTATTTATTTGAGAGAGAAAGAATGCATGTGCATGCAAGCTGGGGAGAAGCAGAATGAGGGAATCCTCATGCAGACTCCCCTCTGAGTGAGGAGCCCCGATGCAGGGCTGGATCCCAGGACCCTGAGATCATGACCTGAGCCAAAACCAAGGGCTGGACACTTAACCACTTAACCGACTGAGCCACACAGGTGCCCCTCTTCTGACACTTTCAATTTCAGTGAGGAGAAAGTTATAGGTTGGTGCTAGGCAGTCTTTAATGACCCTTAACCCTAGCAAAAGAGAGAGCAAGTCTTGGGTTCAGAGCTGTTGGCTGTGTACACAACTGAATGGCATCATCCTCTTATTTTTTACAAGAAACTATTTACAGCAAGTTTTCGATACGTAGTGTTATGTAAGGCAAAATTTAAAAACATATTTCTTTAAAGGAAAAAAAAATGTGTGTCAAAGGAGAGTATGAAGAAAATCATAGTTCAGGAGATGGCAAAACCCAGGAATGTGGGCAGTGTTGGGTTAAGTCAACCAGCCCATAGGAACCTAGCCTGGAAGTTTGTCTCCTCAACCAGGGCCTGGCTTGTTCCTGATTTCCAGTCACACTCACTGCAGGGGAAGGGACTGGAGAGACAGGTGGCTTCATGTCTCCACTGCTTTGCATTTGGACTCTTTTCCCTCATTCTGACAGACTGTTGTGGCCTCTTCCATCATCTCTGAGCCTTGCTGAGCAAGGGGATTCAGAGGTTTGGTGAGGCTCCTTCTGCCCCAGGGACCCCTCCAGTCTAGGAGAGGTCTAAGGGAGAGGAAAGTAAGCTTAGATACCAGTGCAGCCCCAGGAGAAGAGCTGGTGTGCACAGGGGAGGGGTTGTGGGAGGAGGAGGGCCTTGGAGATGGTTGATAGAAGGAAATTCTATGAGACAGAGGAGTTTGGGGAGTATGTGGGAATGGGGGCCTAGCCCCCGTGTCAGGCTGGGCTACTGGATTTCTTCTCTGGGCCTGGAATTCTCAGCCTGGGTCAGAATCGCCAGGCTGAATTAAGCAGCTAGGACAGTGTAGCAGATGAGATATTCCCCCAGAGCCTGATGATATGCAGCCATTCTGTGGGAGAGGGGGTAAAGAAAACTTTCCCTTTGTAAACCTAGAGAGAGTTCAGTGGTTGGATGGGAACTTCTCCAAGATTCAGTGAAGCCTTTCAAAGTTCCAGAGACACTGGGGAGCGGGGTGCTGTGGGGAAAGGGAGCTGGAGGCCTCTGAAGGCTTTCCTGGGCTCTGGCTTCTTCCCAAGGCCAACCTGGTTGCCCCAGGACACAACCTGTAACAGCCCTTGAAAACCTGTTTCTGGACAGAGCCAGTTCTTCAGGACAAAGGGATCCAGGGGCAGACAGAAAGGAGCCCCCGTTAAGGTTAATGGGCTCTCCTGGCCTGTGACTCATTTCTTCTATCCTGTTGGGATTATTGCTTGTTCATTCACTCAAGAAACATCCGTGAGCACATACTAAGTCCCCAGCTTCATGTTTCGGTTGTTGGTTAATGGGTTCAGTGAGAGGAACTTAGGCCATGAGCTCTGCACTCAGGAGCTCCCAAACTGGTGGGGAGACAGGCCAGACAGAGCCCAGGTATTCTTGGTGCAGGATGATACTTGCTTAGGGAGACAGCATTTTGTACAGCTGTCCTGTCAAGCCCGGCCAGTGTCCTGCCTTCCCTGTCTAGCTAACTCCTTTATATCATAGTAAACAAAACTTTCGCAGCCTCTCTGCGCCGGCTCTGATTACAGGAAGCTGGGAGTGAGTAGGTCCGTGTAGGGAGGTGGGGAGGTGCGTCCCCTCCCCGACTTCGAGTGGGTGGAGAATCCAGTAGGTGCCTAACGCAAGTTCGTTGCGGTAATGAATGAATAACAGCTGCGGGTCCGCGCTTGCGCGCGGCGGGGGCGTGGCCCCGAGCAGGGGCGTGGCCCGTGGCGGGAGGGGACGAGGCGGGAGCGGGCCGCGGCGCGCGCAGGCGTTACTGGTCGCGCCGAGTCACGTGAGCGCGCAGGCGCAGCGGCTCGCATCCCGCTCCCTCACACAAAGCCCAGACGCGGAGAAAATGGCGGCAGGGGTCGAAGCGGCGGCCGAGGTGGCGACGACGGAGACCAAAATGGAGGAGGAGAGCGGCGCGCCCGGCGTGCCAAGCGGCAACGGGGCTCCGGGCCCGAAGGGGTGAGTATTCCACGGCTCCTTGTCCCGGGTCGGGCACCTTCGCGGCGGCCGCCTGCAGCTCCGTTAGGTCTGTTGGCGGCCTCCCACCGGCGCGGCCTCGGCCTGGGCCTTCCCCGCCTGTCCTGCCGAGGGTGGGGGCGGCCGAAGCCGTAAGGAGTGAAGCCGGGTGGCCCCTTGAGCGCCTCAAGGATCGCCGCCTCCTCCCAGGCCGCGGACCTCAGCCCCGCCGGCGCCTGCAGGCCGGGCCCGACGCCGAGGCCTGAGGCCGGGCCCCTGCGCACGGGGATGATGGCGCGGGCCCGGGAGCCGGGGAGTCGCCGAGTCCGCCGCCCGCCAGCCTGTCGGGTGACCTTGGGTTGAGTGGTTTCACAACCCCCCTCCTCTACCGCCCGGGGTCTCAGTTTCGCGATCCGTAAAGTGGGGGGAGGGGAGAGAGTGCGCGCGCAGAGCTTCGCGCGCGGTGAGCCCCGGTAAACGGCAGCCGAGGCAGGCGGGTAGGTTTCGGCGGGGACCGCGAGGCCCGTTCGGGGCGCCTCCTCTTCCTTTTCCCCTTCCCCCGCCTCGCGGGGAGTGCCTCGGTCGGAACCGCCGCTAGCCCTACGCTCTGGCCCCGGCTCGAGTCCCTCGCGGCGTCCCTCGCTCCTCCCAGGTGCGCAGTACGTAACTGTAGAGAGTTCGGATCTGCTGCTCAGTGTTCACCCTTAGAAACAAGCAAACAAAGAGGGCGGGGGGGGGGGGGAGAAAGCTCCTCTTCCGTGTTCCAGGGGAAGATTTTTCCTTCCTTAGGCGGGCTCGCCGACTTGCGAACTTCGTCACCTGTTCTAGTCCAGCCTGGGGCTCTGTCTTGGGGTTCTTGGTTTTTCAAGTTTAATTAAAGCTTTAACGCATCATCTTGTGTCCCCATGAAACCCAGCCATTCTGATAGCAGTCACTTGAAAGACGCGGAGAGACGTTGTGTCTACAACCAACAGCTGGGAGGAGAGGGGACTTCTGGGCGCACATTTGATTTCTTACAAATTTTTTAAAAATTGTGGTAACATACATAACCTACGATTTACAGTTTTAACCATTTTTTGAGTGTGCGATTCAATGACATTAAGCGCATTCACAGTGTTGTGCTACTATCATCCTATGTTCACGTCCAGAACTTTATCACCTTCCCAAACTGGAGCGATTGATTGATTACACAGGAGTTTACTCTGCCTCATTCCTCAGCTGCTGGTTACCTCTCTTACAGGTTTCTGTCTCTTATGAATTTGCCTTCCCACGAATTTTTTAATATGCATAACTAGAGTTTGTGGAGATTGAAAATGAGTGCAGTTAAATTGGCTTTATGTGAATGAGCATTCAATAAATACTGGCTTTGTTAAACTTTCTCTCCTTAGGTGGGGAGGAACAAAATACCATGGTTACTGGTCCTGAGAAATCAACAGAAAGGCATCCTGGAAGTGTTCCCAACACTTTGCTATTGAAAACTGGAAAGAGATGTGCTCATTTGGACTTTTTTCATCATCTTTTGGGGAGCCTAGTAGGATTTCTAAGGGCCATATTTGGGGGCGTTTAAGACACATTTCTTTTTTTCTGTTTTTTTCTTTTAAAGCATTTATCACAGGATGAAATGCTGCTAGAACTGTTAGGTGAGAAGTTTGGTTATAGATTATAGCAGCTGGGGTACATTTTTCAAATTTCCCATTTTCCACTATTCATTTTCAAGTAGTAATTTTGTGGCTGATTTATTTAACATGTGGACTATTAGGAAGAACCTGAAGGTTTTAGAGATAAAACAGCCCTTGTTGGAATAAACCCAGAGTCTAGGACTGCTTAATCGTGGATATTTTGGGGAGGTAGCAACAGATCTATTTTGTAGGGCCTGTGGAAATTTTTTTCTTTTCTTTCCTTCATTCCTTTTTTCTTTTCTTTTCTTTCGTATGAGGAAGCTCTTGAAACAGAGCTCTTTAGAATAAAGCCCTTGCCCAGAGGAGGAAGCACTTTACATTTCTGTAGTAGGGTAATTAGGCTGTGTTAGAAGTAAAAGGAGTTACCTGGTGGGGAGCTTGCAAGGGGCCACCCTCCCTCCAGCCTAACCTGCTGGGGGCAGGGAGATGTATCTTTGGTTGGAGAGGGAAAGATGATGATTGGGGAGAGGCTGAGAGGAGAGTGTCCAAAGACTAGGGATTTGGGTGTATGCTTTGCATATTTGTAAAAAATTGAAGCTGCTGTGGCACTTACTGCTAAAACACTGGGGGCCAGCTGGTGGGGCAATGAATTCCAGGCTAAGGAATCTAGATTTTTATCTTGAAAGCCTTTGAAGGATGGGAATTGAGTGAAACTTCATTCTTCTGACCTGTCTGTACCAGGAGTGGAGTGTGCTGTAAACCAAAAAGGCAGTGAGCAAGCAAGCTTGATTGAGGACCCCAGATAGGAAAGCTTATTTTTCAGTTCCTTTTCTTCTGGGTGTGGGAGGAGGATTTGTTTTATTTTGATGAAAAATCTTCCATCTAAAGGCAATCAAGATTCAGAGTTAAGAGTATATTTAGTAAGGGAAGAAGTGTTTATTTTAGAGGACTATATAAGGGTTTAGGTGTGTGCCCGTCCCCCCCCCCTTAAGTAAAGGTTGTACCATATATTTAAAATCAGTGACTTAACCTATTCCTTTTCTAAATCTTGTGGCTGAATCAGAAAATTGAGAGATGGAGATTATTTAAAAATAAAAAATTATACTTAGTATAGATTGGCAGGGAGGTAGCATTGTGATAACTCTTTTTAGAACTGAGAAAAAAAATTTTTTTAAGCAATTGAGGAAACTCCAGTTAAGGAAATTGACCCAGAGACTAGGGATGACTATCTAGACTCCAAGGCCCTATTTGCTTCCACAGTACTACCCTGGTAACCTCTCTAAACACAGTCATTGAAAGTGTTTTATTTAAACCACATTCTCTGGTTTGCAGTGATTTGAGTGTTTGCTGTACTTTAAAAAGTGACTGTATACTTGATAAAAAGGATTTTTTGAGGCACATTAGATTGTGAGCTCAACTTTAGAGGGGGTTCTGGATTATTTGCATGCTGCCAGCTCTTGACTTTCACTTTGCTCTTTGGTTTTATTCATGGCTAGGCAAAGAGATACTAGTCTGCAAAGAATAGGTTGTTTCTTTTTGGGGTTCTCAGATGGACTCCCCATGATCATGTTTTACAGTCATGGAGTTGAAAGCTGAATCACTCCTTTGGGTAGTCTGTAATGAGTACAGTGCCTAAGCATGCTCAGCCACCACCCTGGTGGGCTTGTTTTAATCACTATGTAACGGTAGAAGGCTAGGAGTGAATCAGTCCCTCTCAAGAAAATTATTGGTACAGAAATATATCAGTGCGACAGTTATTGTGTGCCAAATCTTCTTTAAACCTGTAAGTGTGGATGGTAATACCCTTTTACAAAGGAAGGAGCTGAGGCCTAGCAAAGACCCTGGCGTTGTGTTTCAGACCTAGATGTGTGGTGCTTAGTCACCTGTAGTGCTGCTCCTTTGGATATTGTACTGGACATTTACCAAGCTGCTTTTTGTTAGGTGGTTTGTTGATTCTCACAGCATCCCTGTGGCCTACTCTGGAACAGGTTATGCTGGTTTTGCTGGTAAAGAAACAGAGGTAGAGAGCTTGAGTTGCAAGGATAGTTGACAGGTGGATCTGGAGCTAGAATAGTGCTATGAGTAGTGCTCTGTGCGCTAAATATATTAGAGGAGCTCAGGCCCTAACATAAGGGATGATTCTCAAGGGGCTTGTGGGGGGAGGAGGAGTCTTCTCCCTCAGAGACGTGATCAGGATTTCAGGGTGTTGGAGTTGCCATTTCAAACTACACTCTGAAAAACTGAAAGTAATGAGGGTATTGAATGCTGTGAAGCGTAAGAGAGGGTAGGGATTCGGCAAATGGAGCAGGCTCTTTTTAGTTGTGGTGTTTAGGTACAGTATAATTCTCGTTTGGTGGAGCAGTGACATGAAAAATGATAATTCTCAAAGAATACAGTGAGTGAAACAGTTCCCAAGCCGTATTAGACATACTTCATTTTCATGACTTGGAAGGTACTTACAGATATTTTAGGCTTGTTTTTTGATGTATCGTGAAATAGGTTGATAGAATGTTAGAAAAAATTTTTATTTATATTGGGTCTATTTAGACCGTAAGGTGGATGATTGGGTGCCAGAATAGACAGTGTTCATTGGCAACCTCAGCACTACCTGGGAATTGAGAGCCAGTTAGCAAGGAGAATATTAGTAAGATATTTAGCTGGCCTAAATAGGTCTCTTATTGTGGTTTCCATTTCTTTGAAAGATTCCATATTTGATACTTTATGTTGGAGTTACAAGTAAGTTACTGGAGTTAGATTTGAAATTTAACAAACATAAGTAGGAACTTAATTATATTGCATTATTGGCACAGTAAGCTGCACATATTAGAAATGTGCAGCATAAGTGTCAGTATTATGAATCCCTCACTGAGTCAAGGTAACAAATACGTCCATGACCCCCAGCAATTTTTTTCTCACCTCTGTAATCTTCTAAGTCCTCCCTTTCTCCACCCCCAGGCAACATTTCTGTCCAGGGGACATTTGGAAGTGTCTTGAAGATATTTTTGATTTTTACATTCAAGACTGAGGGATTGGGTTGCTGCTGAGATCTCTTGGGGAGAGGTCAGGGATGCATGTGGCAGCCCCACATAACAGAGCTTTTGTCCCAGAATGTCACTAGTGCTGAGGTTGAGAAACCCTGCTATGGATTAGTTTGCCAGATTAGATTTTCTCAAATATAAAATTCTATATGATGGAATCATACTGTATTGTAACCCTTTGGTTTCTTCGAGTGTTTCTTGTTGCATGTCGTTCATTACTTTTTGTTGCTGAGTACTATTTCAATTTATGGATCTACTACAGTTTGGTTTTTCATTTACCTGTTAGTAGATAAATTTCCGGTTTTGGGACATTACAAATAGTGTTGCTGTGAACACTTAGGTACGGATTTTTATATGGATATATGCTTTACTTTCTCTTGGAAAAGTATTGGCTGTGGACGATTGGGTCATATGGTAGATGTGTGTTTAACATTTTTAACGTCTATAAATTTGGGGTATTTGGGATTAAGCAATTTTGTCAGTGTTGTCAAAATACAATCCATTTATAAAAACGTACTTCTAAAAAGTTTTTGAAGGTAAGTGTTTACAAATATCTTAGGGCTAGAGAAGACTACTCCCCTAATTTTATCCTGAAGATAAGTGAAAAAATGGGATTGGACATTTTAAAAATGAGCTTTTCAGGATACCACTCTTAAAACTCTCACATTAGCTATACCTGAATATGTACCTTGAGTGAGATTTCTTTGAGGGTGGTCTACAATTTTAAGAAGCGTTGATGGTGTAGAGATTATTTAAGAAAAAATAAAATTTTAGAAGGGGGCCCTGGCTGGCTCAGTCGGTAGAGCATGTGATTCTTGATCTCAGTGTTGTGAGTTCAAGCCCCACGTTGGGCATAGAGATTACTTAAAAAAATAAAAAAAGGGTTGCTGGTGGTCATTGGATTTATGAAAATGTCAATTTTTAAAGTGACGAGGTAGTTCTAAGCCCATTTACTTAGGATGAAACTTCTCAGAGAGTGGAAATGATTAGCCAGAGAAGGATTTGGGTAGAGTGCTGTGCTCACATCTTGGACATAATCCATATGAGCTGCTTTCTTGATGGTGAGCCATGTGATGTGGATTAACCCCAAACCAAATACCCAGCTTCTGTGGTTCGACTGGGTAGCTAGCCTATTCTTAGCCATAATCATCTGCAGAATATGGGCTGGACACTTTGTTACCTGCTTTGACTGTAATTAGTTATTTATACATTTTTTAACTAATAGATGAGCTAAGCAGGTCTGTGAAAACACAGACTGGAACTATTACTGTGTCATGGACCTTGTGTCAGAATAATGTTTTTTAATGTAAATTATAGAGTGTGTGGGTTTCAAAAGAAACCAGTTATATTAAAATACGTTTCTATCCGCAGACCCTGTCTGGAGGTCCATGAATGGTGCTCTACATTTTATGAAGTTTTACTAACATTTGCCTTCTTAACTGCCAGGAGCAAGAGACACGTTGGCAAATACACTGTTTGGCAGACTGGTGTGGGACTTTCATATGGAATAGACAGGTGGCCTCTGTGATGGTTGAGGGTTTCCTTTGAGATCTGCTTGTGGTGTGCAGCCAGCTTCTGGAGGATCTGTTATTAACTTGGGGTAGACAGTAGAATTCTAGGAATTTTGCGGATTAGAGTGGCTATACTCCTCCATATCTGCTAGCCTCTGTGAAGGAAGTCTGTTTATTGCCTGTTGGTATATTTGAAATCATGGAGGAAACTGCTTTTCTTACTTTTGCCGAGGAGGATACCTTCACTGGGTTACCACTTGGCACCCTTGTGTTTGGATAGGAGGGACCAGCAGGGAAAAAAAAGAAACAACTTTGGGGCTTCAAAAAGTTGCTAAAATTTTCCGAGTGGAGTGGCTGGCTGACTCAGTTGGTAGAGCATGTGACTCTTGATCTCAGGGTCGTGAGGTAAAGCCCCACATTAGGTGTATAGCTTACTTAAATTATTTTTTAATTCCAAGTAAATATGTTACAAGAACAAAAGTCCTCTAGCTGTCATCTGGTATTTGAACCTTAACGTCTTCCACAGAAGGAAGACATATCCTAGAATAAATATCAGCCCTTTAATTAAAGGTGGGTTTATAAATCATTAATACCATAATCTTGGCTTTTTGTTTTTTCCATTTTTGTCATGGATCACAAAGTCTCTGCTAGACCGTGTGGTTTGGGAGTTGCTGGATTTTCACTGGTGGGAAGCATAGGGCTCGATAAGCAGAAAGTGCGGGACACAGTACAGGAAGTAGAGGAACTTCCTGTCTGCCGGATCCCAGTTGTTCATGGTCACCTCTCACAGGTGTCTGCCTGTGGTCACAGGGGGCTGATATTTGATATATGAGTGGGCAGCTCATGGAGTAGCTTCACTTGGCCAATGCATGGCGTCCTGGCACACACCGGTCTGTTTCTCTTTGCTGTGGCCAAGGCTTCCAGCCTGATGTCTGGTTCTGTGCTTTTGGAAGTTTGCTTTTCTTCTGAAATTTATGTCATGTCCTAATCTAAGCCGAATTTGTGTCTGTAGAGTTTAGAAATGAAGTGTTACAGTGTGGAGATGCCTGACACACAAGGGTAAAGAATATTATAGGAAAAGCCATGCCAAAAAAGCATTCACCCTTTGCTGAAGGTGGGATCTTTTCCTGTATTGTCTTTTACCTACCTGGGTTGCTCAGACTTCGGTTTTCCTAGGGCTGTATAGAAAATGGCTTTTTTCCGGTTTAAAAAAAAAATTTTTTTTTTAATTGTGAAGTATATGTAAAATTTGTCATTTTAACCATTTTAAGTGTATAGTTTAGTGGCACTAAGTGCTATGTTGTGCATTATACCACTATCCATTTTCAGAACTTTATCATCCCAAACAGAAACTCGCATCCATGAAACAATAACTCCCCATTGCCACCTCCCCCCAGCTTCTGGTAACCTCTCTTCTGTCTCTGTGCCTGGCTTATTTTGCTTAGCATCATGTTTTCAGACTTCATCTGTGTTGCAGCATCTATCAGCATTTCATGCCTTTTATGGCTGAATAATATTCCATTGTATGGCTATACCACATTTTGTTTATTCCATTCATCTGTTGGTGGACACTTGGGTTGTTTCCACCTCTTGGCTATTATGAATAATGCTGCTATTTGGTGTACAAGTATCTGCTCCTTCCTTTCACTTCTTTTGGATCTGTACCCAGGAGTGGAATTGTTGGGTCATATGGTAATTATGTGTTTTAACTTTTCGAATGACTGCCAAAATTTTCTATAGTGGCTGCACCATTTTATATTCCTACTTAAAAAAAATTTTTTTCCCCCACAACAAAAAGATAGTTTTCTTTATGAAGTTAAAGTTGATTGGGCCTACGTGCACCAGCTCATTTCTGTTCCATGAAGTCTTGCAAATCTTCTCTTTTCCTGTTTCTGGCGAAATTGAAGCACCTTGGGCAGGGAGTTGGCCTCTTGCTCCCATCTCTGTTAAAGCTCCTAGGAATGTATGAAGGCATAGGAGAGCACAGTTTCTTGGGAATGGCTTCTTGATAGGTGGGTTTTAAGGAGGGCACTACTGTACCTTTCTGTTCTACGAGCACTTAAGTTTGAATGTGTCAGATCAAAGTCAATATTAGTCTTGTGTTAGATGTAACTGTGTGGAATTGTAAACCTGGCAAATCAAATACTGTCTTTCATATTGTGCTAACATATGGACCCTTTTTTTCCCTTCGAATTCAGTGAAGGAGAGCGACCTACTCAGAATGAGAAGAGGAAGGAGAAAAACATAAAAAGAGGAGGCAATCGCTTTGAGCCATATGCCAATCCAACTAAAAGATACAGAGCCTTCATTACAAACATACCTTTTGATGTGAAATGGCAGTCACTTAAAGACCTGGTTAAAGAAAAAGGTAATGGTACTGGTGGTCGAGTAGGGTAAGAAGGTTGATGTGTCATCTTTTCTGTGGCTAATTCCTTGGTTATTTTTTTGTCAGTGGAAGTTGATCTGGGTAGAGCATGTATTCTGTCCAGGCTTGAGAGTTAAGCCGCTTTACCCACCCTACTTTTTTGTGTGGTCATGCACCTGTGTGTCAAACAGGGTGGTTTGTATGGTCTTTTGGCCTACAAATGATTTTACTGGCTTAATATGGTTAATAGGGCTTTGATTAAGCTTGAGGGGAGCCTCTTTGTGTTGAGGAAATTTTTTGATTTCTTCATACTAGGTGGGAGAGGTTTTTCCTTTTCTTTAAAAAAATTTTTTAAGCTTTTTAATTCTGGAGGGAAGGTAGTTTGTTTAAATTTTGTGGATGTCTTCCTGGGATCAAAATTTGGTAGTTGGAACTTGTGCTGCTCAGATTCTAAATTCTAAAACATTAGTTTGTTATTTAAACTGTTAGGCTTTTTTCCCCCTGGGAAGAAACCGGGGTTAGATTGGCAATCGGAGAGCTCACAATAAGGCATCTGCTACATAATGCTGTGCTTTCAGGCGCACTTCAGTGGCGCCCAGTGTCCAGATTCTGGCCTAGGGCAGGGGAAGCAACTGAAGCTCTGCTGCCACCAGGAGGTCCTAGGAGGCTGGTTGTCCCCATGGTCCTCTGCCTCACCCCCCTGTGCACACCATATGTATCCTCTTTCTTTCCACATTCTTGTTCTGTGCTTTTGTCTTCCTTTCTTTTCTGATTCTTGGCCCTGCTGGTGGCACTCAGGGCTAAAGAGATTGCTCAGCCCTGGTTTAGACAAAACTACTGATAGAGAACAATGTGTCTGATGCCTTGAGGTCTCCCCCAAGGGAAACCTAGAATCAAATTACCCTTAAATGGAGTCTTTTTGAAGGACTGAAAGGTATTGGTTTTCTGGAGCATTCATAATGAAAAGAGATTCAAGCTTGAATTGTCAAATGATAAACATTTCAGTGGCAGAGATGCCACTTGGATAGGCCATTTTGGTATGTGTACTGGTGCTCCCAGCATTGGGTTTTGAAATTATGACTGGCCCACTGCCATCATTGTCCCATCACTTAATTTGACCATGACATGCCAGAAGCACTAGGCACCGTGAACTTCTCTGTACATTCATGTAGGCTGCTCCCATGTAGTAGTTCTCCAGATAACATGGATGGAAAAACGTTCGGTGTGAGATTTGTTTTCCTGCCTTGATCAGCCAAATCATTCCTGCCAATGCTCCTAGGGCAAGAGTGAAGTTTCTTCTTTTTGTCTGAAGGGCGTGTCACGTGGCATCCCAGATGCAGTGTTCTTGGTTTTTGGGACTGCTGCTTCAATACAAGCTTAGAATTTCTGTACAGTACAGTTGGGTCTCATTCGAATTAGTTTTTGGAATAACCCCCAAATTTGTGTTCTCGTGATTTGGTTGAACCGCTGAATTGATACTTCCATTGATAATAAGGTATAGTAGTTCCAAGAACCAGGAATGTGGCTTTGAAAACGCAATTGTTAGAATTTTGTAAGAGATTGCAGGCCAAATTATTTTTTTATTTTTAGGAGTGTGTGAACCAGTTTTGGGACATGATGGATAAAGTAGGTGACATTTTTACTGCTTTACCATTCAGTAATTCAGTTTTGGAAGCCTTAAAGCTGGTAGCAGCAGCAGCCATGACGTTTCTGGATGTAGAAGCAGTTCACCTCAATTTCCTATTTTGCACTGTATTAAGTGTGGGGCCAGCCTGGTGGTTTATTTGGATACTTCCAAACTGGTTCTCATATTCCCCTGGCATACTGCTACGAATGCCCTGGCTCAGCCCTTTCAGTGTATTTTTTTGGTGGTGTAATTTAGAATTACAGGTGTGCAGTAAATAAGTTATTTCAAACAAATCTTAAAATGTTCTTGTTTAGAGCTCCCCTGTATAGGTTAAATTAATTATTTTTCTGTTTAAATTACTTGTATTGTGGGTGAAAGGGTTTCATAAGAGGAAGATAATTTTTTTTTATGGTAATGCTTCTGTTCAGCATGTGAGGTCTGAAGAAATTTACTGTTCACATATATAGGTCTCAAAAATGTTATTTTTATTATGAGGTTTAAAATGGCGTTTTTATTCATGTCTTGGTATACTGATAATATGTTTAGGTGGTTATTTGAAATCTGAAGTATTGACTTGAAACCTGTTGCGAGTAAGTTTTCGTTTTTTGAAGACTTGTTACTGCAGCTAGGGGCACTTAACACCCTAAAAGCATCAGTCTCGAGGTCACCTCCAGAGTGGGCCAACTGTGGAGACCTGGCTTATTACAACTCTGCCACTCTTTACTGGTCTGCATTTTAAGAGTTTTGTTGTTTCAGGAAACCAACGGAATAAGCTAGAATTAGTTGTCTTCAACTTAAAGGTCTGGAAAATGTCCTGTCACTGCCACACTGTCTAACTGCCGCCTCTCAGAAGTGGACTAGTAACTTTGAAGTGGCAAGACAGGAGCTTTTCTAAGGCTAATCATGTGTCAGATGCTTCATGCACCCCTCCCTAATTCCTGATCTTTCCCCCCTTCTTGGCCACCAAGTGTATATACTCTGTCTTAAATTTGAGCATTTAGCAGCATTCTAGGAGATCTTGTTAATGATACATGTATTATGTGAATTGGTCACTTTGCTTTTTTCCCCTGGATGGGATCCCAAAGCTTGTTTGGTGCCCAGCTGTTTGGTGGCACTATCATGAAATCAGCATTGCTGAATTTAAGGAAAATGTATTGAGAGCTTTGCTTTGTTCTGAGCCAGGCTGCCCCCCCCCTTTTTTTTTTGCTACCCCCCCCCCAAGTTTGGGATGTGGATTAAACAGTTTTCACAGCCTGTAGAATCGTCTGGTGAACTTTCCCCTTTCTGCTCTAAGTGTCCTGATGGAACAAAGGAGAGGTTTCTGTTGTCCTTTTGATCATGCTGATTTTTTAACGGCGATAGTACATGGAACAAAATGGCTTCTATGAACACCACAAAGAGTTGCTGAATTGGAAAAAAAAATTTTTTGAGAGCCAGTGTAATAGGAGATCAGAATCAGAGATTATCACATAAGTTTGCAGATGCTTTCACAGTCTCACAACCTACCTGATTTTCATCACTGGGGACAGATTGGGATCACATGAAAAGTGTTTTGACCATAAGGACTGGGTGAAAAAGGTGACCTTGGGAATTTTAAATAGCGTTGTGCTACATTACTGCGAAGTCCTGTGTGGATGAAGAAAGCTCGTTATTGGGCTGCTTGTTCTCCTGGCCTAACCAGGGAGTTGGCACCATTGAGGTGGGGCATTTGTAAAGAGACAGGCCTGAGCTGAACCTGCAGTGAGTGAACATGGAGCACAGTTTGAGGAATAAAAGAACGTCAGTGATGGAGTTTACTCTCAATCAATCCCAAGTTTACCAACAGTCAGTTTAACTTGTGTAAGCAAAGATTTCTTTAAGCACTTAATCCTCTGTCTTCATTTAATGGATCGCTTTTTTTTTTTTTTTTAAGATATATTTATTTTGAGAGAGAGCGCTCGCTGGGGCAGAGGCAGTGGGAGAGAGAATTTCAAGTGGACTACACATGCTGAGTGTGGAATACTAATGTGGGGCCTGGTCCCACAACCCTGAGATCATGACCTGAGCTAAAATCAAGAGTTGGATAGATACTTAACAGTCTGGAGCCACCCAGGTGCTCCTGATGGATTGTTTTAAGTAAATTTCAAATTCCAGCTGACTGAAAACTGAGGCCCGGAGGGCAAGCGTAGTCCAAAAGAGTCTCCGTTGGCTCTTGAACACAACCTACATTGTGGGTTTTATGCAGCCAAACTTTATTTTCAATTTAAGTAAAAATCCATATCCAGTCTATTTGTTCCTTCGTATTTTCCTTTTTTGGGGAAATTCAGCCTGCTTTTTGTGAAGACCTGTTACGCTAATGCATTTGTGTCTGTGGGCAAATTGGGTTGAACCCTGACAGTGTAGCCTGCCTTCACTTTATGTTTGCCAGTTTTTGGTTCAGTTAGAGAAGGTAGTGATCTCTCTCTCTCTCTCTTTTTTTTTTTAAGATTTTTAAAATTTATTAGAGAGAGAGTACAGAGGGAGAGTGTGAGGGAGGAGCAGGCTCCCTGCTGAGCAGAGAGCCCGATGCAGGACTCAATCCCGGGACCCTGGGATCATGACCTGAGCCGAAGGCAGATGCTTACCCGACTGAGCCACCCAGGTTCCCCGAGAAGTAGTGATCTGTTGCTGTGGAAGTAGGAGCAAGAATGGGCTCAATAATTTTCTAACTCGTCCATAAATCAAGTCGTCCTTCTGTAGAATAATTATTTTACCAGGTTTCAAGTTGTCTGTATATTAAAGGCACAAGCTTTCCAAATTAAAATATGCATCTGTTCTCTGTACGAGTGGCCACCTGAGGGGTGAGTGTGTTTGATAACGTGCCTGCTCTTTGGAGCCTTCCCCTTCCACCCTCGCCTTTAAATTACAGGCCTTTTCACATATGAATTCTCTTCAGTGAAGCTTTGGCCTCTGTCGTCCCCGCCCCCCCTTTTTTGGTCCATTTCAAAGTAAATGAGAATACAGACATAAGTACTGTTCGTGATAAAAAAATACGTGCAGGTGTGCCTGACTTCTTTTTGGGTTGCTTGTTCATTCTGCTTATCCTCTTGATGTGTTTTATGCTTGAGGCAATGTTTATCATGTAAAAGTTGGTTAAAGGTGATTTGTTGAAGCATTTTAAAATAAAGGTAGGTGAAAACATTGGGCATTAGATGTTTCAGTCTTAGTTTTTTCATTTAGATGTTCTGATATTTAAAGCTGCAGTAGAATTACCTAGCACCTCCTTTTGGGATTCCATGGATCCCATCCATGTTCAGGAAGGGAGAGGAGCAGCAGTGTTTTCCATCAATAACCTGCGAGTTCCATTTGGGCAAGACTGTTGCAGCTGCCAATTTATTAACTCTGCCTCTCAGTCCTAACTCATCTGCTCTGGTTGATTTGGTCTTTTAAACTTCATTTCTTTGGATGTGACCAGACTATGCATAGGTGGCAAATTTTACCTTCAATGTTTTGTTGCTAGTTGTACTGACTACACTAAACGGGTCTTTGTTTTAATATTGTAGAACTAAAAGAGAGGTGGTCTACTATTATCTTCCTGTAGGGAAGTATGAACTAGCACCTCTTGCAGATCCTGTAATCCTGATTTGCTTACATCTTTGAATTGATGTGGAATCTCAGGGTAGAGGTTGGGAATGTATGAGGGATGTGGTTTATTACTGATGCTCCCTTGGGAACAACACTACTCATGCTAGAGCCACAGCGGCTGCCTAACCTCTGGCTAAACTGATAGGATGGAGGGTTTTTTTAATGTAATTTTTTTGCTTTTACTAAACAACTATACCATTTGGGGAAAAACAAAAAGGGGTATTTTAAGCAAAGTTTTGGTGCTTAAGGATTGAAGTTGGATGTGTGCCATCACTAGAATGTTTACGTGGAAAAAGTCCTAAATTTTAAACCTAGCTTTTTGGGAAAAAAGTTTGGTTTGGACTTGCTTGGTTTCTAGGTTGCAGTGACAGTTTTTTGATAAAGTGTCTTTATGGACACAGACTAGAAACTTACTAAATGCAACAGTATTTGAATTCCAACAACATAGTTGCAGTTGTCTTGAGTTAGATATTGTGATTTATTTTTAAGGTTACTAGATGGTAGTTAAAGCTTGTAGAAAATAAATTTGAGGTCTCTTCACTGTCTTGACACTATCTGGCATTTTTATCAAAGTGGAGATAAGGCTGTTGGTCCTCAAATGGCTGCTGCTGTTGAAATGAATGGCTTTTTAAAAACATGGCCTCAGGAATGGCCACACCTTTTTTGGAATTGCTTTACTTTTGTAAGGGTAAAATAAAGCCAAATTGTTTGACTGTACCTTGGCTGTGATCATTTTCAGTTTGCCCCACTGGAGTGCATACTCCAAAAGTTAAATTATACCAGTCCCTTTTTCTTCATTTCTTTGCACTGATTCTCTCGCCTTCCTGTTTTGTGCAAAGTGCTGGTTTGGTTCTCTAACATTCCAAGAAAAGACAAGGGGAGGTGACTTTGAACACTTGGCCTTCTTGTTGTCAACTGCTATGCAAATACATTACTAATAAATTTGCCCTTCAAATCGTTAATTTTTATTTTAAAAGTTATTTTATCTTCTATTTAAATCTTTCTTTGCTATTATTTTAAAATCCTTATAATTTGAATATCCTTTGAGCAAAGGAATTAGCATAGGCAGGACTTGTTGAGGCCAGTAAGAGGTTTACTTTTACCCTTGTACTGTTAAACCAAACTTGATCACAGAATTGGAGAAGGCTTTACTATCATAAAAATAATCCTTTAAAAAAAAAAAAAAAAGATATTCCTGAGGACAAAAGCACTTCCTTGACTTTGGAGAGCCTGCTTAAGAGATTGTTTTCTCCAATTTTAAATTTCTGTTCTCCTTGTGCCATCTTCAAGTTCAGCAGCCATTTTGGTGGTTGTCTTCCTGATGGGTTCTAACATCTGGTCATGGTGGTCATGAATTGGCAATCCAAACCTTGAGGAAAATCTGCGGAATCTTTTGAAATGCTTTGTTTTCTGTCCCCCTTTGTGTAGTTCAGAATCACGTGAGTCTTCTGAGCTTGTTTAGTTGCAAACTGAGCTCTCAATTTTTCATTTATCTGTGTCTTTCAATGGGAAGGTTGAGAAAGCAGGAAGAATAAAGCTTGGCTTAATTCACTGAAGAGAATCCAGATGCTCTGGTTTATGATCGGATACTCGAACATCCTACTTCTGACAATTCTGGAGCCTAGTGCCATGTGCAGGACCAGCTACAGATTTTGTGGGGCCCCGTGCAAAATGAAAACAGGAGGCCTCTTGTTAAAATATTAAGAATTTCAAGATTAACATCAGAGCATTAAACTAAGCGCGCGGCCCTCCTGAGTGCAGGGCCTTGTGCGATTGCACAGGTTGCACCTATGTGGCCGGCCACACCGTGTGTGTGCCTTTGAGCATATACACACTTGCACGTCCTTGTAGTTAGCATTTGAGCTCAGTTCAGTGGCATTGCAGCTTGTGCGCTGTTTACCTGCTTTCACCTGTGAGAGTGTATTGTGTAAAACTGTTTGCCTCCCTTCCCCAAAAAAGTGAAGCACGCAGACTTCTTTCCTATAGATTTGGATTGCCTCTAGTCATGAGTGAGTATTCCAGACAGGGAAATTGATACGGAAATCTGTGGAAATAGTTTGTTTGTGGTGGGAGGAAAATCAAGGACATAATTGTTAACGAGTCTCACCTACTTTTACTGCACACCTGTAATGCCTAGTTTGGTGGTTTAGAGAATATGGAGTGTTTCTGGGCTTTCTTATAAGGCAGAGGCTCCATACAAGGTTGCTGATGATTGTTCTAAATTCCCATTGTTTTCTTGGCTTTTCTCCCTTGGTTTATGTGTCGTCTGGAAACTGATTTGTAGTTGGTGAGGTAACATACGTGGAGCTCTTAATGGACGCTGAAGGAAAGTCAAGGGTAAGTGTCTGAGAGAATTTCTTCTGTGGATTTACTACTTGAAAAATGTAACTGTATGGTGGCGTGGAATCGAATGAAATCAGGAAGGCAGTGAGTGCTCATGTTATAGTAGCTATGTTTGATTTTGCCAAACATTTGAGTGGGGTGGGAGGGGATTTGCAAACGGGAGTCCCGCTTTTCCAAATGGCTGGCCAAAGAGCTTTTTGGTATTCTGTTTGGATGCCCAATTTGGATAACTGGGGACCAATAGCAGCATTGTCTCTTTGTTAACAGAGGAATTGGCTGTGTGTGAATTATGCATGGAATTTTAGCGGTGGTATATTAATGTAAAACGTGTGTTCTTGTCTAGAAAATGTTACTCTTGGTCGTTTGCTGAATTTGAAAGTTGTGTGAACCAAAGATTCCGCAAAGTTGCCTTTGTGCCAGTAAATTGTAAAACAAATATTAAAACCTGAACGTTTAAAATTGGCCTAGTTTAAAGAGAAAATAAATTATTTTGTTGTGCAATAGAATGGCTTAGAATAATCAAAGGATGAGCTTTAATTTATGGAAGGGATGGATTTAGGAGGAGTATGATAAGGAATTGACTTGAGTACAGAGAGAAGCAGATCTAAAGTTTGTGTGATTTCTTGGAGAACCTGAATTTAGGTCTGCTTATTATAACTTCAGTAACTATAGTGCAATGCTGGTAATGCGCAGGCAGAGGAGATAATAAGGAGCCCAGCTTTTAATAAGGAAGGCTAGGCAAGACATTCCTGTGAGCTTCCCCTTAGAAGGGTTAATTTAAAAACTAACTTTGTTACATAAATCATATTTGTAATTTATATAACTGTCATTGATATTTACTATGTTTTTCTTTTCTTTTTTCCCCCTTTCCTTGCTCTTCTGACTGGTCTGTGGCTTCCTTCAAAGGGATGTGCGTAAGTATTGTCTAGTTACTTATTGGCAATTGAGCCTTCTAAATTGTAGGACTGGTTTCACTCATCTCCTTTTGACTCTTCATAGCGTTGTTGAATTCAAGATGGAAGAAAGCATGAAAAAAGCTGCCGAAGTTCTAAACAAGCATAGTCTGAGTGGAAGACCACTGAAAGTCAAAGAAGTAAGCTCTTGAAACAATGTGGATACCATTTATAATTGTCGAGTTGTCCCTGTTTGGAATTAGGAAAAGACAGAAATAGTCCTTGGCTACATTTTACGGAGCAGACCAACCTGTTGTTTTTAATGAAGAGGGTCGGTCACAGGCTTCAGTAGTCACTCCTGTAAGAACTTTGGAATAGTGGCTGAGCACATCCTGAGCAACTGCTGACTGCCTTCCTAACATCTGTGATTTGTCTTAGAGCAGCCTGCCTTGTTTTTTTCAGGGGTACTCAGACCGAGCCCATGGGGTGTGCGTGTGCGCATGTGTGTTAAGGGAATCTACGCATACAGTCTTACCCATCCTGAATCCTATTCTTACTCAGCCCACCCTTTTTCTTTTATAAAGTGAATTTATCATTAATCTACTTTCAAATCTAATCCAAACCAGATATCTTTTCTCCCTTGAGGAAGAGGGAGGTTTTTGTTGATTAGACTTCTCCCTGACTTATTTTGACTTCTTAGAGGAAGATCAATATATTCAGAACTCAGAGAGGAGAGCATGGTAGGGTTTAAGGTTTCTGTGTGTTGAAGAGACACATGAAAGGGCAAAGAGTTCAAGACTAGTGTCAATGCCAGAGTTTCACAAACCTCTCCAGACCTTAACACGAGTCAAACGCCTGAATAACGTGAAGGACCGGAGTACCTCGGTGATCTAGAACTGCGTTTTCAAACTTTTGGAAAAAATCACTGATGGGGTTATCAGAAATTACAAAACCCCATTGAAAATTAGTGAGATTCAACTATACCAAGCCTGTGAAGATCTTATTTCCGTCTGGAAGTGTTCTATGTTATATCAACTAATTCTGTCATCAAACCCCCCCCCCCCCTTTTTTTTAGTTGAGAGCTAAATTTTACGCTGTTTCTTTCTTCCTCATTCCTTTGGCTGGAATTCTTCCTAGCCTGATGGTTGAGTTCATTTGAATTTCTTGTTATAGATTTCGAGACATGCTTTCCAAACAACCTCTCAATTTCTGGAGTTTTGGGAATATCACTTTTTGTGAGATCATGGTTTTAGTTGTCACTGGGTCAGTTAAATGTAACACTTCTGTGCTTGTTTTAGGATCCTGATGGTGAACATGCCAGGAGAGCAATGCAAAAGGTGATGGCTACGACCGGTGGGATGGGTATGGGACCAGGTGGCCCAGGAATGATTAATATCCCACCCAGTATCCTAAATAATCCTAACATCCCAAATGAGATTATCCATGCATTACAGGCTGGAAGACTTGGAAGCACAGTATTTGTAGCAAATGTAAGTAAACGGAAACATTGTCTAAAGTAGAAAGTCAGAACTTTATGAAATAGTCTTGTTAATGTCATAAAAGTAATTCTGATGTTTGAGAAGAAAAAATTTTAAAAAGAGGGTTATGCTTGGGGCTCCTGGGTGGCTCAGTTGGTTAAGCATCTGACTTTCGATTTTGGCTCAGGTCATGATCTCAGGGTCCTGGGATCAAGCCCCGTGTCGGGCTCCCTGCTTAGTGGGGAGTCTGCTTCTCCCTCTCCCTCTCTCTCTCCCCCTTTGTGCTCTCCCTCCCCCCCCACTCTCTAAATAAATAAATAAATAAGTAAGTAAGTAAGTAAGTAAAGTAAGTAAGTAATGTTCTCTTCTTGATCTGTTTGAAAAAATAACTTTGAAGTTGGACTTTGTTCCATGGTGACCACTGCAGTGATAAATCATAGGCCTGACCATAGTCTTATTGGGGCCACATTTACTGACTTTGCTGGTTACAGAAGTGGCAGCTGAGTCTGCATTCCCTGTGGGTTTATTTAGGTGCAGGTCAAAAAAGTCTGTGAACAGGGCTGACATTGCCCTCCATCTTGTTGTGTCTGGGATGAAAGATAATACCCTTGCCATTTGCAAGGGGAAATATTTTTAAAGGAAAGTGAGTTGGGGAGGATGATGGTAAACCAAGGAACAAAAAGTTTTTTTTTTTTTTTTTAATGTTCACAAAGTAAGCATAAATTTGAAATGTATGAGGTGACTTAACCTGTTCTTTCAGAGAAAAGAGTGAATAGCAGTTAAGGCCAGGCTTCGTAATCCTATCTGAAAAATTCTACTGCAGGTGATAAATTTTTGTGACATATTTATTTATTTATATTTTATTTATTTGCAAGAGCGTGATTGGGGGAGGGGAGGGACAGAAAGAAGCAGACTCCCCGCTGAGCAGAGAGCCTTACAAGGGCCTCAGATCCCAGGATTCTGAGACCATGACCTGAGCGGAAGGCGCAGATGCTTAACTGACTGAGCCACTGAGGCACCCCTATTTATTTATATTTATTTATTATATATTATTATTTTTTTAGATTTTTATTTTTATTAACTACACTCTACACCCAGCATGGGGCTTGAACTCACGACCCCAAGATTAAAAGCTGCATGCTCTGTTGACTGAGCCTGCTGGGTGCCTAGTACAATAAAAATAACCTGACGTTATTTTTAAATGTTTGTTTCCAGCCAAAGCATATTGTACTAATATAGTGAAAATGTTTTTTCTAAAGATGTCTGCATTGAGATTTTTCTCTACTTTCTCTTGATTAGCTGGATTATAAAGTTGGCTGGAAGAAACTGAAGGAAGTTTTTAGTATGGCTGGTGTGGTGGTCCGAGCAGACATTCTTGAGGATAAAGATGGAAAAAGTCGTGGAATAGGCACTGTTACTTTTGAACAGTCCATTGAAGCTGTGCAAGCTATATGTATCCTTTTATCAGAATTCAACTCTTGGTGAACAATTTGGCCTAAAGGTTGTATTAATAATACAGGTTTTTTGGGGGAAGTGGTAACTTTGTGTGTTAATATTTTCCTAAGTGACTGGAGGGAATGCATTATTGTGGAGTTTAAAAGTTAGTTCTCTGTGATGGAATTGATTCAGTACTGCATAGAGAGAGAAGAGGCACACGCCCATGCGTGGTCTTTTCCAGCCTTCTCTCTCAGAGAAGTTTGGTCTGAAGGGAGAAGTCTATAAAGAATGTGCCTCTGGAGAGAAAATCCATTGTTATTTCATATATAATCTTTGGCCCTATTTCTCCAATGGGTTGACCTCATTTTAGAAGAAGCACTTCTCTCTGATCCTAGAGTAATATCTTTGTAGTCACAGTGGAGAATGCCACACATGAACACGGTGACTAAACTCAGATAAGGCTGTTACTGTGTCTGTTACGCAGAAAACATAGTACTTCAAAAAATGGTGGGATACCTGGTCCAATGGACTCCTACAGAAAACTCATGCCAGTACTTAGGAGGATGGTCTGGTGAGAAGTTAGGGTTATACGAATGAAGCTCTACACCTGAGGAATAAGCTGGCATTTACTCCCCTGCCTACCCCTGAGTTCTATTTATTGTTGCTTTTATGCTTATTGTAGAAACAAATATTTTAAAAGTATAATGAAAAATCAAAATGGTTCATAAGTTCACTAGGGGCCCTGGTAGTAGTTGGAGTATTTTTCTTCTGTATTTCTCTCCTGCTGTGCGTGTTTTTAGAATTGCAAGAAATAACCTTAATTGTAATATCAGCTATGTTTAATGGTCAACTGCTATTTGATAGACCAATGCACGTGAAAATGGTAAGTTAATAGGATCTCTTTCTGCATAATATATTCAAATAAGTCTAGCAAAAACATGGGATTATTAAAAGTATACTTTTAATAGGCACTCTATTGTATTTATGGATCAGTCTACATTAAATGGGGTGCAGTATGTTGAGCAAATTTATGACAGAAAAAACTTTTTGCTCACATGTGCAGCTCTTCAGATATTTATCCTTTACGCAGTTGCCTCTTTTTGGCATGGTCTGGTGGTCAGTTGAGTATCCTGCTTTAAGCAAATGATCAGTTTCAAAGATGGTTATGTACGTGGGTTTCCACTTTTCATAGTATTGCATTAGAACGTTTAGCCAGTGTCATATCTGTTGTGAACATACGAAGTCTGATTCAGACAGCCTTTAAACTTCTTCTGAAGCACTTCAGTGATGAACTTTAGCCCTGCTGTGGCTCTGCCATGGGTAATAATGAATTAATACAAGCATGACTGTAACATGCTGAGGACAATCTAGGTAGGGCTCAAATTAACAAGAAAATAAAAGGAACTGTAAAAGGGGGTATCATAGTTACCTTAAACATTCAGTTTGTGTTTTTGAGTAGATAATTGCTTAAGTGACTTAAAAGTCAAAAAGCATGAAAAAGATGCAGTGTGAGAGTCTTGCCCTTACTTCATATCCAGGTCCCATTCATTCCCCATAGCAACATGGATGTATATTTTTATTCTTCTGTCCTTTACACAAAAGGTATTTCTCCGTAATTTTTTTTTTTACACTTGTGTGTTACTCCATGGCATAGGTGGGTTGTAATTTTCTAGCCAGTCCTCTATTGTTGGGAGTTTTTTCCGTCTTCTGCTGTTGCAAAGCTGTGCTTCAAGGAAGGAATACTGAGATTTAGTCACTTTCTTTTTCAGGATGAAAGGGCCTTACCAAAGGGAGATTTTTTTCCTCCTGAGCGTCCACAGCAACTTCCCCGTAAGTATTCTCAATTTGGCTTAGGTTTTGAATTTGATCAGTACTAACCAGAAAAGGACACCTGGGTGGCTCATTCGCTTAAGCTTTGCTTTCGGCTCAGGTCATGGTCCCAGGGTCCTGGGATCAAGCCCTGCATCGGGCTCTCTGCTCATTGGGGAGCCTGCTTCTCCCTCTCCTCCCTGCTTGTGCTCTCTTTCGCTCTCTCTCAAATAAATAAAATCTTAAAAAAAAAAAAATCTAAACAGAAAACTACACTTACCCTTGAGCTTGTGCCATGTTATTCTGCAGTTCCCTTGATCGTTCTTAAGGGAAAGCTTCAGAAAGGGTTTGTTTTTTGTTTGTTTTTCTATAGATTTTTCAGGGTGAAAAATGAACAGATTCACAACTTAGGAGAGGTTGTTAGGATTACTTTGTGGTGAGGCAGACTACATCTTAGAGGATGTAGTTGGGCGTTTTGAAAGTATCCTGTGGAAGGAAGAACCAGAAACTGCAAAGGGAATTAAAACCAGGTTGCACTTGGGTTCAGAAGAGATTGGTTAGTACTGTATGGCCCAACAGTGCCACTCTTAGGTATACCCCAAAGACCCGAAAACAATGTCCACAGAGAAACTTACATACGGATGTTCCTAGTAGCATGATTTCAGTTGATAAATGAATAAATGTGGTAAATTTATAGAATGGGGTATTAACTCATATAAAGGAACGAAGTACTGATAACTGCCACAGCATGGATGAACCTTGATTCCATCTGTAGGTAATGTCCAGAGTAGGTGAATCCCATAGACAGAAAGTAGATTAGTGGTTGCCTGGAGAGAGGGGTAAGTGGAGAATTGTTCTTGAGGTGATGACAGTGTTTCGGAATTAGATGGTGGAGATAGTTGTAATGCAACTCCAGCTAAGCTAAAACTCAGTGAACTATACACTTTGGATGCATCTTATGGTATGTGAAGTACAACAATCCAAATTTTTATATAGGGTCTCTTGAAACATCCAGGTGAAAGTCTGTCCGACAGGGAAGGCTAAGTGACTGGTCACCTCACAGATGGAAATGGTGCATATCAGCGAAGCCCTAGGCACATTTTCTGGCAAGCACACAGGGCTGAGTGAAGCCTGAGCATAGGCAGCGGTGAGAGTGAGGGCTTCTAGCAGCGGGAGGGCGGGGAGTCAGAAGGAAGACTGGGGGTTGAGTGGCAGGAGAGGAGGGCTTGCTTGTGCTATGTTGGGAGAACTGCCTACCAGGTGGGGCAGTTGGGGAGGATCTGTTCGGAGGACCGGGGACTGTCTCTGCTCTGGAGAGGGACTCAGGCCTGAGGCCCATTAGATTGAATTGAATGGGAGCCTAGACTAGAACAGAAACACAAATGCCGTTGTGGTTTAATATTACGAAAGCATAATGGAGGCAGGTTTTGAGGGGAGGTCAGTGGCTTCAAGAGTAGAAGATGGCTTATCTGTTGAAAATAAACATTTTTTAGAGAAGGACCACATTTCTTTGTCCTAGTCAGTGTGGCCACTTGGCAGTGATCACTCAGGATCAGGGCGATGGCTCTTGTTGACTTTTGTGCCTAGAGGAGGTGGGACGAGGGCTATTTGGGAGCCTTGGCTGGCACACACTAGGCCCTAGGGATCCCATTATCCATGACTTTTGGTCTCCTAGCACATTTCAGAGACTGCTTTGGGGAGTAAGTAACCTTGGTGATGTCTTGCTGCTGTTTCTGTCAATTTAAAACACAGGGCTGTTAAATAGATAAAATATTTGGGAACTGGTATCGGGGTTTGTTGTTGTTGTTGTTTTTAATGAGCTTCGTTTCCATTTAAAAATGTCTCACCTGGTCGTGGTTTAAACCTCAGACCAGGGTCACTCAGAGCATCACAGGTGTCTTACACTATCAGGTTTTGTTGGCTGTTTTGAGACTAGTCTGTATTCTTACATCCCTGCTTGTTTGTGGAGCATGGAGTTGAGAGTGGACTGGGTATTGATCCACAGGTAGGAAGATTTCTGGGCAGAAGATACACTAGGTTCACTGTTAGGAAAATGGCCCACAGTGGACTCAGAGAATAGTGTATGCCAGTGTGTTAATTGGCTGTTTTATGGCATTGTTTTTTCTTGGGGAAAGTCCTTTGGGCTACCAGGTTGGGAGGTGGAGGTTGGGCATATTTGCGCTGCTGGCCACCCAATGTCCTTCATTGCCTGTTCTATATTATTTTATTTTATTTTATTTATTTATTTATTTTTAAAATATTAAAAAAAAAAATTTTTTTTTTTAAAGATTTTATTTATTTATTTGACAGAGACACAGCGAGAGAGGGAACACAAGCAGGGGGAGTGGGAGAGGGAGAAGCAGGCTTCCCGCTGAGCAGGGAGCCCGATGCGGGGCTCGATCCCAGAATCCTGGGATCATGACCTGAGCTGAAGGCAGACGCTTAATGACTGAGCCACCCAGGCGCCCCTATTTTATTTTATTTTATTTTATTTTTTTTAAAGATTTTATTTATTTGAGAGAGAGAATGAGAGAGAGAGCACAGGAGAGGGGGGAGGGTCAGAGGGAGAAGCAGACTCCCCGCCGAGCAGGGAGCCCGATGCGGGACTCGATCCCAGGACTCCAGGATCATGACCTGAGCCGAAGGCAGTCGCTTAACGAACTGAGCCACCCAGGCGCCCCCCCTATTTTATTTTATTTTTTAAAGATTTTATTTATTTGTCAGAGTGAGAGAGCCGTGAGCACAAGCAGGGGGAGCAGGCTCCTTGCCAAGCAAGGAGCCCGAAACGGGACTCAATCCCAGGACTCTGCGATCATGACCTGAGCCGAAGGCAGACGCTTAACTGACTGAGCCATCCAGGCTCCCCTTAATTGCCTTTTTTAATCAAGCGTTTCTCAATTCGAGATTTAGGGAAACATATCTGTGATTCTTACATGTGGGTTCATAATTCTTCTCTGTAATTTTCAAGTAACTGATTTTCACTTGTGCTTGTTTTGTATATACCACAAACTCCAATCTGTAATTGCATATGAAAAGTTATGCCTTGAAAGGGATAGCTCCCAGGTGTACCAGTGTCGAATTATGAATTAGGCCCTGGGTTTGCCCGTGGAGGTGGGTGGATGGGCATGGAGTGTGACTTACAGCACAGTAAACAAAGACTCTTTTTCCCTTGGAAGGTTATGGTTTTCTAAGTGGACTCTACACTTACAACTTTCTCTTTTCTTTTCAGATGGACTTGGTGGTATTGGCATGGGGTTAGGCCCAGGAGGACAGCCTATTGATGCCAATCACCTGAATAAAGGCATTGGCATGGGAAACATAGGACCCGCAGGTGAGAACTATAGTGTACTTTGACTGGAGATGTCTGGGGAAGTTAGTTACTCAAGTGAACTATTGGGATAATTGGACATTGAGTACTTCAAATGGAATAAAGATTTAACGGGGGCAAAATTCCCTCCTTACTCATCTCTGATTCATTTTGATAAAAATAATATTTTGTGTTTTTACTGAATTGAATCCTTTTTTCGAAAATTGTTATACTTTGCATTTTATCCTTTCATGACCTTCCAAGCTGAGGTAGTTAAGCTATTTGATAAAAGGAGGCAAGCCGGAGAGTTGGTCTTGCTCAAGGTCACACTATCAGTTAGTGACAGAGACTATAGGTCTCCTGACCATGGGACCACAGCACTGCCACAGTCTTATTACCCAGACACCCGTTGGGCTCTCGCCTGGTGTTGATATGGCATCTAGACTACGGTAGGGGCATTGATGGATACAGAAAGGCATGGAGGGCCTCATTACATGACAATATCGCCATCACGGGCCTCAGAGACATGGTGTTCAGTGTTGTCTTTGTTCAAGAAGATAAGAAATAGCTGCTGAATGAAAGCTTTGTGAAGAATATGTTTTAAACTCTGTTTAGCATTTTCATTCTGTGCGATGAGGCATTTATATACTATTAAGAACTATTTCATTTTTATGACCACAGTCTTAGGTCTCTCTTGAAATCCTTTGAATTGCAGGATGGATGTCCCTTCACCCTGCTACTGTTAGTTCTGCATATCCCTTGTCTCCCTCCCAGATTAAACTCTGGGCTTCATCTCAATGCCCTGGACCATCACCTCACATGGCCCTATCAGTTTGACTGCCACCCCCCCCCACCCCCCGACTAATGCCTAAGAAGAAAGGGGTGGCGGGGAGGGAAGCCTCAGTGTTTTTAGGAACTGCTATTTAGAGAATTTTATCTTTTTAAACCTGTGTTCCCTGAAATAAGCTTCTAAAAAAGTGAGCTCCAGTTTGTACTGGCTGATTATGTATCATGTTTAAAATGGTGTGACTTAGTTATTTATTAAAACTGTATGTGTAAAGAATTTTGAGTCATGTGGTGATTATTTTGTTAAAGACTTGTTAAAGACATAGTTTCCTGGAATGTGATAGTTTGACAGGTGAGATGGTAGAGCCCCCTCTGTCCTCCTTTTCCTTGACAATTAAAATATATTCATAACCAGGGATATTTTTTGTTCATTTGCTGGTTTGGAATTACTTGTGCTTTTTAAGTTCAAACATTACTGCTTTGACATAATTTTAGTTTG
Source organism: Halichoerus grypus (assembly GCF_964656455.1). Taxonomy (NCBI): domain Eukaryota; kingdom Metazoa; phylum Chordata; class Mammalia; order Carnivora; family Phocidae; genus Halichoerus; species Halichoerus grypus. Next base: position 211,226,808 of record NC_135712.1, read on the forward strand.
CATTGACTTTTTCTTTTTAAGGAATGGGAATGGAAGGCATAGGATTTGGAATAAATAAAATGGGAGGTAAGAGATTTAAAATGAAGTACAAATGTAATCACTTTTAGGTATGGTTTTCTCTCACCTTTCCTCTTTCTTTTCCCTTAAGCCTTGCATGAATTCTCACTTTGGTTTCCAAAAACTCTGAATCTAGAAATTAATTTTTCCCATCAGTCTTTCCAGTGGGTATCTTGGCTTTTGGTTCTGGCTTTCTCACTAACTAGCTCTGTGACCTTGGGCAAATCACTCCATCTCTCTGGGCCTCTCTTTGCTTGTCTGTTAAGGGGGTTGGATCAGATTAGCTTTTTGAAGATGGTGATTTTTAGGCAAGGGCACTAGCACTTTTTCCCCAAAAGCCCTTACACTTGGTAAGGAAGTTCTTGGCAGAAAATGCCCAGGGTGAAACTTGTGAAAAAATCTTTCTTTTCCTGATGAGTATAAGCAGTCTCGTTGGAATGAAGCTCAAATGGGAATGTCGAATGTCTCTTGCAGGCATGGAGGGACCTTTTGGTGGTGGTATGGAAAACATGGGTCGATTTGGATCTGGGATGAACATGGGCAGAATAAACGGTAAGACTCATGCTTCCTTCCTGCTTCCACCTGCCCCCTGCTAGCTGTTGGCTCTTGGGTGACCTTGAGGCAGCACACCCATTTTTAATGAATAATTGCCCCTTCCACTTTTCTATTGAATTCGATGTTTTTGAATTGCCTTAAATGTTATTAAAATCACAAGTTTGTATTCCAGAAGCTAGACTTCCTAGTAGGTGTTAATCCCGTTAGTCACTAAACTGTGTGTTGTGTTCTGAATCTCCCTGATAATTACCCAATAAAAATAGTAAAGCTTTTTATTGTCTCCAGCACTAGCAAGCATCCTGTAGATACCTGTGGTTATGCTTTGCTCATTTTAAAATTGTCTTCAAGTGTAAGGGATTAGTTTTAGTTTCTTTGGAGTTTTTGATCAAATTTATATCTTCCCTGGAGTGCTGGAGTGCATCAGTTCTTGATCATCTGCTCTGATAAAACTCTGAGTTGTGAACAGAGACATTGATTTAATTTAGCATTTACATAGTGCAAATTTTGGTGTACTATCACTTGAAGCTTTCATCCCCTTAATAGAAATATACTATCATAGTAACAGTGTGTTTTTTCATTTAGTCCTTGCAAGAACCACATGATTTGTAGGTACTTTTATCACCATTTCGTCAGAAACTGAGGCCCAGAGAGTGACTTGCCTAAGGTCACATGGCTAGTAATAATGGGATATATATGGATCCCGGCTATCTGGCTCCAGAGCCTGGCTCTTAGTCACACTGTGATCCTACTTTTCAGAACGGACTCCAGCATGGGCATCATCCCCTTCTCAGTGGGCCTGTAGAGTGTGCTTTGAGAAACCCTGCAGACTGTATTTCTGAAATCCTTTGGGGGTTGGTTGACTCTTTGAACCCCACCTGTGGGGATGTTGCTTCCCTTAAACACATAAACTTCCCTGGGATGGAAAGTCATTAAAGATTTGCATTTAAATGTTTCTTTGCTGACCTGCAGTATCCTTTAATGTGAAGATAGACTAGAGCAAGCGAGTATCTTCCTAGGATAACTGTCAAACTGGAAAGAAAGAAAATTCTCATGAATAAACTGCCCTTCTTCATGGGTTTGCCTTGTTCTAGATGATGATAAAAAGACAGAAGGAAGTCCTCACCGTTAGGAATGAAGGGACAAAGGTCTGCATTTCCAGTGTACTTTCAGGCTAGCCCATAGCTCATAGTGTGTATAGGAATTCTAATAAAAGGTGAGGACTCTGGCTTGGTAAAGTGTTTGCTCAAAGCAGATGAGTCATTAGGAAATGGGGTTTTTGCTCTGAGGAGTGGAGTGATGTCATTTAGAAGTGGATGGAGAGGGGTGGGGCTGTGCTGAGGAGTGTGAGCAAAGTCCTTGGTAATCTGGCAGGTGGAATGCCGCAGTCACAGTTCTGGGCCTGGTGATCAAAGGTTCGCAGTGCTGATTCTCCTGGAGAGCAACAGTGGGAGGATGTGTTCTGATGGAGTGTTCTTAGATGTTCTGAGATAAAGGTACTTCAAGTCCTCCCTCATCATCCTCTGCAGTAGACAACAGAGAATGCTTTACTTCCACTTGAGCTGTGTTCTGAGCTTTGAGTGCAGTCAACTTTATCAGGGGAAAAGTTGATAAAGATGTTTTGGATTTAATTTAATGTTTAGTTGGTGACCGTAATTCATCCACCAAGGTCGTGGGTGCTGACATCAGACTGATGAGAAGTCAGTCCCGGCCAGTCAGTCAGCAGTACAGGTCAAGTCCTGATAGAGTGGGTATTAAAAATTACAAATTAAAAAATCATCAAATGCCAAACAATGATATGATACAATATTTGGCAAGGAAAACTCTTTTTGGGTAGTTCATTGGAATTCACAGAGGGCGTCCTGAACTGTAGAGCCTGTTGACAGTTGGGAAGATGAGTTCTGTTTGGTTTTCTTTTTGTTTTTGTTTGGGAAGATGAGTTCTGAGGCCTTTGCTGACAAATTAATACCTACATATGACTTCCTTATCTCAAGGGGGCACAGTGCTGCTTTTTTTATGCCTTTATGATAGGGATTAAAGGAGTACAGCAGAGCATTGTCCATTACAGTGCCGCTCTGGGATTTCCCTTCTGCCTACCACATGCAAGCTTGCGCAAGTTAGTTATATTTTCAGCAGATGGCATGCCACCAACCTATGAGATTCAGTTGGGTCGATTCAAACTATGAATAGCAAGTTCACCATTGCTAAAATCTGTTTTCTTTTTTTTTTTTCTTCTTCTTTTTTTTTTTTTTTAATTAGAGAGAGTGAGCGTGAAGGGGGTTGGTGGAGAGGCAGACAGGGAGAAACAGAATACCCGCTGAGCAGGGAGCCTGATCTGATGTAGGGCTTGATCCCAGGACCCCGAGATCATGACCTGAGCCAAAGGCAGACAGTTAAGAAACTGAACCACCAGGGCGCCCCTCTGCTGCATTTTCTAATTAATTCATAATGGCTAGCCTGCTTCCACCCCTTTGGTAAGCTTGTTCACTTCATTGAAAGTATAGGGACTTGAGCTGCATATAACTATTTTTGGTAGTTAGGCGATAAAAGGTGATCATTATATAGCACCTGATTTTTAAGGAGCAACATTAACTAGATTTTTCAAGGACCTCTCAGTATGGGAGGGAGACACAGTGTGATACACATCTTACGTCTTGCTTTAGAGGAAAGAAGTAGCCAATGATGGGGATCATCAAAGGCTTTCTCTAGCAGTTGACAGCTGTGGGAAGGCTTTCCCCATAGAAGCTAAGACCTTTGTCTTTAAAAGATTGTTGCAAAACATAAGTCTTGGCTGTCAGCATAGAAAAAAATAATGAAGTTACCAACATCCTTGTGTAGATGAAACTACCTGTGTTAGTGGAGACGTCCCGTTACATACAGGCATGTTTCTATATTGTGTGTGGATGTGCTTTTGTTAGTAGAGCATGGATTTTTGCATTGGGTTTAGGTTCCAGCCTTTGCCTCACCCCTTAACCGGGCATGTGACCTTGGTCAAGTTACTAAGGCATTGGAGCCTCTTTCTTGGTAAAGGGGCAGTGATGTTGCAGGCTGTTGTGAGGAGTCCATGAGCTGCTAGCACACGTAGAGCCCTGGGTGGGGCGGGGCACGTGGGAAGGACCCGGCAGGTGGTAGCTGCTGCCGCAGCCTGCCTTTGGCTCAGCGTGTGCCCACGCCGGTTGCTGTAGGAGCAGGTGCTTGGTGTACCTTACGGCGGGCTTTACTGAAAGTTGTCAATTAGTCCTTAATGGATTAAAGGTAGGTAGTTTTCACGGATTCACTTGAGGTGACTTTTAAGGAAAAAAGGACGAATGATGGTTTCTCTGTAGAAAGAGTGGACATGCTGACTTGGTGGCGGCTGTTGTGTGCCTGTAGTGAATCTGTCATGTCTAAACACAGTGGTGTTCCTGGAAAGGCCTAGGGTAATATTTTTCTCCACAGAGATGGAGCGTGGCATGGGTGGAGGATTTGAGAGAGACTTTGCCAGAAACAAGATGGGAATGTCTCGAAGCTTTGGCGAGCCCCTTGGCAGAGGAATGGGTAAGAAGGCCCCACGTGGGCGGGGGCTCACCCCCTGGGGTGCAGGCTCATCCTCAGGTCCGAGGTTCTTTCTTAGGCAAAGTCAGCTCTTTTCCCATAGTCTTAAAAAACTGAACATTTTCTAGACCTAGGTAAAAACTTTTGGTCCTTGAATTTTTTAGTGGTATCAATAGAACCATTTTTCTTCAGTCTTTTCAGGTGGCTTCTTTGGTTGCATTGGTATAAGATGTTGGCTTGCTGTGGGAGTTAGAACCGCTGCGTTCCCCAGCACCGGCTCTCTGGAGTGGTAGAGGTTTCAGAGACCCTGCTGAGAGAGGTGTGAGTTCCCTTGTCCAGGGCGCTGTGGTGGTCTAGTTAACGGATGGCAGGGTGTGCTTGCTGGTACCTTTAAAAGAGGCCTCAGGGAACTGGAGTTTTCTGATGCTGGAAGGCCTGGCGTATTGGGCCGAAGTGCAGAGAAACTCTTGTTTCAGTTTTGGTTAGATTGCAAAAAAAGTTTCTTTACTTCTCGGTGAGTGTTTCTCCCCTCTCCCGTTTTCAGTTTAGCTGTTTCTGAGAATCCGCCAGCTTAATTCTTAATTAGTATGGTGCAAAAGAGATTGTCCAGTTTGGGGCTCTTAAGTTTGTGTCTGTCAGAGGCGATTTGGAGCGTGGATCTGTACTCTCCCCCCATCTTCACCTGCTTCTCATTCTGTGCAGATGTGAGGCTTCTAGGTGACCGCCTCAGAGTGCTCAGCATCTGTCTTTGGGGGACCCATTGAGTTAGGTGGGAGGATTTTAAGCCCTTTTGTGTAAGTTTGTATTAGATACATTCTTAGAATTTATGAAGGTCCTAGAAAGATTCATCATCCAGCTCATCAGTGAGACCAGATTCTTCTGCAGATTATTTCTAGGACTCCCATCCTCTTCGTGTTGTGTCCTCCATGAAAACCAGGAACTATTAGAAACTTTCCCTCAGAGTGGAGGGAAACAGTTGTTTGGTGGAGACTTGTTTCTCTTTTTCCCTACTGGCAGTTAAGTAGCTGGAAGGACTTTCTTGTGTCTTACTAGGCTGGTAGTGAAGATTTCTTTTTTTTTTTCCTTGTACTTGTCTGATATGACTGATTGTAGTTTTATTGTAGTTAATTCCAAAGCTTTAGGATTTTGGGGATGAGTTCATAATCTTTATGTGACTAGGTTAGCTAAAAGTTTCTCATTATCTATGACTGACTGTGTTTTTGTGTCCTGGAACAGCAGGATTTTTTTTTTTTTTTTTAAGATTTTTTATTTTTTTATTAGACAGGGAGAGAGTACAAGCAGGGGAAGCGTCAGGCAGAGGGAGAGGGAGAAGCAGGCTCCCCGCTCAGCAGGGAGCCCTACGTGGGGCTGGATCCCAGGACCCTGGAATCATGACCTGGGCCGAAGGCAGCCACTTAACCGACTGAGCCACCCAGGCGCCCCAGCAGCAGGATATTTTTTAAAATATTTAAAAACTTTTCATTTGGCTGCAAACAGCAGTTTGAGGGTGAGAAGAACAAGATGGCACATGACTTCGCTTCCATAGGCTCTTCTTCCTGCCTTAGGCCTTTAATTCTTTGCCACACTGTGGTGCCTCTCAACCTCTGTGATGAGGCTGGTGGCCTTGTCCTGGTTCGTGGAGAAGGGGTAGAGCTAGTGAGGTCATTATTTTTCATGGCAACAGGGAACTCCTCCAGTCCCGACCTGAATAGAAATGTCGTCTATCTCCTGCTGCTTTGCCACCTTCTCTCTGATTGAGACTCTCTTGTCTCTTTGTCCTGAGACCTCCCAAAGTGACATGAGCAAGAGCTTTAAAGGGCTTTGTTCTGGAATTCCCTGCTGCTACTTGTGATCAGACCCAATTTAGTAAAAAGGTGTCTAAGTTTAAGTTGGGATTTCAGACTAGTTGGCCTGGGTGGGTTTTTTGTTTTGTTTTGTTTTGTTTATTCAGTTCTTGATTTCTCTCTCCTTTCTGGTTTTCACTTGAAAGTTGAATCGTTTCGGTGCTACTTTCTGTTGTGTCTCCCCATTCATTCAGTGTCCCTTCTCTACTATCAAGGCAGTAGATCTTTGCCCTTGTTTCTGCAAACCACTGTACTTGGTGGTGCAGGGATGTAGACATGTGGTCCTTGATCTTGAAGGAGGTGGTGCAGCTGAGGAGACGATGCGCAGTGACTCAGGGCAGCACCAGAGGTCCGTACATAGAAGTGGCCTCGTGAGGGTGCCAGTGAAGATCTTGGTTCCTAGGCCCTTGGCAGACGGGTGAGCAACACACAAAGGTGATCATTTCCTACGTGGCTGATAGAAGTTTCCTGCTGAGAGCACTGGATCTGAGCAGAAGTGCAAGACCGTGCAGGAGATGTAGTTTAAGCTGGAGGGGCTGGGTGTCTGAGAGAGTCCAGTGTAACTAGAGGGCGTACTGGCAGGATAGAGAGGGCTGACAGCATCAGGTGCAGAGGCTTGGAGGTGAGGGTCTACCTGGGGTCGGAAGAACAGATTCAAGTTCAGAGTCAGAGCAGGGAGGTCTGTGAATGCCCATGAAAAGAATTTTTCCTTTTTCTTCAAATCAGTGGTGTGCCGATTGTGAAGCTTTTGCAAGGAATATTTTGATCTAAGTGCCGATTTAGGAACGTGAAGCTAGGCCTGTGTATGCTGAGCAGGATCGCAGGTGTCACGGAATAAGTAAGCCCTACTTGTTTGCAGGCCGGAGGTCTGTTGTTTCTTGGTATGCTTTCCCACGTCCTTCCTGTAGCAGGTAGTTATAGTACCAGAAACAGCTGTGTGGTTAGGGATCATCTCTGTGGTCTCAGTCATGAAATGAGATATGCTCTGTGGCTATTGGTCCACGTTGCTGAGCACACTTTGTGACCAGAGAAGGGGGGTGGGTACAAATCTCTTTACAGGGTGAAGAGCTGAGAAGAAACTTTTAAAAGCTAGTACTAACCCTATAGCATTAGACAAACTTTAAAGAGGTTTGGATGAATCGTTGGCAAACAAGCAACAGTGTTTTCTGTTTTCGACGGGGTGTTGGATGTGGTTTGGATGTGTTGGGGTTTTTATTTTCCTGAAGCTTTGTCTGTCGCTTAATCATCACCACACCCAGCTCCTTCCAGGTGGGGCTGGTGGGCTTAGCTTGCTGGAGTCTTTCCATGCACGACTTGTTAATGAGGTCATACTTCAGCACGGCATGCAGTTGCTGCTGGTTTTCAGGGTTTTGGCAGTAAGTATAGCCACAGCTTTAGTTTGCTAAAGGATAACTGTGAGGTGTTGATTGGATCTGGTGGGTGAGTGCAGGCTTCAGCCGGAGTGCTGAGGCTCTGGACCAGCTTTAGGAAACTGTGCCACTGGCCCCGTTCTTGCTCTGATTTTCTAAGTTCACTTCATTGGTGCACACTGGCTCTTACTTAGCTCTGCTGGGCGCATTCCCAGATGGTCTTGCCAACTGGGCTCAGACTCTGGAGCTACATGGGATCCTAGTATCATGACCCATCATCAAGGACTCTTACAGTTTTCTAGTAAAATGATCCTGTCTGTGTGTGTATTTCTTAACCCCTCCCCCCCTTTCCTTGTTTTATTTTTAAATTAGTAATATTCTTATTCTAGAATCTGTAATAAACAAATTTCTGTTATCATAGAGAAATTTGGCTAATTTTTTTTTCTTCCTGATTTCCTTAGAAATCCTAAGTAATGCACTGAAGAGAGGAGAGATCATTGCAAAGCAGGGAGGAGGTAGGAAACGCTTAGTTTTGATGTTTTGATTTTTAGAATAGGCTGTTATTACTGGGGATAGTAGAGTATAGTGGTGGAAAGTATGGGCTCTAAAATAGACTGCCTGGGTGGGAACCAGCTCTGTCTCTTCCTAGCTGTGTGACATTTGGCAAGTTACTGAACCTCTCTGTTTTCCATACTATAAATGGGGATATAATGGTATCTACCTCATAGGGTTGTTGTGCAGAATACATGAGTTAACGCATAGAAGAGAATACATACATAAGTGCTATGTAAGCGTTAGCCATTGTCATTATTATAATATCCATGTAATTGGGGGACTTTGTTTTAAATACCATAAAATTGTGAATTTCTGAAAGTAAATAACCTGATTATAAAAGTATACTAGCTCCATTCCTAACAAATGCTTACTAAACTGTACATTTGTACTGATAAATATTCAGAAAATTATTTTTTAAAAAATTAAATATCTGCAATCTCACTGCCCAGTGATGAGTGCTGTAAACATTTTGGACTATATCCTTCTATTAATACACACTTTTTTTTAATGGGTACTTAAAACTAAATGAACTTCTTTTGTCAGCTTGATCTCCCCTCCCCGCCCAATGGCTCTGAGTGCCTTGGCATTTCCTTGGTAACTCCACTTGCTGGTTATTTCTGTGGTGCGCTGATTCTAAAACTCCACATGGGCACCGTTTTTCCCTTGTTCTCTGCTGCTTTTGGCATCCGGGGGGCCAGCCTGATTTCTGATGTTCTTGAGCTTGCTACCTGCCCTTTTCTAGTTATCTTGCTCTTTTTTTTTTTTTTTTTTTTAGTAGTTTCTGAGAAATTTCTGCTCTCAGAGCAGAACTTGTGTTTCTTAAATTGTGTTTATATTTTGCCACTTGGTGTGCTATTATTCAGCATGACTAAGGAAATAGTCCTGGAGAAGTGGAGTGATATGTGAGGTCAGAGACTCACAGAAACTTCTGAGTCTCCTTTTCTTGAATTTACATCTTGGACTGGGCCGCTTGGGTCAGGAATGGGCTGGCTGTGGGCTCAGCTGACCTTTTTCAGAGGCAGGTGGTGGTGGTGGTGGTGGTGAAGCTTGAGTGAGCGGGACCTTGATGCTCTGCATGGTGGAAGAGTGGTGGGTGGTGGCCTTGCAGGTGGAGCCAGACCCTCCTTGTCCAGAGTTACCAGGTTCACAGGGTCACTGCATTGCTGACATGCCAGCATGTGTTGAGAACTGATCTTAGGCCTCTTCTGGGATCTACTCTGCAGTGCCATCGACTTCTTTTCCTCCAAAGCCAGCAGAGTTATGCACAGCTCATTTGGGGGTTTTCCTCACAGAGTAAGGCTCCCTGGAAGTAGCTGTCTGTCCATCTAGATATAGAGGATCTATATTGGTGTTTGTTTCCTTTATCTCCTCTTAATTGCGTGGCTGTATACTAGCTGCTTTTTGCCTGGGGTGCTAAGGAAATGCAGCCATACTGGCTGTCAGCAGGGCATCTGAGAGGGACAAGCTGAGAGAAGGGTAAAGGTTGTGAGTGATTGGAATTGTCACATATAATCCATGTAATCCATCACACAGACTGACCAACTGAGGGTGGGGTTTCCGAGCTTCCTTCATTGAGAGCATTTCTCAGTTAAATTTGGTGGGGAGACCTCAGAGTTCTCAGGAACTGACAACCATGGCTCACAAAGCTAGTTACAAGTACTAGCGCTTCTGAAATAACATGGAGAACATTGTTAACACAAGTCCTCCAGGGTGGATTTTCTCCCTTTTAAAATTTTACTATGGAAATTTTAGCTGTTGCACAGATATAGGAAGAATGATGTCCTCACTACCCCGCCTTAACAATTGTCTCTCGACATTTGAGGGATGTCTAATGATAAATTGTTGTGGGATTTAATTCCTGAACTGGGGTTGAGCTTGTGAAGTGCCCAAGCCTCTGCACCCAGGTCACCCTCCTGGCATGGTGTGCACACAGGTGTGCAAGTCCCTGATATCTGCCTGTGTTTTGTGTCCCTGTTCCAGGTGGAGGTGGAGGCAGTGTCCCTGGGATCGAGAGGATGGGCCCTGGCATTGACCGCATTGGGGGTGCCGGCATGGAGCGCATGGGCGCAGGCCTGGGCCATGGCATGGATCGTGTGGGCTCCGAGATTGAGCGCATGGGCCTGGTCATGGACCGCATGGGCTCAGTTGAGCGCATGGGCTCCGGCATCGAGCGCATGGGCCCACTGGGCCTCGACCACATGGCCTCCAGCATCGAGCGCATGGGCCAGACCATGGAGCGCATCGGCTCTGGCGTGGAGCGCATGGGTGCCGGCATGGGCTTTGGCCTTGAGCGCATGGCCGCGCCCATCGACCGCGTAGGCCAGACCATTGAGCGTATGGGCTCTGGTGTGGAGCGAATGGGCCCTGCCATCGAGCGCATGGGCCTGAGCATGGAGCGCATGGTGCCCGCAGGCATGGGGGCTGGCCTGGAGCGCATGGGCCCCGTGATGGATCGCATGGCCACCGGCCTGGAGCGCATGGGCGCCAACAACCTGGAGCGCATGGGCCTGGAGCGAATGGGCGCCAACAGTCTCGAGCGCATGGGCCTGGAGCGCATGGGCGCCAACAGCCTGGAGCGCATGGGTCCTGCCATGGGTCCAGCCCTAGGCGCCGGCATTGAGCGCATGGGCCTGGCCATGGGTGGCGGTGGCGGTGCCAGCTTTGACCGCGCCATCGAGATGGAGCGTGGCAACTTTGGAGGAAGCTTCGCAGGTTCCTTTGGCGGAGCTGGAGGCCATGCTCCTGGGGTGGCCAGGAAGGCCTGCCAGATATTTGTGAGAAATGTAAGTGGTTCTTCAGCAACTTGGTGGTGGTGGTGGTAGGCACAAAGGGAGGAGGGGGCAGGTTGGCGTCAGAGTTGGTGCCCTCAGTAGGGAGGCAGAGTAGCAGCACTTAAGGCCACCTTGCTACTGTCCCCAAAGTCTGGTGCTGGTAGGATAAGGAGGGGATGGGAGAGCATAACGAACTCTGTGCAGCAGGAGCCCCAGGTTTTTGTACTGCTAGGCGGAAACCAACAGTGAGCTCAGGAACCCAGCTTCTTGATTCCCTTGGCTTGAAGAACCACTACACCTGGGCATGACAGAGACAAAGGGCTATATCTGCCTTATCTTTATACCAAGTTGACCACCTTCAGTTACTGTTGAATGGTCTGTGGGCTGCTTACCGTAGGCTCCTGTCGTCTGCATGATTCTCCCTTAGACAGTTAGTGCCACAAAGGGAGTGCGCTTGGTGTGCCGTTTGCGAACCTCATCCCAGACCGGTGTGTTTTGTTCTCTGCTGGTATCTCAGTTTGAAGGGTACCCTATTTCTTGGTGTTACAAGAAGTTCTGAAAGTTCCTCTCAGAGAGACCCTGGTGTTTATGCATTAGGACATTAGGATTTGGTTGTATCACTCATCAGTTTCTCCTTTTCCATTTAGCTCCCATTTGATTTTACATGGAAGATGCTAAAAGACAAATTCAACGAATGTGGTAAGTGTTTGGGAAAGGCTTTCTAGGTGCTTCCATGTGTTGTGGCTTCAGAAGTCTTAGCTTGTTAGTGATGCATTTGAGGGGTGCAATGAAGCTCCCATCCTGGTCTTCACAGCCACTTGCCATGACTCGAGGACCAATGGGACTTGCCATTTTTCTGCCTGTGCAAGTATTCAAGCCAGTTGTTGAGTTTCCTCTTATGTGTCAGACACTTCTCACCTGTGTTCTCATTTCAACCCCATCCTTCTCCTTTTACGGTTTTTGAAAGGAGGTGATGTCCCCATTTTGCAGATGAGTCAGGCAAAGTCACGTTGCCAAGGTCACATGGCTTCTACGTGACAAAGCTGAATAAAAACATGTACGATGAGGTTGCTTTCTACCACCGCACTGTTGGTTCATGCCTCAGAGAGCACTTCCTCGGAAGTTCCCAGGGGTGAGCTTCTGTGTGAATGAGGCTGAGCGGCTCTGGTTGTGGTTTCCTGGCACACCAGGCCACCATTCTGAAAGGCTCATTGTGTGGCTGAAAGGAAGTGAAGTTGTCCCCGGGTGAATCCCTGCCCCTCACTCCCACCACCTCTGTTCTTTTAACCACGTCAAGTGGGAGCCCGGGACCTAAGCCAGAAGTCTGGGTGGCTTGCTGGGTCAAGGCCTCCTCACTGTTTCTCATTTCCTGTTTCACTGGTAGTTCAGATTGCGCCACTTTGCTGCTTCTCCTGGTTCTTCTCTTGGGGCAGCTGTTGAGCCATAGTGTGCCTTTTTGCCCTCACCCCACTCCTTTTTTCCACATTGTAGTAGGTATTCTGAAAAGTCAGGTTGGATCAGGCTGCTCCCCTGCCTCAGGTGCCTGGAGGTGCCCATCTGCCAACGAGGGAAACTCACTAGCCCCTTTGTAACTTAGTCCCTCCTCTTTCATCTCCTTCCTGTCCCTGAACCCTGAGTTGCAAGTGTCATTCTCCAGAAGTGCTTTATTTCATGCTATTATAGTAAGAGTTTACCTTCTGGTGGACTTTAGTATTTCAGATCTGTCCCATGAGAAGCCCTCTAGATGTTGCCCTTCCCTTGGGCTGAGTTAATGGCTTTAGAAACGAGGGCCCCCTAGCATAGGCTACACGGTCATGTCCTTAGCTCTTCCCCTATAGACTTGTTTCATGGTGGTGCTTGACACATACCTGGATGCTTAACCAGTATTTGAATGAATATGTGAAACCCACTTGTGAGATAGGACGCAGCCTGTGTGTGGACAGTACAGAAGTGTCCATTATATCACGATGGCCTCGTAAATGCTGTGGTGTGGGGTCTGGAAGATGAAGCCTCTGTAAAACTCACCTATAAGGTTGGCTTCACACAGCCCCCTTTATAACTTCCTTGAGTGTATGAGTATGCATTTGAAGCTGCCAGGAAGGCTTATCATGGGTCGATTGTTGTCCTCTTGGCAGAAGAATGGCAACATGGCTGAGGGCCATAGTCGCTGGATCCCGGCTATTGTGTTCTGAGCATTCGTGTGCCAGGGCCGCTCTCCCTTTTGACTCTGTCCACCGAAATCCAACAGGTGATCTGGACTGAGTGGAGCCCAGACTGAGGCTGAGCTCTGGGTTTGCCTGATGAGTTGTGGTCTCTTCTTCCCTCCCTGTGCCCAGGCCACGTGCTGTATGCCGACATCAAGATGGAGAACGGGAAGTCCAAGGGGTGCGGTGTGGTTAAGTTTGAGTCGCCAGAGGTGGCTGAGAGAGCCTGCCGGATGATGAATGGGATGAAGCTGAGTGGCCGAGAGATTGATGTTCGAATCGATAGAAATGCTTAAGCAGTTGCCTTTTTTAAACATCGATACCAGACCTCTGAATTTGTATTTTTTCTTGTTAACCATTTTAATTTGTTGGCTGGATGTATAAAGATGTTTAAAAAATTCAGTTGCTTTTTGGGGTAATTTGAATTACTTTTTTAATGACTGGGGTTCCATTTGACTGTTTGCATTGAGATTGCAATGTGCGCAATTTTTTTTGTAGTTGTGGCATCTTGTTGACATCGAATATGACTTTGATAATAAATACCAGTTCCTGAAAAGATGCTTGCTTTTTGCCTGTGTGTTGTGGGGCACCCACCTCTGGTTTGGGGAGCTAGAGCCAGTCTTCTTTCTGCCCTTGGAGCTGTGACCACTGGAGGTCTCATCCCTATTCTTGCTTTGTCTGTGGACCCCGAGGGTGGAGGGCATGGACCCTGGCCACTTCAGGAGAACTCTTTATGGAAACTGAGTCCTGAGTGGACTTGAATTTTCCAGTGCTGGTGACAAAGCACTTGGATATTAGCGGTCCTGAGAGCCGTTCTCTCTTCCTCCTGTGCCGTTGCTCTTCGGGGCACAGACATTGTGTCAGGCTCATTTCCAGTTTGGCTTTTGTCATAGTCCACTTTGGCTGCTATAACAAAAGTACCATAAGCTGGGCAGCTTATAAACAACAGACATGTATTTCTCACGGTTCTGGAGGCTGGGACATCCAAGATCAAAACACTGGCTGATTCCGTGTCTGGTGAGGGAACCTGATCTTGGTTTATAGATGGTACTTCCTAGCTGTGATCTCACATGGTGGGAGTGGCAGGGGAACTTTCTTGGGCCTCTTTTATAAAGGCAGTAATCACCCCCCAGACAGCATCACACTGGGCGTTAGGCTTTCAACATAGGAATTGTGGTGTGTGCTTGTGGGGGGTGGGGGGCATATATACTTTCAGTCCATAGCAGCTTTTCTTGGCTACAGTAACAGACTGAGGAGGGTGCGAGTTTCTGAGCATATTTAGTCCTCTAGCGGTTTAGGCTGAACGTGATACCTGGGCTCTGTCAGAACTGGGTCACCCCTCCCTTTTCTCCCCCAAGATGTGATCTCATTCATACGTAGGTCCGCTTGGGCTACACAGCTATTTGCAGCTTGTGCGGAGCTGCCGCCACTGCTTGTCATGTTTGGTTGTGGGGTCCTAGCCTTGCCACCTTCTCCCTGCCACACTTTCCTCCTCCTGGTGTTTCTCCCTGAGGGGGAGACCGTGGAGGGATGGGGTTGACCTCGCAGACCCCCAAGTGTTTGATCATGAGTCCACTGTGTGCCAATCAGGAGGGAAAGAAAAGACAAGAAGCAGGAATCACTTTCAGTAGGAGCTTTATGTGGTTCATGTATGTAGGCAGGCATGAGCCTGGGTGGTTCTGTGACTGCCAATCTGGGATCCAAGACTCCTGGGTTAGTGGGTGGCTGGGCTGGCCGGTTGTCCTGGGTACCCACACCTGTGGGCCTTACCGTTCCCGGGGGGATGGTCGGCTCTCCAGAGGGTCTGCCGAGGAAGGGTGATTTGCAGTGACTCCTCTCCCCGTAAACGGATAATGAGCAGCCCTCAGGGAAACGGGGTGAGGGGTTTACCTCCTTCCAGCCTACCTCTGGTCCCTTCCAGCCTACCCAGAGCATCTACATACCCCAGAAGCCAACATCGTCATACACCTCCGTTTCCCTGGCAGAGAGCACAGTTGGGTCAGTAAGAGTCACCTTGGCCCACTGACCACCCCGCCCTCCCCATCACCCCCAGTCAGGGCCAGCACTCACAGGGGCAGTAGAGCTGTTCTGGGCACGTAGCCATCTGCAAAGAAAGTGGGATAGGTAAGCTCCCAGCCTTGGTGGTAGCCTGTTTCCCTAGGACTTTCTGGTCTGTCTGACTTACATTTGCCCTTGGTGTCCCGGCACAGCATCTCATCCTTGTTGGTGAACTCGATCACCTCCAGGATCTCCCCACGCCGGATCCCCAGGTGCTTGCCACCCCCACGACGTGTCTTGGCGTTGGGATCGATCATCATCCTTGTCTGAATCACTATCTCCCCCTCAAACTGGGGAGGGATATGTTAGAGCTTTTGTTTTGTGCTTTCACCCCAGGAACCCCATCTTTCTGAGGATGGAATATGTGGGGCCTTGGTCAATTGGGGCTGTGCCCAAAACTCCAGGGCTCTTGTTTCGAGGATTCTGGTGTTCACACCTTGAACTTTTTCCGGAACTCCCTCTCGGCCTTCTCTGCCTTCCGGATCTGCTTCAGGGTCTTTGGGTCTGCGGGTGGCAACTGCTGTGGCTGGGGGGCCTTCTCCTTCCTGAGGAATTGGATGCTCCTGAGGAAGATGTTCTCCTCAGGGGCCCCCTCCGTGTCCTTCCAGAGCTCAGCCCCTCCGTGTTACATGCCCTTTGCCCTGTGGTACCTGAGTTCTGGATCTTGTGGTGGCCTGGGGGGTTGCTGGGTAGGTGGCACGTCATCTGGGAGCAGTCAGAACGCTGAGTTAGGGCAGGGACCGTTGGCTCAGCCTCCCTCTCGACACTGGTGGCTTGATCTTGAATGAGCTTTCCCTGGGTCAGTTCTCAGGACATCCACCCCCTCCCAAACCCCACCCTGCCCACCTGCCCATCTTCTCCCTAGGCCTTTCTGCTGGGTTGTGAGTTCTAGTGGATTGGCTCTTGTTTTCGTAACTCCTACTGCATGGCAGGCATGGCAGAAACTGTTTACTAGAGTAACTCATTTCAGCCCTCACAGCAACCTTATTACTTAGAGTAGTAGGCAATACTGTCATTCCCAGCTCATTGATGAGGGAAATAAAGGCTCTTGAGTGGTAAAGCAATTCTGCCCCAAGGTCATCTGGCTGGAAATGATACAGGCAGGATTTATTTGCAGGCTTTTGAGGCCATTTCATGTCTGTCTCCTAGAGTAGGTTGGCTTCTGGGAATTGTCATGGAATCTGGGTCAAAAATAAGGCAAAAGCATTTCTTAGAGCAGATGAAATGGGCGTCTGAGAAGGGGCTGGTGGGGCGGGGTTCCTGGACTGGCCTGGCTGGTGCTGAGACCAAATTGTGAGGGGTCTGCCTGGTGAGGGCTGACTTCCTGGCAAACTGCCAGCGTTCCAGGGAGGATTCTGCTGGCCAGGGTTTGGCTTATGGAGAGAGCCTCGTGAATACCAGTTGAGTGAAGGACCCAGAACCTGAAGCCCTCAGCTTTTTGCACCAGACTCCAGCCTCGGCCTGGTGCTCAGATGTGACGATGCCATCTACAGTCTCACCCAGGACATTCCCTCCGGCTGCTTCCCCTTCTCCCAGAGGCACCCTAGGGCCCCTGGAAACCCAGCACAGTGTAGAGCACGCCCCCGGGCGCCGTGGTGCAGGGCAGACTTGGCATACCTGCGGCCCAGACTTCTGGCAGTGTGACCCTAATCAGGCCACGCAGGTAAGGCAGGCTCTGAGGGGGACCTGTTGAAATCCTGGGTAAGAGCTAGGTCTGGTGGCCTTAGCCCTTTCCAGGGGAGCCCCCAGCAGTGCAAAGAACCTCTGGAGTGGGGCTGAGTGGGCGTTTAGACTTGAAAAGGGCAAACTTTGGGACAATCCGTACTACCAGTGAGGGCCCACATAGTGTTTCAAGAAGGGAGAGATTTGAGAAGTGTATTTGATTGGAGTCTTGCAGAATGACTGGCATGGAATGGGGAGACGACTGTCCATGGGCAGGGACAGTGAGCAGAGGTGGGGATGTTCCTGGTCTGTTTGGGATTGGGGAAGGGGTGGGCCAGTTACTGCCTTTCTCCATGTCTGTGGCCCCAAGAGTGGCCCCCAGACCCCAGCCACAAGAGCCTCACCAGAGCGGAAGCAGGAGGAGCCCTGTCAGGAAGCTCTGCTAACAGAGGGTGTTGCAAGCAGCCCCTGAGGAAAGCCCAGGAGAAGCAGAAGGGGTTCAGGAAGGAGTAGTAGAGGCAGCAGATCTGGTGCAGGGGTGGGGGGTGGGTGGTTGGGGGGGAAGCGGGAGCATCCCAAAGGCACCCTTAATAAAAGGTTACCCTGTAGGAAGCCCTTCCAGAGATGGGGCCAGGAAACAGTCTGGGAGCACAGGGCTTGGGCAAGTTGCTTCTTGGGTCCTCAGGCTTCCACCGGAAGCCTGTCGGGGACAAGGGGTCAGCTGTTGTCGTGGGGGCGGGGGCAGTTGTACATGTTCAGTGATGGTCACGTACAGGGCTTGCGTAAAAGTCACTTTTTTTTTTTCCCACTCAAAATTGGTAAAGGCATTAACCCTGCAGCTGGGCTGGAGACATGTCTGCTTTGCCACTGCCCTGCTCTCCAGGAGCAGATGCTTGGAAGAAGAGAGGGAAAAAAAGGGTCCTTAGGAACCCCAGAGCACAGAGTGTCTAGGACTACAGGCTCAGGGGTCTTTGTCTCCACCCCATGCCTGAGTTCAGGCCCCAGTCCGACCTGGACATCCAGCAAGCACCTCCAACACAACAGGTCTGCTATGGAAGCTGAAACCTTGTCCCCGACTCAGGGATACCTCCAGTCTGCGCCCAGGGGTTAGGCTTGAAACTTGGGCCTCATCCATGTCATGAGCTGGCTTGCTCCCACTCACCCCTGCATCACGCCACCAAGTCCACTTCCTGATTCTTCCACTGCTCTTTCACACATTCTCCCACCACCCTGCCCCCTCCCCCCCGCCCAGGCCATACCATGCTCACTGGCTGTTGGCCTTTAGGGTGCCCTACCTCCTCCTGTTCTGCCCATCAGGAGCTGGTAGGACTTTTCTGAAAGGCCCTTCCTGCCCTCTACTTTCTCCTCTGGCACTGCCAGGGACATGGATTGTCCCTTGGCTTCACACCAGCAGCATGGCAGAATACGCCCTTGCAATGAATTGTCCCGAGGGGCCTGGGCAGGATGGTCTGACGGAGAGCTCAGCCCCACCACCAACAAACCTCTGCCCTTGGGGCTGGGGCTGTCCGTGGGCTCCACGTCGTCATACAGCTCGTAGGCCTCGTCCTGGTCCCTGCGGGAATACCCGAGATAGGGGCCTCTTCCAAGCCTTCAACCTGCGCCAGGGCCCGCTTACTCCCCACACTCACTGCGGGATGTCTTCAGTCTGTCGGGCCTGGGAGTGGATCCCAGCAGAAGAACGGGTCCTCCTCAGAGCTGTGGAGGGATGAGAGCAGGAGGGAGGCAGGCCCTGCCAGGGAGCCTCTTACCCAGCTTTCTGCCTGGGTTGCCCTGACCCACCCACCTGTGGCTGCGGCTGTGGCTCTCCAGAAGTTCTGGACATCCCTGGGGCCAGGAGGCAGCGGCGGCTTGGCTGGAGGGGGTCCCAGGCTGCTGACTGGGGGCAGAGGCCTCCGCCGGGGTGGGTAGCTGGGTTTGAGGCCCAGCCTCGACCCTCCACTGTGAGTGGGAGCTCCTGACCTCTGCTGCCTGGCTCCAAAGCCAGGGCTGAGTGGGAGCCTGGGGCGGGAGGCTGTGACAGCAGTGGGGAGTGAGCTCTCTGAAACAGAGCCAGGAAGGGGGGGCTTTTTAGGGAGATCACCAAAGAACTCAGCGTGCAGGTGCTTCTTGGGCAGAGCACTGGACTCGGGCTGCAGAAACTTCTTGGGGAGCAGGCCAAACTCGGGCTCCGAGGACACTCTGGGGAGGCTCCCCAGCTCAGGCTGCAGGGGCTTCTTGGAGGGTGCTTTGAATTCAGACTGCCGTGGCCGCTTGGGAAACACACTGACTTCAGGCTCTGAGGACCTCCTGGTGAGGTCACCAAAATCAGGGTGCAGGAGCTTCTTGGGGAGGTCATTCAGCTGAGGGGCTGGGATCTTTTTGGGAAATGCATTGAAATTGGGCTGTGAGGAGTGGGGGTGGGGCTCACTGGACTCAGGCTTCCAGGGGGGTGTCTGAGGGACCTCACTAAACTCAGGCTGTGGCAGAGATTTCTTAGGGAGGCCACCAACCTGAGGCTGCGGGGGTTTTCTGGGGTGCACACTGAACTCGGGCTGTGGGGGCTTCTTGGGGAGTGTACTGAAGTCGGGCTGGGAGGAGTGGGGGTGGGGCTCACTGGACTCAGGCTTCCAGGGGGATGTCTGAGGGACCTCACTAAACTCAGGCTGTGGCAGAGATTTCTTAGGGAGGCCACCAACCTGAGGCTGTGGGGGCTTTCTGGGGTGCACAGTGAACTCGGGCTGCGGGGGCTTCTTGGGAAAGATACCGAAGTCAGGCTGGGAGGGGTTTGGGGTAGCCTCATTGGGCTCAGGCTGCTGGGGCTTCTTGGGGAAGGCGCTGGATTGGGGCTCTGGCGGGGGCTTGGCAGGGTGGCCAGGCTCAGGCTGCAAAGCTTTCTGAGGGGCCTCGAGCTGTGGGAACTTCTTGGAGGGTTCACTTGGCACAGGTTTGGGGGGCTTCCTGGGCAGATCAGTGCAGCTGGGCTGCAGGGGCTTCCTGGGGTGCTCGCTTAGCTCAGGTGGTGGAAACTTCTTTAGAAGTTTGTTGAACTCAGGCTTCGGGGGTTTTTTGGGGTGTTCGCTGGTCTCAAGCTGAGAGGCCTGGAACTTTGCTTGAAGGCTCCGGAAGTCCTGATGGCTCCCCTAAGGGACATGGAGCCAGTCAGGCAGAGACTCACACAAGGGTTCTCCTAGCTCCTCTTTGCCACCCTTTGTCATTGGCTCCCTCTCCTGTTGGCTGGGGCCTTCCACATTTGTCTCCAGGCTCCCTGGAGTCCTGACCTCTCCACTTAGGCACTGCATATGCCCCCAACCTCACCCCCATCAGGACCCAGGCTCCCAATGCTCCCCCATAGCCTCTGCTCCCACAGTTCGTGGTGCCTTCTAAGTGTCCTTGAGATACCTATCTGTGCTTTCATGCTCCACATCCCTAGTGCCTTCTGTTCTGATTTAAAAATACATCCAGAATCCAGCCACTTCTCACTGCCTGTACCACTGTCATGCTGGCTGGAGGAACCCAGGCTCCTCCCCGGTCTCCTGCCTCCCCCGTCTTCTGCCTCCCCCTCTGCCCCCTGCACCCCCATCTCTGGCCAGGACCCTCCCCCACAGCAGCTGGAGGAAGCCCCTCTGCTCAAAATGTGGCAATGCTTCATTTCCCCATGGTAAAAGCTAAAGATCTCATGAAGGCCTGAAACCATCAATCTGCCTCCCTTACCCAGTTACCTGGGCCTGGCCTCCGCCTCTCCCCTGCTCTCCCCCCGCCCCCAACCCCTCTTTCTTGGGCCTTTGTCCGGCCCTTGCCTCTTCCACCTCCAGGTCTCTGCTGATATTTTCTTATTAGAGAGGCCTTCCTCCCAGACCACCCTCATTTAGAAAAATTGATTTCCGCTTCGCAGAACTCCATTCTCCCCAACCTACTTTTTTTCTCTCAGTACCTGCCACTATGTATCATACAGTTTATTTTATATTGTTTCACAAATGTGCCTTGGCTTGTTTGTTCTCTCTGCCCCCCTCGCCCCTGTGGAAGGTCAGCGACTTGGCTCACTCATTGCTGTCCTCCCAGTGCATGGCACACTGTTGGTGCTCAGTAGATACTTGCTGAAATATACAGGATACAAAGGCGTATACTCAGCCACGTCCAGTCTGATTGTCACAGACTCATGTAGAAAGACGTGGAGAGACACAGACCTGGAGGCAGATGTGGGCTCAGAGTCTCATGGTTCCAGACACCCTTGTTGACGGTCAGGGCACTCACAGTCGACAACACCCAGGAGAAGAGGCAGCAAGCCGGCCCAAGCAGCGGCCCGGTCAGGCCCGTGCACCGTCTGTGGCGCACCTAGTCCGTCCCAGGTACCGTCTCGACCGGCCCCATGCTCTCCGTAACAGACATGGGCGGGTGCACAAGTAGGCCAGGCCTGCTCTGATCAGGGGGCCCCACTGCAGGCCCCCAAGCCTTGCTTCACCTGGACCCTAGGAGACTGGGGAGGGGGAAAGGGCAGAACCGTGGAGACTGTGCTCCTGTCTGTGCCCCACCCAGAGAACGAGGAAAGGTAGTGATCCCCGCCTGGGGCCTGAAATGCCTCTATTAAAGCCCCGCTCCAGGTGGGTTGGGGGAAGGATTCCCGGGTCACCCACAGGACCAGAGAAATCAGGGTCAGCAGGTCATGTCGTGGGTGACTACTGGGGTGGGGGGTGGGTGGCGGGTACATGACCCACTTTGTCACCGCAGGAAGCCCCTCTGTTCACCCTGGCCTCCTGTCCCCAGGTTGCTGTTCATGCTGACCTGGGAGGAGAGTAGTCTGGGCCATCTGCCTGTTCCCCCTATTAAAGTCCCAGCCCCAGCCTGGGCCACAGGCCCTTTGGGGCCCCAGCTGTCCCAGTGATGCATCCTGGCTGCTTCCCACCTCTGGGCCTTTGTGATGGTCCTTGCCATTTCCCGGGGGATGAGGGGGCTCTCCTAGGGTTGGGGGTTCACTCACCATGCCTGCAGGCGGGTGATGGGCCACAGGGCAAGTGGGACCTGAGCTGGGCCGGTGCCTTCAGGAAGTGACTGTGGCTTCTGCTCCCCGGGCCCCACGGGGGTGGGGGATGCTGGCGGGGTGGGGAGGACACAGGAGGAAGAAAAGGAGGCGGAGACAGCCCTTGCCTGTCCCCAGATCCTGCCTGGCACTTGAGTTCCTGTCCTGCCTGCTACTGTCTCCATGGTCTCCATGCTTCGTGCATCGGCTGTCAGCATATGCCCAATGTGGCCACCAGTTGTTTGACTCTGTTTCTGGGGGCTGGCTGACTTCTGGTCTCCAGGGAGGACTCCGTGCCAGGCCCTGAGGGCCTCCTTGGGAGGGGGAGTTCTCGGGGGGTAAGGGGCATGGTCAGCTCTGGGCCAGGAGACTAAGGAGTTCGGAGAGCGTGATGGGTGAGGCCCTTCTGCCGGCTCGTTGCCTCATCCGCCTGCCTCATTTCCACACTTCCCCACTGTCAGATTCTCAGCTCTGAGCAGGACTTCCCTATTATAGGGGCAGATGTCACATGGGTCGTGGACAGCTGTGGGGGACAGAGGGCCCAGCTGGGATGGCAGATTTGGGGGTGGGTGGGTAGTAGCTAAGGCCTTGCCCTCCCCCACCCTGGGGAGGGAGGGAGTCTGAGGGCCAGGGGAGAAAATGGAGACAGCAGGAAGAGCAGTGAAGAGGGGGCGAAGGGGGTGGGCCGAACTAGCGCTGTGGGGGTGTGAGGCCCAGCCAGATAGAGGCGAGCCCTAACCACAGGGCTTGGTCTGCAGGAGGTCAGTGACTTTGGACACACAGACAAAGGGAGAGTGCAGAGCCCTGATGCTCAAGTTTTAGCTATACGTGGAAATAGCTTTAGGAGTTTACGAAAAGATGGAAGGAAGCTCCTGGAGATTCTGACTTAATTGGCCCGAGCCTGGGGATTTCTTTTTTTTTTTTTTTAAGTGACCTCTACACCCAACTCGGGGCTTGAACTCATAACCCTGAGATCAAGACTCCTACTCCTCTGAGCCAGCCAGGTGCCCTGAGCCTGGGGATTTCTTAAACACTCAGGGTGATACTCGTGCCCACGAGTCACCCTGAGACCCCGTTAAAGTGCAGGTTCTGCCTCAGGTCTGTGGTGGAGCCTCAGATTTCTAAAGATCCCAGGTGATGCCCTGGAGTAGCGAGGGTGTAGAGGGATCCAGTCTGTCTTGAGGACACTGCATTCCCAGCTGGAGCCGTTCATTACCACCCTGCCATGGAGGCCACAGACCGCACAGTCGGAAAGGACTCCGCCTGTTTGCGTCCACTTTTAAGAGGCACAGGTTGAGGATTCTGGAGCCTCTGTGCCTGCCCATCCCCATCCCTGTACTAGCAGGCATGCACCCTGGGTCACATTCGCAGATGTGGGTTCCCCTTGGAACAGGAGTCCTGGGAGACCAGGGATGATGAGAGTGGGTCCTCCCTGGGTCTTTGGGACCAGCCAGCACAGGCTGGTCACAGGCTGACTGACCCAGTGTTTGGTGAATGAGGGAAATGAATGAATGAAGTGATTATTGGCCAAGAGCATACAGTAGGTGCCCAATCAAGGTAAGCTAAAGGACTGAACGCTGGTGACAAGCTGGTGACTTCCCAGGCTCCAAGGCCAGCCACCCCGTGTGAACCACCCCCCCATGGCCTGGAACTCGCAGTTTGGAGGGTCCCACCCTGGCAAGCCCTATTCCCCCACAGTCCCCAGGAGGTGTTCCCTCCCGCCCCCCCCCCAACTCCCCTTTGTGTTTGGAGCCTTCCAGGTGGCTCTGGGCTGGACTGCAAAGCGCGGCCATGAACTTGGGCAGGAGGTTCCACAGATGGAGTTGAGGAACCTGAAGCCCAAAGTGAGCCCGGGCCAGGGTCTGCCTTGGGGTTTCAGTGGTGGTGGTGGTGGGGAGTGTGGAGAGGTGTTCGCTTCGGGAGCCTGTGGAACAATGGGCTAAGGAGGGGCCCCGGGGTTCTGAGCACATGGGGGGCTGGTGAGCCAGAGCAGGCGCAAGAGCAGGGGCATGGACCTGGTTGCCCTGGTCATGGTTGGGGGACAGACACGGTGGTGGTCTCCACGCTCAGCCACATGTGGTCCAAGTGCACGCAGTCGAGGACTGAGCACGTGGGTGGCCAATCCTGGGGGTCAAGGGGCGCACAGAGGAGCTGGGGGCCTGGGATGGGGGTGCTCGCGTCCAGGTCAAAGGCAGGGCTCTGGGACGTGCATCCAGGAGCCTTATTTCCCCTCTCCCGGTCTGGTGGTGATGGGGCTGGTGCTGGACAACTGCCGGACGGGTACATGGCCGGACTCAGCTGATGTAAGCTGCCTGGAGAGGCTCGGCCTCTTCAGCGCAAACCTGCAGTTTCTTATCAACCAGCCCCCCATTGGGCCAGCTGGGCAAAGTAGATGACTGCCCTGATCCGCTGGCCGGTCCTTCCATCTCCCTTCAAGACTGACACTCCTGGGCGCCCTCTGCTGGGCGGAGCTGGGGCCGAAAGAAGACTTGGCGGTCAGGCTTTTTGCAGTCAGGGGAAGGGGGGCCCTCTGAGGGATCACTTTGGCCAGAGGGAGGGCAGGGGCTGCAGAAGCCCGGGAGAGACACTGGGAGCAGATTTCCCAGTTAAGCTGAAAAAGTTGGACATGAGTTGGGAGGGGGCAAGGGTAGGAAGTTGCTTTTGTAGTGAGCAGGGTGCCTAGGCCAGGTCATGATCCAGCTCCTTAGGCCTCTGGGCAGTTTCAGGTTGCTGGGCCGGGGGAGGGCAGGGGACACTGTCCCCTTGGTAGAAGCTGTTGCATGGGTGATGGGGTGGGGTGGGGTACCTGGGCCAAGATACTGGCTCTGGGACTCTCTGGAAAGGTCCCGAGAGACTGGGAAGTGGCATTGCCTGGATTTGGGGGTGGCTGAATGAGGGGGCCTGATGGGGGAAGGGCCTCTGACACCTTGGAGACAGGTTGGGGTCCTGGGGGAGAGGGAACCCTGAACCCTGTCCCTGGAGATGTGGGAAAAGGGGAGGTGCCGTTTGGGCCTCACTGCCTGGGTTTTCTTATAGATGGGAACCTTTCCCAGCTTCTAGGGTGGTACAGAATCAGTGAGGGAACTGGAGCTGGGCTAGGCTCAGTCATCCTACCCTCCTAGCCTCACCTTCTCTAGCTGTAAAATGGGCCCCTTGATCCCACCCCACTTCCTTCCTGGGTTCTTTGTTGGGGGGTGTTCCAGGCAGCCATGGACTTGGTAGCCAGAGGGATGTGAATCACTCACAAACATTTCTCAAGCCCCCACCCTCTCTCCCCAGTCCCTGTTTGAATCTTCACAAGGACTCCAGAGGGTAAGCATCCTGACACCCATCTTAAGGACTAGCAAAGTGAGATGTAGGGAGGTTGAGTCTTCTCCAGAGTTACAAAGTCCTAGCTCCAAGGCTCCTGGCTGGGAAGAGAAAAGCTCAGGGGGCCTGAAGCCCCAAGGTCCCCTGATGGCCCCGTTGGCCCGATAGCAGGTGCTGAGCAATACCTGCCTCAGCACGGGCCCGGAGGTGCTGGCAGAACAGACACCTGGCCTGAGCCAGCTGAGTCTCAGCTACGACTCGGCAATGACACTGCAGTCCTGAAGCCCCGCGGGTGGGCCCCTGGGTGCAGGTGGGCCGGTCCTAAGGGCACTCAGATCAGCGCCCCCCTTTCAGGAAAAGCAGAAGGGCCTCTGGAGCTTGGAGCTGTTCAACTGCAAGGAGGCTGGGGAGTTCTTGCTCCTAGATGGTCTGTGTTCCCCAGGAAGAGGATGATGAGGAGAGGGATGAGGGAGGGGGTGGGGACGTTCAAGATGGAGCCTTGTAGGTTATTAGAACAAGGTCTCCACTACCAGGCAGTAATGAGAACAGACCCATTTTCTGTGGTGGTCAAATTGGGGGGAAGGGCAGGAAGGGTTGCTTCAGGTACCTGAGGAGGGGGAAGAGGGTCAGGGGCCTAGGCTAGGGGACCCTGGGGCTGGAAGGGAGCAAGATGCAGGAGGTAAAACTAGCTTCCAAGGGCTGGCTGCCAACAGCACGCGTAGACTTCCATGTTCAGGAGGCTTGGCCCACTGGGTTTGGTGACAACAGGGCTGAGACAGCAGTGTGGCCCCAAATTTTGAACCCTGACCCAGGACCGATTTCCCATGACAGAAGGGAAAAGGAGATCCTCATGGCTGGAAGACAGAGAGGGGAGGAGTGAGGAGGGAGGGAGCCCAGGCTCCCTAGGGCTGGCTTTGACCCACCCTCCTCCTCAGAGCCAACATAGCGACAGAAGTGAAAGCAGGCAGCCAAAGATGAAGGTCTGGAAGACAGTGACGAAGACAAAACCAGAGCCCCTGGGGGCCCTGGCACCAGCACCTCAACCCTGTCACCTGCGAGTCTGCACTGGCTTCAGGATTACCGGGGGGGGGGGGGGGGGGGGGGCTCCAGCAGGGTCAGCCCCAGCACTTTCTCAGGACCCCCTGTCTTACTGACTCCTGGGACTCCTTAAAAGCGATGTTTCCATCCCATCTGGTCTCTGGAAATGGGCCAAGAGGCACTGGCAGCCCCAGCTACAGCTGGATAGGGTAGCACTGGGCTGGACACCTGGGTCCCAGTTAAAGTGTCAGGGGAGTAGTGAGGTTGAGGGGAGGCTTGTCCCCTCTCAGGGTGCGAGCACCCCAGGACTGCTAGACCGGCCGGCTGTGCATCGGAGGGGCAAGGGACCCAGACACAGCACGGGCTGGCTCATCGCGCCTCCTTTATTGCCTCCCCACCCCCTCCATCTTAAGCCCCATTAAAATTACAAAACTACCCGCATCCTACAGTCCAGTCCCCCCCCTCCTCCCCCCACCCCCCGCGGCGGGATTCAGAACGGCGAGAAAACCGGACACTCCCCCTCTGACAGCAGCGGAGACACCTTGGGTGCAAGCGGGACCGGGTCTGGGTGGGGCAGAGGAGGGGGCGCCTGAGCCTCGGCCCCGCCCCTCGCCTCGGGGCCCCCGCCCTCCCCACCGGAGCGCTCCTCCGCCTTACCCGCCGGCGCGTCGGGGCGCGGCTGCCCGGGCCCCGGGGCCGCGGGGGCGATGGGCCGGTGGTCCTCCAGATGCAGTGTCATGGCGGGCCGCGAGGCCGTGGAGAAGGCGCACTGCATGCACGAGTAGCGGCCGCGCGTGTGCTCCCACACGATGCGGCTCGGGGCCGCGTGCCCTGCGGGCAGGCGGGACCCCGTCAGTCCCGGCCACTCCCAGGGACGGTGGACGTGGACGAGTGCGGGTCAGACCTTTCCCCGCCTCCCCATCAGCTCCCGAGCACCTGGCTGGTCTGGCCTGGCTGATCCATTGCTCCCGAGCGTGTTCCCTCCTGTAATAGGGGGGGCACTAAACTTGACTTATCCGAATCCCCCACTCCTATCCCTGGAACCACCGCAGGGGGAAAGGACTTGTGAAGCGGGCGCGGGTTTTACACGGAAACGCCGGCGCAGATGAAGGCTCAGGGGCCAACAATTTTTAAGGCAAAAATCGTGTATTTCGGGGGTGGCAGCTCTGGCCACCTGGGAAGGGGCGGGCAACGCTGCCTCCCAGCATCCCCTGGGCCCAGCAGGGCGCAGGACAGAAAAATCCCCTCCACCCCTCCCTGGTGGTCACCTGCACGCACCTGAGGGCGCGTCGGAGCCGCCCTGGGGTCTTCGCGGGCTGCCGCCGGCACCTGAGATAAACGGGCGGGTGAAGGTCAGAAGTCTGGGTGAGCCCAGCTCACCCTTCGGGCGGCCCTGCTCCCACACTCACCTTGGCTCTTTTTCCAGATTGCGGCGCTGGAGGCGGGCGGCCCGGGCGCCGCGGCCAGGAAGGGGCGCAGGCGTGGGGGACTTAGGCCAAAGGGCGCGGGGTTCAAGTAGGGCAGAAAGGGCCCGGTGGGGGCAGGGGCGGGGGTCGTGAAGGGCTCGAGCAGCGGGAACGGCAGGCCCGGCGCCGACACAGTGTCGGACTCCGGGGGACGCTCGGGCGCCGGTGGCTCCTTGTCTAGGGCTGGGGGTGGCGGCGCGGCTGGGCTCTGCGCATGCTCGGCGCAAACATGCAGATGCTTGAAGAGCGAGCGGTGCGTGCGGAAGCGCAGGAGGCAGTTCTCACACCTGGGGGCAGGCACAGGGCTGGGCTGGGTCTCTTGGGGGACGAGGGTAGGGCCTATCCGATGCTACCTGGGGAGGCGCGGCGCGAGGGTGGTAAGTAAGGGAGCCTAAGGCCCAAATCACAGATTCCCCACTTGCGGGGGGGGGGGAAGCTTGCTCTAAGCGCCCCCAAATGTGGCAGCGACCCTTCCGGACCCCTCCGGGTCCTTGCCCTGGGAAAACGAGGAAGGAAGTCTCAATTTTGACTTAGACGGCCAGTTTTCTTCTAGGGAGGTCAGGAGGGACTGGGCGGAGACGCACCACGTGTGCCCCGCCCTTTCCGAGCTCCGCCCTCCGGGTCTCTGGGACTCGTTCCAGTAACCAATCTCTCTTTTTGGGCAGGTAAGGGCAAGGCTTGCCCGAGGCCACGCCCACTGCCAGACTCACCACCTCCCCCCCCCCGACCAGGAAGGACCCCCCAGGTAGTGGCAATCAAATCAGGGGTGGGAGGAGCTGCCAGAGGCCTGATAACGGAGCACCAGTGGAAGTCGGGATGGTAAGGGTCTCACTTGAAGTAGCGGTTGGGTTTGTAGTGCAGCTTGCCATGTGCCACCAGTTCCTGCATGCTGGGGAAGGTCTCGGTGCAGCTTAGGGCGGAACAGCGGAAGAGCTTGCCTGGCAGGGCAGGGATGAAGGACAGAGTGGAGAGGGGTGGCCAAGGCCGGCCTGGAGGCTCTGCCTGCCTCCCACCCCAAACTGCCTCCGCACCACCTACTCTGGCCCTACCTTCCAGGGACTGTGTGGGTGGGCAGTGGGTACGCAGATGCTGTGCCAGATCACGAACACTGGGGAAACTGAGACAGCAGCCAGGGCTGGAGCAGGGTATCTGCTTCCCTGCAGGATGCACAGAAAGGGGGGTGTCACCCACTCTTCCCCCATCCACGCTGTCCAGAGTTCTGCCCCAGAGAGGCATATATGAGGCTGGAATTACTCTACTGGTTTCTTACCAGGGCCTTTACCATCTTCTTCCCCCACCAGACAGCGCTGCCAGAGGACAGGGGCTGGCTTGGCTGGCTCATCACTGTAGCCACAGCCTGGCATACACTTGGTGCTCAGTAAATGGTGATTCCCTCTTGATGGGGCCCAAGTTTGGAGATACTCTGTACTCCTCTCAATTGTTCCAAGGCCTGTGACCACCCCCAGAAGGCTCCATCACATATCACCTGGTTGTTGGCGTCGTCTGGGAGGCCTCAGGTCCTCGCTGATCCCAGAGACTGTGCTGGTGGGGCCAAGGCTGGATCCGGGACCAGGCTGAACACTGTCTGGGGCAGAGGGAGCACCCTGCTGGGTCCCTCCAGGCCCTCCTCGGTCCCACGATGGGGGTGTGGCTGCCCGTTCAGGGCCTGGCTCCTCCCCCATGGAAGAGGAGGTGGCTGCTGCGGCCACAACTGGGGACAACACCTCCTTGTCAGTCTCACTGAAGCTGGGCTCTGCAGCGGCCGGCATGTCCGGGCTGGGCCCCGAGGGTTCCTCCTCCTAGTGGAAGGAAAAGGCAGGGAGAACCCCTCTGGGCCCAGGTCGGCCTGGGCCAGCCAGGGGAACCCCTCCCACCCCGCCAACACCTTTGGACATTCCTGAAGCAGCGAATGCCTTTGAGAAATCACCTGGTCAGCCCCCATCCTAAGGAGTCACCATCAGGGGAGGGCAGGGGATAAGGGTGGATTGAGCCTCCTGTGTTCCAATCTCTGGGAGGGAGCCGGGAAGTGTCCCAATTGCAGAAGGGGGTATCTGTCAGGAATTACTCCTACGAAAGTA
Source organism: Halichoerus grypus (assembly GCF_964656455.1). Lineage (NCBI taxonomy): Eukaryota > Metazoa > Chordata > Mammalia > Carnivora > Phocidae > Halichoerus > Halichoerus grypus. The sequence continues at coordinate 211,256,320 of NC_135712.1, forward strand.
GCAGTCATTCGTCCCTAACTTGGGACAGTGGGACGCCCCTTACACGGCAGGGGCGTGGCCTATGGGGTGTGGGCGGGACGAAGGTTACAAAGACGGGGCTCCGAACAGGGCGCCGCTGGGAACATGCTGGAGGGGCCAGAGGGATCAAGTGGACTGTTTGCGGACGGAAATACATACACCGGCCCGGCTCGAGCTGTGCGGTCGAACCCGGAGGGGCTAGGGGCCCCGATGTGTAAGGAACAGGGGCGGAGCCCGAGTCCTGTAGGCGTGGCCCAGTCGAAGCCGGGCCAGGAAGCCGGGGGTGGGGTGTTCCCCAAGTGACAGCCAGCGACGGGAGAGTGCCCGGATGTGGGGGCGGGGTCGGCCGGAGGGTGCGCGTGCGACAGGGCCGCGCCCCGCCAGTACCCGCTGATTCGCCGCGCCCGCATCCCCGACGCCGCGCTCACCATCCTCGACCCGGCTCAGCCTCTTATTCCTGCGGCTCCGGCGGCTCCGGCTGAGACTGCGGCGACTCCCTGGGCGGCCGCGGGCTCGCGCTCACGTCGACGCCATTTTCCGCCTCCCAGATCTCGCGAGAGCGCGGGCAGGGCCTGCGCACAGCGCCCCTCGAGGGGGCGGGGCCCGAGATCTGGGTCCTCCAGGAGGAGAGCTCTGTAGGCGGTGCTGCAGGTTTGCAAGCCCAGACCTATCAAAGAGTGCACCTTTAAAGACCCTGTGCTCAGAGATCCTGGCGAAAAGTCCTTCGGGGCCTCTGTTCTCGCCTGCTAAGTGGGTATCTTTATCCCCTCCCGTCCCATCACCAGCTCTCAGCCGCTCTCCTTTTTGAAGAGGTGATGTTGATTGGGCCGCCTTTTTGGAGAGAAATTGGCAGTGATCGTCAACATTGTCAATGCACGGAGTTCTGAAGTTGCAATAGGCTCCCTGTGATAGCCGGGGGCAGGAAGCAAGCTGTCTGTCCTCCGGACAGGTGTAGCCTAAGGATGGAGACCCCTGGGTGGACCCGCGTGGAATAAGTCACCTATCCATCCAACATTCCTTGAGCGCCTACTGTGTGCGAGGCGTTGGGGACCCAGAGGGGAACAGGACGAACATCCTTGCCCTCAGGGGCCTGCTCACATTTTAAAATGGGGGAAACAGACAATGAGTCAACAAGTTCAGAAAACCACCTTAGGGATATTAAGTGCTACAAAGGAAAACACACACAGAAGGGAGAGAAGTCTCTCTTGAGTTGACTTTTGAACTGTTACCTGATGGTCAGGAAGGAGTGAGCAAATGGAAGGTCAGGGGACTCTGGAAAGTGGATAGCTGTGCAAATGTCCTGAGGTGGGGAGGGACAAGCTTCTCAAGGACCAGTAAGGAGATCAGCTCACTGCTGGAACAGAGTGGAGGCAGAGTGTGGAGGTCAGTAAGTGAACTTGGTGCAGGGAGGGTCACACAGGACCTCATGAACCATAGAGAGGAGTGCGGTTTCTATTCACATCATTGATGTATTTTTAGCAGGGGTAGGTCCACCATCTGATTCTTGGCTGTTGTTTGGAGGATGGGCAGTTGGGGGGATGGTAAAGTGGATCTTTGATCTCAGGTCTCTATAATACATTATTTAACATTCAAGAGGTGTCTGTTGAGTTCTGAGCAAGTATAGACTTTATGTGCAGTGTATTTCCATCTGTGTACATAAGATATACCTATGTGCCTTTATATGTGGAGAATAGCATTAGAAGGAGACATTTAAAAAGTGGGGAGGGGAACAGAGATTTTCAAGTGAGGGAGAGACTGTCTTTTCATACTTTGTGCTGTTTGAATTTAAAAAAACATGGTTTTGATTATCATTAATACAGTTAAAAACTCATTAATCTAAAAAAAAAAAATGGATCGTTTGACGCAGGGTGGAGGTGTGTTTGTGTGTGGAGGGGAGGTTGGTGCAATCTGGGGAAGGGTGGGGTGAGGCCTCAGAAGGACATGGACCCAAGGAAGGGAGAGGAGGGGCCAGGCTTAAGAAATTCTATAAGTCAACAGGATGTGGGGCTGTGGAGTAGGCAGGGCCAAGGTGATTCTGAGGTTTGCAGTCTGAAGATGCTGTAACCTAGATGTGAGGCCCAGAAAGCCCTACTTCCTGTAAATGGGGTGACCGCCATGGCAGTGGGGCCCTGGGACTGTACCCCAAAATGTCAGGGGGCAGGCAGTGTGCATGGTGAGTTCAAGGAGAGAGGAAGGAGGTGGAAGCCCCAATTCCTCTTCAGCACCAGGAAATGCCCAGTTGATGAGAGTGGTGGCTCATGCACTTCCTCCCCAGCCTGTCCTAATGTCTAAGTGTTGCAGAGAGAGACATGCACAGTGGTGGTTGGGCAGTGGAGGGGTGAAAATCAGAGATGGAGGAAACCACGGACATTCAAGGGACTGGTTAAATGCTTTTGTGTAATGATTGGCTAATAAAAGAGTTGTTGAGACCCAGTTGCAACCTTGGGATTTTTTTTCGGCCACGCTCAGCTTCCCAAAGCAGGGACAGAAGAGAGAGGATCCTGCAGAAGGTGCTGCTGGCCAGTCTTTCTCTGATACCTCATCTCCCATCCTCCAGTTGGGTAGGTGTCCTCTGCCTGGAGTTCTCCTGTCACAGCGTGGATCGCTGTATGTGGTGTTTGCCGAGTCAAGATCTGCTGACCCCAAACCCTTTTCTTCCTTCTTTGCTCCTCCAGCCTGGAGTTCTACTGTCACAGCGTGGATCGCTGTATGTGGTGTTTGCCGGTCAAGATCTGCTGACCCCAAATCCTTTTCTTCCTTCTTGGCTCCTCCAGCAATGCCCACTCTCTCTCTGCATCCCCTTCCCCTGCCCAGCCCCTGTCCCTTCTCTGGCCCAGTCCTGACCCCACCAATTTGGCTGTGTCTCTCCCAGACTGGCTGCTCTTTGAGGGTCTGAGCCCAGAGTGGGTGTCTGTTTGGAAAGTCGGAATACTTAGGCTCAGACCATGGCGGGATCCGCAGCAGTTCCAGCTGCATCTGCAGGGAGTTCTGAAAGGCTCAGTCTCCATCACTGGCTTGGAAACATGTGGGGAGTCCAGTGGCCAGGCTGACCCCCTAAATCCATGACAATAGATGCAGAAAGCCAGGGCCCTTGCATATCAGAACTGGTTCTGACCCCAGGTGAGTGAGGGCTAAGAAAGCACAGACATGGGGGTGGTGGTGCAGGGGCCAGGGGTGGCCCAGGCTGGATTGTGAAGGACCATGTGGGACCTGCCTCCTTCCTCAGGGTCCAGTCAGGTCCTGGATGGGTTTGGGGGCTGCAGATTCAAAGCTAACAGGACCCATCAGACTATTTTCTGCAGGAAGGCCAGGATGCAAACGGCCAAGAGTGGGTGAGTGGGCAAGTGGGACAAACACCAGCTTTGGGAGATGTGGGCTGGGGGTATATACGAGTTCAAGGCTTGGCTCTGTGGGATCTCGGGCAAGTGACAAAACTTCTCCCGGCCCCCAGTTTTGCACCTGCAATGGGGTATTTGCGGCTTCTCCCTCAGCGTTTGGTTAGTGCTCAGTAAATTTAATTCACACTTTCACCTGGCAAATGTTTATTGCCTCAGTGATGACAGAAGAAGGGGAGTCTCACTTGTCAAGGTGCCCCCAACTGTGCTTGGCACTTTGCCGACGGGACACAACTCATTTATACTCACAAGGCAGCTGGGAGGTAGATTCTGCTGTTAGCCCTGTTTGACACAGGAGGTGTGTGACATGGGGGATGCCAGGGCCCTGGGGTGGCTGCAGTGGTGACCCCCAGACCCAGACCCAGGGCCTGGGCTGGGTTGGGCTGGGCTGGGCTGGAGGCCCCAGGACTGGACCTTCTGGCTAATGTGGCCAAGGAAAACCAGGCCCTCGCCGGCAGGGCCTGGCTCCCTGGCAGGCAGGCAGGTGGGCAGGAGGCCGAATCCGGGCCCCCTCTCAGATCTTCTCCACGTAGTTTCCTGGGAAGAGGCCCTCCTGGCCGTGCAGCCGGCCTTTCCACCAGCCCGAGGAATCTGTGGGTGAGAGGGGAGTGTGAGGCGGTGTGCGGCCCACCCAGGAGGAAGCCTTCATGTGGCTCCCTGCCTGTTTTATTCATTGCCACACCATGACCCCTTTGGGACTCCCCACTTACCCGCAGAGGGTGCTGCTGAGTCCCAAGCCCCTCTGGGGTGGGCGGGCAGCCCAGGGGACTAAGGTAGGAAGGTGGCCTGGGCCATCCAGACACGACTGACCCATTTTTACTCATAAGGGGTCTCTTTGAGATGGGTTCTGCTATTAGCCCTGGGCTTGACAGGAGAGAAAAATGAGGCCCAGGGGATTGGGCATGCTGCTGTGAGGCCAGGCCCCCAGAGAGCCTTAGGAGGGAACCTCCAGACCCAAGGCCTTCTAGCCTATGCAGCCACTGGCCCGGAAGAGAGTATCTCTGGTGGGGGCTGGTTGCTTCTGTTCTCTTCCGGAAGGGTGTGCAGGAATGGGGGGTTGCCCAGCAGGGTTCTGACTCCTCCCCCCTCTGCCCTGGGCCACACACCTTCCATGAGGATCTCAATGACCTCGTTCACGTTGAAGCTCAGCTCGTCCACATCTTGGCCCACATACTGGTACAGTGCCCGGCACCGCGGGCCATGCGTCCGAGGCTGGGGCTTGGGTCGGCCCACGCCCGGCACAGGTCGCTGCCCCACACTGCGCTTCCTCTGCATGCTGTGGGTACAGGGAGCGCTCGTCAAGGCCCAGACACTCCCCTGCCCCCTGTCCACCTCCTGGGGCTGCCCTCTTTCATCACTTACCCTGCCACACCCTGGTCAGGTACGTTAAGGAATTCTGTGTTGTGCTCCGAGGGGGGCCGTGCCCGGGGGCGCCTGCTGGCCCTCAGGGCTGAGGATGGAGGGCCCCGGAGAGGCTGCTGGGAGCCCCCTCCAGATGTGATCTCCAGGGGCAGGGGCCCCCTTCTGGCAGAAGGAGGCACTCCATTGTGGTCCAGGCCTGTGGCAGGAGCGAGAGTTGAGGCATTTATCAGGGTGATGGTAGGAGGATTTGGGGAGGACTTAGCTCCAAGATCCCAGTCTGAGGGGGGAGGCAGCCAGTCACATGCTCAACCCAGCATGGTAAGGACTGGCCCAGAGGGAGTCTCTGCAGGGGTAAGATTTCCACCATCCTCTTCTGTAGGAGGGCTTTTGTTGGTGGGTCTTGGAGGATGAATAGGAGCTCAAGCTAAGTGGGAATTTGGGAGACAAGAGGAGCAAACAGCCCAAGCAAAGGCTTGGAGATATGAACAAATTTGTTAAGTTGGCAGAATAAGATCTAGCTTGTGTGACAGGAGTATAAGATGGGAGGAGAGAAGAGGTTGGTGGTTAGCTGGGTTTGGCTTCTGAAGGGCTTTGAATATCAAACTAAGCTTAGTCTGTATTCTGTGGAAGAGGGGGAGCTGTGCAGAGTTCTATCTGTTGACAGCAGGCATGGCTTGGGTCATGGAGCACACAAGAGGCAAGGGAAGACACATCTCCTCACCTCTGGGAGGCCCAGGGGCTGCCCGGGTAGGGGCCGCCCGGGTAGGGGCCTGGACTGGCCTTCGAGGTCTTCCCTGGGCCATTCCCTTCCGTGTAGGCTCTGAAAGGGGAAAGGATATGGGAATTTGAGTGGTGACCAGACCACAGCAGGCTCTTGGCCCCGCCCACAAGTCCAGGCCTCTCTGTGGCCCCGCCCCAGACTCCGCCCCCCCCGGCTCCCTGGCTGTCCCATCGGCACCGCCCCGTAGTTACTGGAACAGTGGCTCTGCCCAGTAACTGGCCCAGCCCCCCAGGGCCCACTTCTCATTGGCGCGGCTCTCTAGGCCCGCCCACTACTGGGGGGGGTTATTTCCCTGGCCACGCCCCTTCCACATTTCTCTCCCATTCATTGGTTACCTCGCTGACCCTGCCCTCTCCGTGGCCGCGTCCTTTCCATTACATCTCTCTCGACCCACCCCTCCACGGCCCCTCACCCGCTCCGGGCCAGCCTCACTGGCTCCGCCCCCACAGCCTTGATTAGTCCCCCCCTCGCTGGCCCCGCCTCCATAGGACCCGCCTCTTTGGCTCCGCCCCCAGCTCTGCGCAGACTCACTGGAGCTTTTGGGCAGCCCGTCGCCCACGCTGACTGTGAGGGACCGGCCGCTAGCCTTGAGCACGGCCACCTCGCCGGAGCCACGGGAGAAAGTGACGCTGCGGGTGCCACCTCCGCCCCAGCCCTCCTTCTTCACTCGGAACTGTAGTCTGTGGGGAGAGGAGGAAGCTGCGGGGACGCCCACTCCCCAAGCGGGCCGGGGCCGCGGGGCGCGAGAGGGGGCGCTGTGCCCAGCCCAGCCCGGGGACGGTGGCGGGGGGCGTACGTGTCGCTGAAGGTGAGGGGCAGGGCCCTCCGCGCCGCCTCCTCGAAGCGCTTGCTCAGGAGGCTGACGAACTCGGTCTTGAAGATGCTCTCCAGGAAGCTGTCGGCGGCGTCTTCTTGGAGGATGAAGAAGTCGTCCTGCCTTGTGCTGGGGGAGGGGTAGGAGGAAAGGCAGGTGAGGGTGGCAGGACTGACATGTGAGATGCGACGGGGAGGGTCGGGTGAAGGGAAGTGAGGGGTGATGAGAGAGGGGGCAAGGAGCTGGGGAAGGTGGTCATAGAGAAGCGTCAGGTGAGGGGACAGGTGCTCTTGGCACATAAGGATCATGAGTGTGGGGGCAGGGGAAGGTGACACGGAGGGCCAAGAGAGGGTTACAGGTATAGCGTAGGTTAGATGGTCAGAGTGACAGATGGGGTGGGAAGTGTGAGGGCAGCTGAGGATGACAAGAGGGCAGATGAGGGGGACTGGGGCAGGGGAGGGCCTGGCCTCACCTAAGGGAAACTCCTCGGAGGGCCTGGATCTCCAGCTTCTTCTTCAGGACCTCACACACCTGGCCCTTCTCTGGTCCCTTCTTCACCTTCTCCCGTCCGATTATATACACACACTTGGGCGTCAGGATCAAGTCCCTTTTGATGGGCTGTGAGGATGCAGGAGCAGAGCTGGTGGCTGGAGCCCTGGGCATGGGCCGCCTGGCTCCACGAGATCAACCTCAGGCAGGGGAGTGGTGCTGGCAGGTGAAGGACAGGTCAGCTGAGTGTTTCCCTCCATGTGAAGGTGTATGAGGAGTTACATTATATAAGAAATAGGAGGTTAAGGTATATTGGCTAGAGAGGGGTTTCTGGGCCAGTGAACAGGTACAGGAGAGGTGGAGGCGTACCTGCTGGACGTGGGTGCCCAGGCCAGATGAGAGCGTACATGTGCACAGGTGTGTCTGGGCCAGACGAAGATGCGTCTAAGTGACAGATCTATCTAGACTGGCTGAGGGTATACCTAATGGATAGGTGTGTCCAGGGTAAGTGGGGGTGGCCCTGTGGCCGGGGCTTCTGGGTGAGGGAAGTGTGTAATTGTGGAAAGCTGTGTCTGGCCAGACGAAGATGTATGTGACGGACAGGTGTGTCTGGGCTACATGAGGGCATATTTAATGGCCAGACGTATCTACACTAGTTGAGTGTACAGGTGTGTCTGGCCCAGTTGAGGGTGTACCTGTGATGGGGCAGGTGTATCTAGGTAGGTGAATATATACCTGTGGACAGGTGTATCTGGGCCAGGTAAGGGTGTACCTCTGGTGGGGGTGCCAGGCTGGGGCCAGGATCCCAGACGTGCCCACCTGCTAGTGCCTCACCTTGAAGCGGCGGTCGTACTTGGTGACCGAGTCCGCGAAGTCCACGCGTTCCCTCTTGCCCAGGAACTGGCGCAGCTCCGGCCGCTCCTCTAGCCCCAGGTAGTCCCCGACGAAGTTCCGGTTGATACTGTTCCGTCTCCGCTCCTTCTTGTTCAGCAGGATGTTGGAAGCTGTGGGGACACCGGGTCGGGGGCAGAGGTTGTGGCCTGGCTCTTCCAAGTCCATCTGTCCCCACCCTGAGCCTCCCGTCTGCAGCCTCTCACCTTCCTCCCGCATCTCCTCGTACTTCCGGACCGCCACATGGCGCCTCCAGGCCTTCTGGATGGTGCGGGCAAAGCCATCGAACTTGCGCTCTCGCATCTCCTCCAGAAGGAAAAGCTGGGCGAGAGGGAGGGGTGGTGGGTCTTTCTCTGATCCCACCCCACCCACTTGCTCTTGCTTACAGGCACCTGCACGCATGCTCATGCACTATGGTCAAAAAATTTTTTTTCTTCCTCCAAATGACTGGACCCAGGGTTCCCTCCCAATATGGGGCACAAACCCCTGCATTAAATGAAACTGTGCGCTGGTCTTGCAGGGTTCGAATCCCAGCTCTGCCTCTTCTAGCTGTGCCGTCTTGCCAGAAATAGTGTAACATCAGTTTCTCACACTGCTAATTAAGTTATGGCACGTCACCCACCTGAGGTGCACCCCAATTTCAGAGATGTTAGAAATGTGAACCAATGTGCATCTTAGAAAACCAACAAAATACTGTAAATGTGAAAATCTGGTGTATAGGACTGTGATGTACCTGGAGACCAAGTAGTTGTATAGTGTACAACTTGCCCAGCCATACATGCCCGCCCTGGAAAAGAAGTTTTTGCAGAGAGCAGACTTTTGAGTTTTAAGAGTCTCAGTCCAGAGGGGACTTAAGGTATAAACTATATTAGAGCAAGTCAGAGTCGCAATGCCATGAAGGATGTCCCTTCACTTAGAATAATAACAGTGAACATATCAAGGAGAGGAGCCCACTGGATATGAAAAGTTATAAATCTCAGTAATAAGAACAATGGGGTGCTGATCGAAGAATAGAACAACCTAGTGGGATAAGACAGATGACTGGGGAGCGTTGTAATTCAAACAAATTTATTTATTTATTTAAAGATTTCATTTATTTATTTGACAGAGAGAGAGACACAGAGAGGGAACACAAGCAGGGGCAGAGGGAGAGGAGAAGCAGGCCTCCTGGGGAGCAGGGAGCCCGATGCGGGGCTCGATCCCAGGGCCCCGGGATCATGACCTGAGCCGAAGGCAGACGCTTAATGACTGAGCTACCCAGGCACCCCTAATTCAAACAAATTTAGTGATAAAAGGGACAGCATTGTCAATCAGGGAAATACCGAAATGGGAAATACTGTAAATGAAATGGGGCTTTATTTAGAAAAATAATTAGCACTTCACCCAGACGGATTTGTCAAATACACAAATATTACATCACTGCTAAGGCCTGCTTTGCTGAGCAAGGTGGTTGATGTTTCCCAGAAACCCCAGGGTTCGCCGCAAGGACCAAAGTAAGTCTGTAGATACTTGGTTCAAATGCACTTTAAAAAAATATATCTTGGAGGGATACCTGGGTGACTCGGTTGAGCATCTGACTTTTGATTTTGGCTTGGGTCATGATCTCAGGGTCGTGAGATCGAGCCCCAGTGGGGCTCCGTTCTTAGGGGGGAGTCTGCTTCTCTCTCTCTCTCCCTCCCTCTCCTTCTGCCCCTCCCCGCCCCCCTGTGTCTGGCCAGACGGGATAAGCTCAGATATATCCCTTATATATCTTTGAGAACTTTTAAAGCTGTGAGTGTTTATAAGTATTCATGAAAGGTGGGGATCTTTTCACCAGGAAGGAATCCTAACCCCACCAAGGCTATAGTTTCACAGCCTGCAGGGAATCGAGTGGAGTTTCCATACTCCTTTGTTTCTCAGACCAGTATTATATGGGTCAGTGGGTCTGTGTGCAAAGCATGCCCAAGTAATGCCTCGTATAGGGTGTCTGGACGGCACGGAAGTACATTCTGCAGTTTGCTGAGAGGACATCAGGTATGAATAAAGAAATTGCAGAACTGGGGGTGGGCCAGTCAACCAGGAGTCCTCTCTGCCTTAGCTGTTTAGGGCAGATGGGACGAATGTCCTGAAACCTCGTTATTTCTGCTCAGGGAAGGGAATTCGTTTTCAATTTGGGAAAGGAATCTTCCTGTCTACAGAGTTTAAAATTCATCTCCTTCGGGGCGCCTGGGTGGCTCAGTTGGTTGAACGACTGATCCTGAGGTCCTGGGATCGAGCCCCACATTGGGTTCCCTGCTCAGCGGGGAGTCTGCTTGTCTCTCTGCCTGCCCCCACCCCCGCTTGTACATGCGTGCATGCACGCTCTCTCAAATAAATAAATAAATAAATAAATAAATAAATAAATAAAATCTTTAAGAAAATAAAATAAAATTCATCTCCTTCAGGGTGCCTGGGTGGCTCAGTTAAGCATCTACCTTTAGCTCAGGTTGTGATCCTAGGGGCCTGGGATGGAGCCTCGAGTCGGGCTCCCAGCTCAGCAGGGAGAGTCTGCTTGTCTCTCTCCCTTTGCCCCTCTTCCCACTTGTGTTCTCTCTTTCTAATAAATAAAACCTTTTTAAAAATGAAATTCATCTCCTTCATGTGCAGAGGGCAGAGCTGCATGTGCTTGAGGTGGGTAGACAGGCCCCAAATCTGAGCTTATCCTAGTGTACTGGCTTGAATAGTGTTCCCCCCCAAATTCATGTCCACCCGGAACCTGTGAGTGTGACCTTCCCTGGAGAGAGGGTCTTTGCAGATGTAATCAAGTTAAAATGAGGTCATACTGGAGTAGGATGGGCCCTCAATCCAATATGACTGGTGTCCTTCTAAGAAGAGGGACATTGGGACCCAGACACAGAGGAGAAGGCCATGTGATGACAGAGGCAGAGACTGTGGTGATCAGGAGTGGCAAGGATGCCTGGCGATCACCAGACGTTAGGGAGAGTCAAGGAAGGATCTTCCCTGGAGCCTTTAGAGGGAGCATGGCCATGCTGACACCTGATTTTGGATTTCTAGCCTTCAGAAACATGAGAAAATTAATTTCTGTTGACTTAAGCCATCCAGTTTGTGGTACTTTGTTAGAGCTGCCCGGCATGACAGGCAGTGAAGGCCAGCAGGTATGTAAAACACCGAGGATATTTTGAGTCCATGTTTACAAGACACAGAATCCAAGTCAGAATCATCCCAGCGTAAGTGCATTTATGGTCGAGAAAGTCCCCAACTCCATTAGTTCTTTGATCAATTTTGATACAGCACAGTTATGAACAGTCATAAAACTGTTCCCATGTTTGTTTCTTTCTTCTGTTTTCATTTTACTAAAATGTTTCTCATTGGGATCAGTTTTGTCCCGTGCAAATTTTCAGTCTTTCTTTTTTCCTTACAGAATGTTTCCATGAAATGTTTCCCTTTGTGAATTTCATTATTTCCAGCCAGTTCATCTTCCCCACCTCAAAATGTGCAGACTGCATTTTTTGTCAGAATTTGATTGTACCTTATATAGTCTTAGCCAGTGCTAGCTTTGTTTGTCTATTTGTTTTCTTCAGTGTCAATTTTTAAAATTAAAAAAAAGATTTATTTATTTGAGAGAGAGAGAGAGAGAGAGAGAGAGCGCGGCGGGGGGAGGGGCAGAGGGAAGAGGAAGAGATAGTCTTCAGCAGACTCCATGCTGAGTGTAGAGTCCGACATGGGGCTCCATCTCACGACCCTGAGATCATGACCTAAGCCAAAACTAAGATTTGGATGCTTAACCGACTCTCCACCCAGGTGCCCCAAAGACTGTTCTTATTTCTTGGGGCAAATGCATCTATAGGGAGAAGCTCTAGATGTAGGTACAGACAAGTTTGGGGGACCAAGAGCCCAACCTCCCAAGACAATTTTCTTCTTTCTCCCCTTTCCTTTCCTTTCCTTTCCTTTCCTTTCCTTTCCTTTCCTCTCCTCTCCTCTCCTCTCCTCTCCTCTCCTCTCCTCTCCTCTCTCCTCTCCTCTCCTCTCCTTCCTCTTCTCTCCTCTCTTTCCTTTCCTTTCCTTGCCTTTCCTTCCCCCACCCTTCCTCCCTCCCTCCCTTCCTCTCTCTTTCGCTCTCTCCTTCTCTCCTCTTTTTCTCTTTCTTTTCTTTCTTTCCTCTATGCCCAATGTGGGGTTTGAACATTTGACCCCAGATTAAGAGTCGCATGCTCTACTAACTGAGCCAACCAGGAGCCCCGACAGACTATTTTTGTAGCCATAAAATCTCCAGAATCTCCACCCCAGTGTTATGTGTTTGGTTTGATGAGAGAACAGTTACTTGTAAGTTACAGTAACATCAAGGGAATCATCTGGACAATTTCCCAGTTGTCTTCAAGTCCCTAAGGTGCTAGCAGAGCAGGTGCTCTGATCATGCAGGTGGTGAGGCACCTAGCGAGGCCTGGGCAGGCAGCAGCCCTTTCCCCAGTGCTGGAGCGTGGCCCAGGCTGGAGGACATAAGACTTGCGTGGGACTGTGGTGAGCTAGCACAGTTCATCCAGAGGGCCGGCTCCTGGTTTGCTGTCCAATCCTCGCATAGAAGCAGGTGGCCAGGCAGGCCCCCCAAGGGGATTCCTTGCCCTGCCTTTTTATTTATTTATTTATTTATTTATTTATTTATTAAGATTTTATTTTTCAGTAATCTCTACACTCAACATGGGGGCTCAAACTTCCAACCCGGAGACCAAGAGTTGCGTGCTGTGCGGACAGCCAGCCGGGCGCCCCCTCCCCCACTTGGCCCTGCTTTTATGTTCTCTTTTTTTTTTTTTTTTAAAGATTTTATTTATTTATTTGACAGAGAGAGAGACACAGCGAGAGAGGGAACACAAGCCGGGGTGGGGGGGAGAGGGAGAAGCAGGCTCCCCGCGGAGCAGGGAGCCCGATGTGGGGCTCGATCCCAGGACCCTGGGACCATGACCTGAGCCGAAGGCAGCCGCTTAACGACTGAGCCACCCAGGGGCCCCAATGTTCTCTTTGTCATTGTTGCTTTTGTAAAAAACTCCCCCCACCCAGGTTTATTGAGATATAACTGACATATAGGATTGTGTAAATTTAAGGTGCACATGAGTTGATGCAATATTATGTATATATTGCCGAACTGTTAACTAGCACCTACGGTTACCATTTCTTTTTTGTGGTGAGAACATGGGAGATCTACTCTCAGCAAATTGCAAGTATACAACACAGCATTGTTAACTATAGTCGCCATGCTTACAGTAGGTCCCCAGAACAGATTTGTCATTGTGACTTCATTTTTTCCATGCAAGCGGAGGCAGCATGGAGTTGGTGGTGCTCCCAGCCTTTCGCTAAAAGGCTAAGAGCTGATAACGACGTGCTGGAGGGATCATTTGTGCATGGAGGATGCGGAATGAGGTTTGTCTGTGGTAGATCAGGGCCTGGGGCAGGTCTTGGGATCAACCAACCACCACTTGGACAGGGACTCAGTGTGTTCGTGAAGGAAGGAAGGAGGGAAGAGGTAAGAAAACGTAGGAGAGGAGAAAGCACAGAAGGAAGTTAGTAAAAAAGGAAGAAAGCAGAAAGAGAAGGACAGAGAGAAGGAAACAAGGGACAAGAGACGTTCTGGAGAAGCTGTGAGTTCTTACCCCTCATTGGCTCTGCGTTTCTCCACCTGCCGCCTGGCCACCAGGGACTATCCGGCTAATTCAGGTTTTTCTGAGCACTCGCTCACACTGCGTAGCGGACTTCCTGTTTTGTCTGAGCCTCACCCCAATCCTGCAGGGGGGCTACCACTCTCCCCACTTTCCAAAAGGAGAAACGGAGGCTCCGAGGGGGTAAGGCAACATGCCCGAGGCCTAAAGTGGCCTGAAGAGCAGGACCTGCTCCCGTGCGGTGATGCAGGTGTCTGCCTCTCTCTCACACTCACCGACTCAGGGTTCTTGACAAAGACCTTGGTGCTCCCCATCTGGTACTGGTCTGGCTCCATGTTGACCGCCCGGAGCAGGTGCTGGACGCCCTGACGTTCATCCCCACGCCACTGGGGCCACGTCTCAGGGGTCAGAATGGCGTACCTGGAGGCAGAGGGTGTGGAAGGGTTTGGGGTCCCTGCTGGCAGTCCCTCTGCGGGGTGGTGGGGAGGGCCTGGGGCAGGCGGGGGAGCCTCACCTCTGCAGGAACTTGGAGAACTGGCGGCGGTAGGCGAAGCCAGCCCGGCGCACCCTGATGTTCTCCTTCAGGCCCAGGTACTCCACCTGGTGCTTGACCCTAAGGGGGAAGGCACTGTGAGTCCCCTGGGGGATACTCCCTGGTCCTGGGTGTGAGTGGGTGCTGCTGAGCAGGGCTGGAGAGGGCAGATGTGAGACCAGGGGGGTCTGGATTCGTGCTGGGGGCAGTTTGGGGGGTGACTTCAGTGTCTGGGAGTCAGTTCTGTGGAGTGGGGGCCTAGCTTCTGGGGGGAGGGGTCTGTGTGAGTTCTGTGGTCAGTTCCAGGGTTAATTCTAGGGGTGCGTCCTAGGGTCTGGGGACAGAGGGGACTGTGCGAATCCCTGGGTCACCCGACGCTCAGTTCCGCTCATCCCTGCAGTCCGGAGGGTCTTGGTCAGTGCTGGGTAGAACCCCAGGACCCTGAGAGGTTTTGCGCTGGTCCTAGGGGTCATCCTCGGGATGGGTCCCATGACTCTGGGTGGGCTCTCGAGGGAGGGTCAGTCTGGGGGGACAGGCTGTGTGCATCGGTCCAGCTGGTAGTCACCTGCTCTCCTCCCAGTCACGGGGCTTCTTGGTCTCGTTCGGTTTGATGCAGCGAATATAGTGGGGCGTACATCTCTTCAGGGTGGCCACCAGGTCATTCGCTTGTTTCTGAGGTGGGGGAGAAGGCGGGGGTGGTGCACAGATGGGGCCCTTGGACCCTCTCTCCTCCCACCCTGGGTACAGGGTCAGGGGACAGAGAGACCCTGAGTGGGGGGCTGGCTCCCAGTGAGCCAAGGGGTCCGGTGTCCCTGGTCTGTGCATTCTTCCATTAGCACACACCATGGGGCTTGATATTGTGTGTGTACCTGATCCTTGAACCTCAGACTAGGAGCTCTCCTGTCTGCAGCACTCACTGCTTAATCTGGCGCGTAGTAAGTGCTCAGCAAATGTTTGTTGATGGAGTAACTGAGCACTCAAGACAACATGTTGCATAGAACATTTCTGCCTGTCCTGCTTTGGGAGTAGGGAATCATGTGTGTGTCCCTTGGGTTGTGCATTTTAGTCCCTTGGAGGAGACTAGAAAGGACATTGTTCCAGGCGGGGGGATTGGAGAGAGGGGCACGGGAGACCTCGATGTGGAGTGTGCTCTGCTGTGTGGTCCGGGCTGGTGACTGCTGCTGTGAGCCTTGGTCTCCCCATCCACCGGGTGGGACTAGTCCCATATGTGTAAAGTGTCCCGCGTTTGCAGCCAGGCCTGGCAGGGCTCAATGCGTGGTTATGAAGAGATTTTTTTTAGACTGGGACACCCAGTTGATAGCAGCACTATTCATAATAGGTTAAAGTGAAAACAACCTAAGTGTCCATCCACGGAGGAATGGATAGGAAAATGTGGTCCATTCATACGCTGGAAGATTTTTCAGCCTTAAAAAGGAAGGACATCCTGACACCTGCTACAACATGGACGAACTTTGAGGACATTATGCTGAGTGAGGTAAGCCAGACCCGTAAGGACACATCCCGCAGGACCCCACTCCCAGGAGGTCCCCAGAGGAGTCCCGTGCACAGAGACAGAGAGGACAGGGTGGGAGCCAGGGCTGGAGCAGGGGGTGGGGAGTCCGTGCTTCATGGGGACAGAGTCTCCACATGGGGAGATGGAAAGTTCTGGAGAAAGTTCTGGAGACAGTTTGGGGAGATGGAAAGTTTGGAGACAGATAGTGGGGGTGGTGGCACAATGGGAATGTGCTTCATGCCACTGAGCTCTGCACTTAACAATGGTTAAAATGGTACATTTTATGTATATTTTACCACAATTCAAATTAAAGCGGTAAGTAACCAAAAGACCAAAAAAATTATTGAGATGATGGTTCACTTTTGGATTTAGAGAGTTAGGGGGGACTTCAGGGAAACTGGTCCAACCTTCCCACTAGCCCCAGAGCTGGAAGAAGACCCTGCAGTACAGGGGGGTGCCAGAGAGAGGAGCGGAAGCTCCAGGACAAGACAGAGACAGACCCCAGCCCTCCCTATGCCCAGCTTCTCCTCTCCTGCCCCAGGCCCACCTTGATCTTGGAGCCAGCCGTGCTGGGGCGGCCCTTCTTGTCTACATCCAGCTTCTCAGGAAAGAGCATCCGGAGGAAGGCCCTAAGCAGGGGGGACAGGAGGAATCAGAGGTGCAGCTGAACCTTGGGCGCTAGCATAGTTCTCCCTGAGTGTGGGGGGTGTAATGGTGAGAACCGCAGAGTTCGTTTTGTCCTTGTGGTTCCTTGATCTATTTGCACTGTTCCTTCTGCTGCTACGACCACGCACGACTTGGGTAGCAAGTAAAGTAGAACAAAGTTCAGTTCAGTAGGAATGTCCCTCTAGGGCTGCAACATCTCAGCATCTCGGGCTTTAGGGGCAGGTCCCCTTGTAGGAATGATCCTACACGCACAGGCTCACATGCGTGAGCGAAGAGATACAAGCGTGCTCGCTGCCTGTGGTAGTCCTAGATAGGCCCAGTCTGATTGCCCATCAGCAGGGGATTGCTTCGACATTTTTTGCTCCAGTCACAATCCCCTCCCTCATCTCCTCAGTGAGGTCTTCCCCGACCGCCATAACGCAGAACGAGTGCACTGCTCATCCATACATATTCGGGAGGATGAAAGAGTTCTGGAACGAGGGAGTGGGGATGGTTGCGTTGTGAATGTGCCTCATGTTACTGAGCTGTACAATGCAAAATGGTGAAGAAGGTGAACTTTATAGTGTATTTTATCACACTTAAAAGAAAGTAAAAAAAAAAAAAAAAAGAGTGAATGATGCCCACCACACGCTCTAGCCCTTTATCAACGTAGTTTTTCTATCCAGTGCTTGCCCCAGTGGACACCAGAATCACCAGGAGAGCTTGTGAAAACACGGCTGGCTGGGCCCCCACCCGGTTCCTCTCGAGTTTCTCATTCACATATCTGGGCTGTGGTACTGCTGCCGCTGGTTCAGGAACCCTACTTTGAGAACCACGGCTCTGTGCTTTCCAATATGGCGGCCCCTGGTCACTGGTTATCGAGGCCCTTGAGACTTGGCCTGTCTGAATCATGATGCACTGGGAGTGTTAAAATGCATACCAGATTTCAAAGAGTACCGCAGTATGGGGCAAGAGAGTGTAGTTCATTCATTCTTAATTGATTCATATTCATTCATCATTAATTTTTATATGGATTGCATGTCGAAATGATATTTTGGGTATATTGGGTATACGAAAACATTTTTAAATGTCATCTATTCACCTTTTTACTTTTTTTAAAGTTTATTTATTTAAGTCATCGCTACCCCCCCAAGGTGGGGCTCGAACTCACGACCCCAAGATGAAGAGTTGCGTGCTCTTCTGACTGAGCCAGCCAGGTGCCTCTCACCTTTTTACTTTTTAACTGTGCTTATTAGAAAATTTAAAATTACATGCTGGGACGCCTGGGGGGCTCAGTGGGTTAAGCGTCTGCCTTCAGCTCAGGTCATGATCCCAGGGTCCTGGGATTGGGTCCTGCATCGGGCTCCCTGCTCAGTGGGGAGCCTGCTTCCCCCTCTGCCTGCCATTCCCCCTGCTTGTGCTGTCTCTCTGACAAATAAATAAATAAAATCTTTTTTAAAAAAAGAAAAATTTTAAATTACACATGTAACGGGTAGAGGGATCGACCGCCATTTGGCACGAGGGATCTTTTGGGTGTGATGCAAATGTTCCCAATTGGGTAGTGGTCATGGTTGCACAGCTCTATACATTTCCAAAGAATCACTTCTGAAGTTGGGCACGTTTCATGGCATGCAAATTGTACATGAGGGCGGTTGTTTTAAAGTCATGATGTGTGTAGCCCAGATTCTACATGGATGTGGAATGTAACAGACAGCGAGGCTCTAGATCGCTGAATCTCAAACTCAAATGTGCACATGGTTCTGGAGGAGGCACCGGGGGCATCTTGTTACAGTGCAGATCCTGATGTCGTAGGTCTGGGGCGGAGCCTGAGAGTCTGCATTTGTACCCAGCTCAGAGGATGCTCCTGTTGCTGGTCCAGGAGCCGTAATTTCAGCCTCTTACCGACCACTGTCTTATGCCTTTCACGCGATGCTATATTCTATTTGCCTTTTTTTCTTCCAGTTCCATGCCTGCCTCCCCACTTGGCTCTCCACTCAGTGAGAGCAGCCGTGTTCTCTGACCTCTCCAGTGTCCTTCCCCACAGGTTCCAATAAATGGTGCTTGGCACATGGCAGAGCTTGAGTAAAGTTTGGAGGTTAAAAAGGCAAAAAATGGAACCCGGTATGCAGCTGTGGTCAGGGAGATGGATCCATATGTGTTAATGCAGAGAAATGCAGGGTGTG
Source organism: Halichoerus grypus (assembly GCF_964656455.1). NCBI lineage: Eukaryota > Metazoa > Chordata > Mammalia > Carnivora > Phocidae > Halichoerus > Halichoerus grypus. The sequence goes on from NC_135712.1 coordinate 211,274,570, forward strand.
ATGTGTTTTCACGGTGTACCACAGGACACCGTCTACACCCTGCATGGACTGGGCTTGCATGGGGGAGGATTGGATGGGCCATAAGGAACCGCCCCTAATGCTGTCCTTACTTCTTCCTGTGGACCTCAGGCTCCTGTTTAGTCAGACCCGGTCACTAGAAACACTGTCCCTGCGGACAGCCACCCCCCACAAGGCATGATGGGAACTCCCAGGAAGATGGAGAGCTTCCCGGCCTCCCCCCATCCCTAAGCGGATTTGTGCCCGGAGGCCACTCACTGCTCACTGGTCTGCATCAGCTCTATGAGGTCAGAGAAGAGAACATCCCGGTTCCTCTCACAAAAACCGTTAACATCGTAGGAGACCTGGAGAGAGAGAGACAGTGTTGGGGGAATGAGGGGCTGAGACCTGGGGGGCTGCTTACAGCCCAGGTGGTCAGGGGTCCTGTGGGGACCTGCCCTGGGGGACAAGATGGAGCGGTACCTATAGTTCACAATAAGGGGCAGGAGGCTGCAGCATGGGCTTGGGGTCCCTGGAGGTCTGATGTTCAAGTGCAGATTGGAGGGCTGGGGCTGCAGCTTGGGCCAGAGGCAGGGGGAGGCAGCAGTTCTAGCCCAGAGTGGGGGATGAGGTGCTGCAGCCTGGACAGAGGGTCCCTGGGGGTCTGCTGTTTAATTTGAAGTCAGGAGGTCAGATTGAGTATCTGTGTTGTGGTCAATTGAGGGGCTGGGATTGGTGTCAGGAGGGTTCGAGCACTGGCTGGGGATCCATGGGGGGCTTCAGTCTGGCTTGTAGGCTGGGTCTGCCATCCAAGGTGGGGGGCTCTCCATAGTCCTGGTTGCTGCTATTCCCTGGCTGAAGGAACACAGGAGCTCTAGCCCAGTTTGGGGATTGGGGGGGCTGCAGGATGGCCAGGAGACCCCTGGGGCTGTCTGCTGCCCACTTGAGGTCAATGGGAGCGTCTATAGTCCTGTCAGTTGGGGAGGAGGACTGTGACCAGGGTCAGAGGCCGGCGGATTTCTATAGTCTTGGGTAGGGGTCTGTAGGGGGTTCCAGCCCATTTTGGAGGGCGGTGGCTTACAGCTTGGGCCTGGGGTCTTTGAGTTTGCGTCAGAAGGCTGTGTCCTGGGTCAGGGGGTTAGTGGGGTTTGCAGCTCAGATCGGGGTGTGGGATTCTGCTGCCCAATGTGGGGTCAATGGGAGGGAGTTTCTGTCCTGTTACGTGGAGCTGTCCTGTTAGTAAAGAGAGCTTGACCTTGGTCGGGGGCGAGTGGGGGTTTCCACAGCCCTAGCTGAAGGAACAGGGTGCGGGGCCAGGCCAGTTCCTGGGGGGTCAGTGGGAGGGGTGGAGAAAGGGGTCGTGAAGTTCGGCAGCTCTGGCTGGGAGGTCCCTGCGGGCTGCTGGGGAGGCGGCAGCCAGGTGGGACGGGCGGGGGGCGGGGCACACCGCGCACCTTGCCCGCGTAGTGGTGGATGACGAAGCCCGAGCTCCAGCTGTTGAAGTGCTCGTGGGTGCCCACCGCTGCCTGCAGCTTCTGCAGCAGGGTCTGGTCGGCGCCGCCGCCCGTGGCGTGCATGGTGGCGCACACGTCGTCCAGGACGCTCATGATGCCCGGCGGGCTCTGTGGGTGGGGGAGGTGGGCAGCGGCTCAGCCTGGCCCGGCCCTGCCCCCATCCCGTTCCCAGAATGGGGAGGGAGTGAAGGAGGCGGGGGGTGGGGGGCAAAGGGGGGGGATGCAAACACAAGAGCAAAAGTGGGGGTGGTGATGGTGTGCGGGACTGCTGTGGAAGCTAGTTGGGGTGAGGAGCCCCATAAAGGATCCATGCTCCTTTCCCTTCCCCAGACTGGGATGGCCTGGTGGGGGACCTGTCAGGGTTGACCCCTTTGTCCCTGAGCAGGCTGCCCTGGGGAAGGTTCGTTGAGTGAGTGGATGAGGCGGCTGGTGGGATATTTCGGTGTGCTCTGTCTGCCCTCAGCGGCGAGCAGGGTTAGAGAAGGGGCCCTAACCCACCCCCTCCTCTCCCGGGCCCAGCTCCAGACCCAGCAAGATGCACAGAGCTGGCCCAGTCCTCACCAGCTTGTTTTCAATGAGGTCGCACACGACTTTGTTGTTGAAATACTGGATGGGGGTCCAGCGGATGCCCTCCTGTACATATTCCTCCTGGGGAGCAGCAAAGGGGGCAGGGATGGGGGTGGGTGTCTGGGCAAGGATGTGCATGTTCCTAGAATGCGTGCTTCACAGGGGTGGGTGAAGGAGGTGTGGTGGGTGTCTCCCTATATCTCCCCATCTCATCACTCAGGACCATCTCCAGTAACAAAGCCTGTTGCCCTGTGTGGGGCAGGCTGGGACTGCCACCCCAGACCGCCCTTGACCACCGACAGACAGGAGCTGGTGGATAAATATCCTGGCTCCGTTGCTTCTGGGCTGGGTCAACTCGGGTCTGTGCTACAAAGCGTCCCCCCAGGGCTCAGCAGAAATTGGCCCCAACTGCCTGCAGTGTAACCTGCTCATCAATACACCCTATTCTGGCCTTTTTTTTTTTTTTAAGATTTATTTATTTATTTGTTCTTTTTTTAAAGATTTATTTATTTGTTTGTGGGGGGACAGGGACAGAGGGAGAGGGAGAGAGAGAATCCCAAGCAGACTCCCCACATGGAGCCCGACCTGGGGCTCGATCCTAGGACCCTGAGATCCTGACTTGACTGAAATCAAGAGTTGGACGCTTAACCGACTGAGCCACCCAGGCGTTTCCCCCCGCAACAACTTTTTTTTTTTAAAATATGTCTCCCGCTTCCTCACTCCTCTCCTGATATTTGCTCTGAATCCTTGTCTCAGGCTCTGCTTCTGTGGGATGGGTTGGATGAAAACAGCAGGAATTGTTGTGCCTCTCTTGCATGGCAGTCTCCCCAGCACTGCAAACTGCCTGGCGCACAGCAGGTGCTCAATAAATAATCACTGGAGGAATGACCAAAGAGGCTACGCCCCAGCCCTTGTCAAAGTCTTAGAGGCAGAGAACTGCTTCCACAGGAAATGTCATGACGGGGCCTGGACAGGTCAGCAGAGGGAGGTGGGAATGGGAGGCTGGAGGGGGGGGTTCCCCTGGTTGCTCAGCAGCCTTCATGGTCCTGCCCCCACCCTCCGTGTCCCCTGGCTCCTGGCTGCCCCTGCCCACCTGCTCAGCTTTCAGGGTGAGTTCGATAAAGATCTGCTGCAGCTTCTCGTTGACAAAGTTGATGCAGAACTGCTCAAAGCCGTTTTTCTGCCAAGGGAGGCCAAGGGTGCTGCCATCAGTGGGCTTATGCTGGAGCCTGCTGGGGCCACTGGGCTACCGCAGGAGGCTCAGGGAGGCACAGGGTGCGGGCTGGGGAGCAGAGGCCTTACCTGGAAGATCTCAAAGCCATAGATGTCAAGCACACCAATACTGTACTCCTCCTGGGGCTTCTGCATAGCCTGGTTGATGGCCTGCAATGTGGGTGGGGAGAGTAGGGGAGTGCCAGCTTGTCACCCTCTGCGTGGGCTCGGAACCACGTTCGTGGGCTGTGTCCTCTCTTGTCAGCTCCTCTCCTGCCTTCTCCAGCTCTCTGTCCCCCGCCCCCAGACACCGCACAAGAAACCCAGGTGTTAGAAATCCGGGTTCCTACCTTGGGAGTTCGCTTTGCCTCTTAACCATTCTGCACTTCTATTTTCCCATCTTTAAAATGGGGGTAATAACGGCAGCCACTCTGGAGGGCTTTATAAAGGCATTAAATTGACGCATGTAAAAACACTTGGAACGGTAGCTGGCGGAGGCTAAGTGTTCTGTAATGTTGGCTCCTAGAGCATTGTCATCATGTGTGGCCTTGACACGTCCAGTGCATCCCTTTGTCCTCCTGACAGCCCCCTTGTGGCTCTCAAATGCATCCATCTGTCTCCGTCCCCACAGCCCCAACCCCAGTCCAGGCCTGGATGGTTCCAGCAGCCCCCTCCCTCCCGGGCTCTGTGCCACAGCCAGATGGAGCCTCCTCCTAAATCTTCCACCTGATCCCCTCCTGCCCCTGCTTGATGCCTCCCATTGCCGGGAATTGGTCAGGTGACTGTCAAGCCTGCCTTCCACACTTGGCTGGTCTAAGCCCAGGGCGCTGTGGGGCAGGGCCTCTCCCACTCCCCGGCCCCGGCCCCTCTCACCTCCACGAGAAAGTCGAAGAGACGGGCGTAGAGCCCCTTGGCCAGGGCATCGCGGGTGTAGGCCGCCTGCTCCACATTGAGGGTCACGTCGATGGACTCGCTGCGTCCGCCCCAGCGGCTGTCCATCTTGCGGCTGGTGAGCTTCTCCTGTAGCCGCCTGCTGTCGATGCCCAGCAGGTAGGCAGGAAAGGCCAGAACTGCCAGGGTTGGGGGGAAAGAGAGCAGCCAGTTAGGCTCTGGGGCCTCCTGTGGTACTTCCGTCGCCCTCCTTTGTGCCCAGTGACACAGATATTGTCCTCGTGGGTTCTTACCCTCCTGGGACCCTTCTTAGGAGGAAGCAGTTGGGACACACACATCCACCCCGCCCTCCCCAGCACCCACACTCACGGTCCACACTCTCCACCCGGGCGTAGTTCCCATCTTCACAGAAGCTGATGTTTCCCAAGTGCAAGATTCCCGCCACCAGCTGCAGGACCAGCTGCTGGATGTTGGGCGGGATCCCGATGACCTGCATGGCATTCTGCAGGCACACAGGGGCAGAACCTGTACCACGATCGCCCTCCCGGGTTAGGCTTCTGGGGCCACAGCACGGACGCAGGGAGTCAGGACACCTGGATCCCTGTCTTGCTTATTTCACCCACTCGCTATGTGGCCTGAGGCAAGTCCCTGCCCCTCTCTGGGCCTCGGCTTTCTAGAGTGGTGGTCACTGCTCACCAAAGTCTCACTGAAGTCGCTCCGGTCATCGGTGCCATCCACCTTGTAGGTGTCCGATTGGAGGTAGTAATAGTAGTCGGGGGTCATGAGCCCCAGGTTCTGCCGCTGCTCCTGGGAGGCTCCTTCCAGCAGCTGGAGGGCGAGCAATGCTCATGCATCTGGCATTGGACTGGCACAGCCCTTGTGATGCCCCGGTCCTCACTGTCCTGGGCTCTGGGACACTAACCCTCCCATGTCTCCCCTTGGGCTCTCCCTCTGCCCCAGCCTCACCCTCACGGCCCCTTTCCTTGCACCTGATAGTAGATGTGGAAGTTCCTCTCGTTTTCGTTCTGCATGACCACACGGGATTTCTCTAGCAGGAAGTTGGAGATCTTGCCCCCGTCCGGCTCCCCGCCACGGCTGAACTGGATCTCAAAGTATTTGCCCTGAAGCCGAGAGAGCCAGATGAGGCGCCCAGGGTTCCCCGAGGGTGCAGGTAGGGGAGGAATTGAGGATGGGTCTTAGGAGTCCAGCCTCTTTCCCACGTGATCTCAACTCTCCTCTCTCCACCTCCCACTTACGGACTGGTTGCTCTCTGCATCAGCTCCTTCCCTCCAGTCTCTGTTTAAGCTGCTCCTTCTCTAGTAACTTCCCCTCATCAGGGCATCCAGCCCTGTGCCTGGCACATAGAAGTACCCCATTTTATTGACCACTTTCCTGGTCCTTCGACCCCAACACAGAGGCCTCCGTGTCTCTTCGGGCTGCTGCTGGTTTCAGTGATCCTGGCTGTCCCTCACAGGTTGTCCCTGAGCCCAGAGCGAGGGCCCCACAAGCCCCTTCTTTGGTCTCTGACAATATCTGGGTTCTACTCTGGCCAGAAGTTGGAGGGCAGAGAAGCCCCCTTACTTTTTCCTTTCTGCCACTGTCATGCAATGACAATACCCATTACATCATCCCACTACACAGACACCTGTAATACAAGACATATACCTATTCTCTTGTACAATAAAATAATATAAAACATAACTATGTGTTGGAGGTTCATCCATGTTGTTGTGTGTATCAATAGTTTGAAAATATATACTGTTTGATTCCATTTATATAAAGTTCTAGAACAGCTGAAAAATGGTGGGAAAAAAAAAAAAGACCCAGAGGAGTGGTTGCTTCTGGGATGAGGTGGGAATAAAGGTTGACTGAAAAGGGAGGGAACTTTCTGGAGTGACGGTGATGTTCTGTGTGTTGATAAGGCTTTGGTTGCACAGATGTATGCATTTTTCTAAACTCGGTGAATGGTCCACTTTAGATTTATGTGTTTTGCTATATGCAAATTTTACTTTAAAAGAAATGAAAGAGCACTGCAAATTTATATTGGACTATAATTAATGATCTGCATGCTGACGTGTTGGCAGGGCAGAAAGTATGGTGTCTGCTGTCTTACTTTTTAGTGCATCAAAAAAAAAAAAAAAGATGAATAGGGGCACCTGGCTGGCTCAGTCAGTGGAGTGTGTGACTCTTAAACTCAGGGTTGTGAGTTCAAGCCCCACATTGGGTGTGGAGCTTACTTTAAAAAAAATGAACAGATGGAGATATGATAAAGTGAGTATAGCAAAATGTTAACGATAGAATCTCGGAGATGGACATCAGGTGTTCACTATACCATTCTCCCAATTTTTCTGTTTTATTTATTTTTTTAAAGTAGGCTCCACGTCCAGTATGGAGCCCAATGCGGGGCCCGAACTCATGACCTTGAAACCAAGAGTTGGATGCTCAACTGACTGGGCCACCCGGGTGCCCCATTAAAAATTTTAATAATAAAATGTTGAGGAAAATACTTAAAATATAATTACAAACAATGAATCATGGAACACTATATCTAAAACTAATGATGTAATGTATGGGGATTAACATAACAATAAAAAAATTTAAAAAAAATAATTACATGATGAATATGTTAGACATAAAAATATAATTAATAATATTTAGGGGAATAAAAATCTTATTAGTGTATGGAATTTATTAAATCATTTCATGTGTAGGTATTGGACTGGAATTATTGAGGTCTGTGAGATGGGTATTAACATCATCCCCATTTTATGGATGAGAAAACAGGAGCCTCAGGAGGTTTAAGCTACTGAAACATTATTTTTGTTTTTGTTTTCCAAGCCACAAATCTAAATAGTGACAGAATCAGACCATAAATCCAGATCTGTTGGCCTATTCTGTCTTCCATTAGGCTCAGCACTAACACCTGACACAAAGAAGGAGCCCAAGAACAATTTGTTGAAAGAAAGAATGAATGAGAGAATTGGGAACTGAACTGTGAATAGGAACGGATGTAGCATGGTCACAGCCAGGGAAATATTTAAGAATGTTACAAGTCAATGGGGCGCCTGGGTGGCTCAGTCGTTAAGCGTCTGCCTTCGGCTCAGGTCATGATCCTGGGGTCCTGGGATCGAGCCCCGCATCGGGTTCCCTGCTCGGCGGGAAGCCTGCTTCTCCCTCTCCCACTCCCCCTGCTTGTGTTCTCTCTCTCTCTGTCAAATAAATAAATAAAATCTTTAAAAAAAAAAAAAAAAAAAGAATGTTACAAGTCAAGGCTTCTACAGTTCAGCTGATGGGGGAGTCTTTTCGGGACTATAAGCAGGAAGTGAGTCTCCTATAAGCAGGAAGTGAGTCTCCTATAAGCAGGAAGTGAGTCTCCCATCCAGGAGCAGGGAGTTCCTATGTTATTGAGAACACAGGTGTGTGTGTGTGTGTGTGTGTGTGTGTGTGTGTGTGTGTCTGTGTGTGTATGGAGGGAGCAGTTGCTCCAAAGCGGGGCTGCAGACTCACAAAGCGGCTGGAATTGTTGTTGCGCACGGTCTTGGCATTGCCGAAGGCCTCCAGCAGTGGGTTTGATTGCAGGATGATATCCTTCACGTGCTGGGGGCAGAGGCAGGTGGAGGTGGGAAGAGGTCAGGACGAGGTAGGTTGTCGTGGGGGTTAATTACTGTGCTCCTGGGGAGACCCAGCCCGTCCTTCTGTTCTCCCCTCACCTGGACCTTCTCACCCCCGCCAGACACCTTGGAGATGTAGCCCATGATGTATTTGGCTGCCACGGTCTTCCCAGCTCCGCTCTCTCCACTGGGGGTGGGTGAGGGAAGGAATGATCAACAGTCATTGGGGAGGGAAGGTTGGGGGGGATAAGCACCCTTTCTAGTGCCTGATCATTCATTCATTCATTCGTTCATTCATTCATTCCCTACTGTGTGCCAGGCACTATACCAGATTCTTGGGAAACAATAGTGAACAAGACAGACAAAAATCCCTACTGTCTCAGAGCTGACATTTCGAATGGACAGATGGACAATAACAGAATGAATGAATAAATATATCATGGGTCGGGGGTGATAAGGAAAGTAAAGCAGGGCCAGGGGCAGAGAGGGACAGTAAGGTTCTGTTTGGATCAGGAGTTCTGAGCAAAGTTCCCTAGGGTGCTGAGGCTGTTGTGGGGCCTGGGCAGGAGGGTGTGGAGACCCCCCCCACTCTGTACCTGATGATGACACACTGGTTCTCATAGTCAATGAGCATGTTGCGATACATGTTGTCCGTGAGGGCATAGATGTGTGGGGGATTCTCGTACTGAGCCTGATGGGGAAGGTCAGGTCTTAGCCCAGGGCTAGGGGCTGGGGGTCCCGGGGCTATGCCTCCCACCTGGCCCCGGTCTTACCGCGCCCTGGTAGAGGTCGATCTCGCGGTCAGTGAAGTAAGGCATCTGCTTGAAGGGGTTTACGGAGATGAGCACCGAGCCAATATAGGTCTGGAGTGCCGTTAAGGGCTGTGCGGTGTTCTGGCTGGCTTTGTTCCTCATGGGCCCCTGTCCCCTAAATCCTAATCCCCTGGGGCCTCCAGAGTCCCACTGCTCAGAGCGAGAGATGGAGATACTCAGATGTGCTCTGGGTCTCTTCGGGAAAACACAGAGCTGGGTCCAGAAAGGAGAGATGGAATGTACTGTGGCTGAGCTATCCAGGGCAGAGGGAGAAGTGAGGACCCCAGCCGCCCCCAAGCAGAGCCCTGCTGTCACTCCCATCTGTCCCCTCCTCCCACCCGATGCTCTCACTGCCCATCCCTCCTTCTGCTCATTTGCTCAGGCATCTGTCCGTCCCTTCCGTGCTGCAGTCTCTCTGCCGCCCTTCCCTGCGTTCATCCACATGCCATCCCTCCCTCCACTGGTCAGTCACCCTCCTGTCCCTGTCTCCATCATCTGCCCACCCCCACCCACGGCCCAGGGTACAAAGATGTAGTCGTCCATGAAGCGCTTGCGGAGGTTGCCCACGATGGCGTCCTCGGTGATCTGGGGCAGCAACACCATGTCATCCACGCCGCTCTGCTTCACGTTGTGGCTCTGCCAGTGGAAGCGCTCCTTGCTGCCCTGGGGTGGGGGTGGCCAGATGGGAGTGAGCCCCTGCCAGGGGCGGGGGTGGGGTGGGGGGGAGGGCGCGGTGGGGGTGGTCCTGATGTCTCAGTGCCCCCGCCTGGCTCACCTCCATCACCTCCTTCTGATTCCGCCTCACCTCAGCCACCGGCCAGCCTCCTTCCCCAATTCAGGGACACCGGGAGAGGTGGGCGAGGTGGAGTCCGGGCTCCCTGCCCCAGAGGAGGGGGCTCTGTCCTCCCATCCCTCCACCTAGTGTCCCACTGTCACGGATGCCAGGCCCTGGGGTGGGGGGCAGTGTGCTTGGGGCTCTGGCGGCTGTGGGAGGGGAGAAGGGGGCCGGGGGAGGCTTGTTTGGGGGGGTTGACTCACCCTCCTTCTCACTTCTCTGTGGCATTTGACCTGCCGCCCACCCTTCCACCTCTAGATGGCCTCCTTCCTCTTCCTCTCCTCCTCCCTCATGGTCACGCATCCTAGCCTGTCCTGGCTGTGACCTCTGTCCTCTGTGCCCCTCTGGCTGGCCGTGACCCTGCTCCTCGGCCCCCACAGCTTTCCCTTCTCATTTCCTCCCTAAGTTTTTTTTTTTTTTTTTTTTTTTAAATCAGGTCAGACTTTCCTTAGGCCCCTGGGAGGAGACTCAGACACAGGCTCCCCCCCAACAGACCCCTCCTCCAGGAAGCCTGCCTGGAATGTTTTCTCTTTTCAGCCCGACTGAGCTCATCCAGCGCCTTGGACACTTAAACATACTGGCTGTCTCAGGTGCGCTCTGTTCACTATACCCCTGCCATGGAGGAGTCTGGCAAACAGGTGAGTGATGGCGGCCTGGAGCTTCCCTGGCAGGCGTGCTCATGCCTACATGAGATGTCCCCCCTCCAGGAAACCCCTCATTCTCAGACCAGGAGCTCTTAGAGGGCAGGGACTGGGACTGAGTCCTTTCTCAGCTCTAGAAGGGATGACCTGATGGATGAACAGGGAACAGTGGCAAAGAAAGAAACCCAGCTTCAGAGGAACACCCAAGAGCAAAGGATGCTGGGAATCAGAGGCAAGTCCTCAAAGCTGACCAGTGTTTGCCACACAGATTCCGGGGAAGAGAGATGGTGCGTGGGGCGGAGAGGATGTAGGCGGGCGTGGAGGACAGAGGTGGAGGAGGGGCCAGTCTCTCTTGGGGACCCTGGGGAATTCCTGAGCGGGGGAGGTGCAAGGTCACATTCTGGACATGCTGACAGCCAGAGCAGGGTTCATTGAGGAACGCCCACAGACATTAAATGAGGCCAGTTTTTGGTGGGGGGTAGATCTGGGTTCCAATCCAGGTGGGGTGATCCAACACCACTCTGAGCCTCAGTGGCCTCATCTGTGCAATGGGAGAAGCAGCCTCACTTTCCAGGGCTAACGGGAGGGAGTAAACTGCTCTGGGGTACAAAATCCAAAATGGGGTGAGGGGCTGGCACTCCTCTCCAGCCCAAGGAATGGTGAGGACGGGCCCCGGGTGAGGGGCACTGGACGGAATTAACATTCACCGAGCGCCTATGACATGCTTGCTGCTGGGGGGCCGGGGGTGAAGCCAATATTAGGAGCAGTCCTCACGGCAGCTCAGGGGAGTCTAGGGGCAGAAATGGAGGTTCGAGAAGTGTTTGACACTTGACTACGGACCCGGCTCAGTTGTCTCCGAGGGTGTGGGACTGGAGTCTGGATCCATCTGACAGCAAAGGCCAGGCTCTTGCGTCTACACCCACAAGTGGCTGGGGCCCACGGGTGTTTGGGTGGGCCTCGAAAGTCAAGAAGGGCTTTGGTCAAGAGCTGGGAGAAAAGGCGCGCCAGGCAGTGTGCGGGTGCAGAAGCAGGAGCCGAGAGCAGAGGAGGGAGCCTATGTGGGCGCTTAGGGCTCGAACCCCTTCAAACTGCTTCCAGCCTGAGCCGTCAGACTGAGTTTTTCATGTGGCAAACCTGGTCTCCTCGCTCCGGGGCTGAGAACCCATCTGTGGCTTCCCATCACGCTCCCAGCCATCCCACAAAAGATTCTGGGGCACTTACTCTGTGCTGGTAACTTCGGACCCCAGGGAAACACTCTTTTAGGCCCTAACCTGGGCGCCTCCGAGCTTTGCTGATGCCCAGGCCTCTGCTCAGAACACCCTGTCTGGCCTTCACACTTGGCTCAGGTGACATTTCCTATAAGAAGCCCTCCCCGACCCCAGGCCAGGTGGAGGTTCCCTCTGGAACCCCACAGCCTCCGGGGCCCCTCACCGCAGCCCTGGCCACATGCTGGACACCCTGTACGTTGGCTGCATCTTGTGGCGTGCAAGCTCCCGAGGGCGGGGGCTTGGGCAATGCCTGGCTGCACGTGGCGTCAGGGCTCATTTGAATGAGCGAGTCCAAGAGTGCAATAGCCCGTGAATGAATGGAAGGGAGGTCAACCAGGGCCAGGTCCCGAAGGGCCTTGAATGCGGAGCAAAGGAACTCAGCCTCGATTGTCCGCAGCTTGGAGAATTCTCGGCAGGGCTCCTGGGGACGCTCTAAGAACTGTGAGAGCATTTTCATTGTCCCGGGAATGGGGACTGGCTGGCATTTGGGCTGCAGGTGCCAAATTGGCCCACAAATTATTGCCTTGACCGCAGCCCCCACTCCACCCTACCAGCTGCTCACGTAAGCGACAAAACTGTTTATAATCATTGGAATCTAGGATCAAATGCTATTTTATGTGTACACAGAAAAGCTAGGTATGTTTTGCATGGCTGACACCCACTCCATCTTCCAGACTACCTGTATCAGGGGAGATTTGAGTGTTACTCAGATTGCACTAAGACTTGTTCGGCATTTTGGAAGCTCAAGCTGCTCATCGTGTTAGCGTGGCTGACGCGTCACTTGGCATCAGCTCATTTAGATGCTCCTGTGTCCCCACGTGAGCACCTGGGGGCTCCAGTGGGCATTCGTGGGCCACTGGCCTGAGCATCTTCATCTTTATGTGCATATTTTCTTCCAAGTGACTTTCTCCTCTGAATTACAGGAGATCACATTGTTTTTGAAACTATGGGAGTCGGTGTGTTTCACTGTCTGTGAATTTCAATGCAGGGTTTCAAGGGGGCCTGCCAAGGGGTCTGTTATAAGAAGGGGGTGCTGGGTGTGATGCACCAAGAACCCCGGGGTGCAGTGGGAAGGGCGGTGGGGAGGACAAAGCTGTGGGAGCAGCATTGTGCAGGGGTTGGAGAGGATGCCTACGACAGAGGCTGAGCAGGGCGTCAGCTGGGAGGTTGGAGGCATCCAGGACCGGTGAGACCTGGAGACGAAAAGGGCCAGCTGGGAGAAGCAGGGAGCCATCGACCAGACCCCCGAGCTACTGAAGAGTGTCCAGCTCACCGGAGGCTCAGAGGGGCCCCCGTGGAGAGCACTGGCCACCTCATTCAGAAGCCAGATTGGGAGGTCAGGAGGTGTAGACAGGGAGTGAGGATGGCTTTCAGACAGTCTCGCTGAGAAGGGGAAGAGGGAAAGATGCTGTGGGAAGAGGAGGGGTCAGGGAGCAGGTTTCCTGTTTTCAAGATGGGGAGACCAGAGCATGTTGGTGAGAAGAGAGGATGAAATCTGGGAGCAAAGTGGTATCCTTTGTGGGCTGCTGTCATCCAGGGGCTGCAGGCGGGGGTCTGCTCTTTCTGTGAGCCAAGGTCGGTGGGGAAGTGGGTGGGTGGGGGGCTGATGGGGGGGACAGGAAGTGGATCCTCTCTCTGAAGACCTCTGAGGGGTGGGGCTTCGGGTGGTAACTATGGTAACCAATAGCCATCATAAGGATAGTTAACAGCCCACTGGCACTTACTGTGTGCCACACCGCGGTCTAGGCTTCTTCCGTGAATGACCTCATTTATCATGCTGACATCAGTACTGTGACCAGGTCCACTTTGTGGAAGAGAAAACTACAGCACAGAGAGGTTCATTGTCCTCTCCAAGGTCACACAGCAGGAAGGGAGGATGGCCGCCCTCAGCCCCGTCTGCAGGTCAGAGGTGGCTGGGGTTGGTGCTTCAGATCAGATGAAGATGGGGTGGAGACAAGATTGGTCCTGTCCAGAGTTTCCTCTGGGGGGTCAGTCCGGTCTCTACCCTCCTGGGGCCCTCAAGCTGGGCCGAGGTTCAAGGCCACTTCCTTTCTCTGATGCTGCTGTGTCTGGCTGGTTCCCTTGACACCAAGGACTTGGTTCCTCTTCCTGTCCCTTCCTCCTTCCCCCAGCCAGCTGAGTGGCCCTCTGCCTCTTGCAGCCCCTGCCATTCTGTCTCTCTGTGGCCTGCCCCTGGGGAACCTGGAGCCTCCAGATCCACTCCCAGCCCCCTGTGAGGACAAAAACCATGGGTTGTTGGTGGTAGAGGGAGAGAGGGTGTTGCTCAAGTGAGTGCAGTGTGTGGAAGGACAGTCAAGAATTTTGGCATGGGACCAGTTGGGTGTGAGGCCTGGCTTGATATTGACTGACTGTGTGACCCCAGGGAGGCTGCTTCACTTCTCCAAGCCTCGGTTTTCCCATCTGTAGGATGGATTCCATAATAAACCTCCTCCACTGGTTCTCTCACTGAGAGGAGTCAGTGAGCCAGTGCAGAGAGGAGGTGCATTGGATGCCTCAGGAAATGGCAGCTGGTGACCCCAAGAGCATTTAGTGGAGGTGATCGGTGTTTGACAGAGGATATAGGAGCTGGTGGATAGATGCTTGTTGAGGGAGTGAAGGAATGAATGAGGTACCATTGGGACGAGACTGCCGCCTCCTGCCCTGTGTCATGAGTACTCATCTCCCTGTGGCTCCCAAGTCTCCTAGATCAAGTTGAAACTGAATTTCTGAGTCCCTTCCTTGGGGGTGGGGGTGCAACGAAGATGTTGTGGTCACAGTTGACCACAAGCCAAGTATGACTCAACCTGATGGGGCTCTTGTGAAAGAGAGTCAGGGGGTGGGAGGTGGGAGGTAACTTCTAACTTTGGCTCTTCGGAGAGACTCCCCCCCAGTCTAAGACAGAGGGCATGTGGAGTGGGGCTTCTGGTTTCTTTGGAGTGGAGATTCCAGGTCAAAATGAGGCTGGAGGGTTGGGCAGCTTGGGGCATGTCAGCACCGCCAAGCCCCCACGGCCCCTCATCTTGTAGGGAGGAGCAGGACGTTGCAGGTCAAGGTGGCTGTTAAAAGCATGACCTTAGGAGTCACTGAGTTGATATCCTCTGCCACTTTTGGGTTGTCCAGCAGCTCACCTAACCTCCCTGGAAGGGAAGGTTATTTCCTCATCTGGAAACAGTGATGGCTATTTCCTTATCGGGCAAATGGGAACACTGAGGGCTGTAGGCCTCATGGGGGCAGCTAGCCGTGCAGATTCAATGAGGTCAGGCTTGGGAAGCAGAAACACTAGCCGTCCTCACCATGCCCAGCGGCAGCAGCCTGAAGCTGGCCGGTCCCACAGGCTCAGGGTGCTAGGCCAGGAGGAGAGGCTGGACGTGGGAGCTTTTGCAATTTGCCCTAACTGCTCTGGCCTCCCAGCTCCTGGGTGCTGATGAGAAGAGCCCCAGATGGAGAGACTAACGAAACAGCCACTTCCTTCCTCGTTGGGGTCCTGCGAGCTGTGGTCGCAAGCAGGGAAGAGATGTGAAGCTGCCACGGCAGCCGCTGCTGGGACCGGCCCCCAGCTCCTGTCCCCCACCCCCCACCCCGGCGTGTCACTGCAGCCTTGGTCCTGTCCTCCCCCGACTCAGTGGGGTTCTGGGGCCACACCCTGCATCCCTGCACTGTGCAAACGGCATCCTCGCCTCCAAAGGCTCTTGAGGTCCCCCCTCCCTTGGGGGGAAGGCTCTCAGTTTCCTTTTGGCCTAACTGGAGGGGACAGGTGGGGACCCTTGTCCTTCTAGAGTCCTCCACCCCAACTCTCTCTTGGCCAACAGCCTTCTCTGTCCATCCCCACGGCTGCTGCCTGTGGACCAAGCAGCCACATCACTGGTCTCCCTGCCTTGTGTCTGTACTTTACAATCACCCTTACCCTCACCCCACCACCACCACCACCGCCAACTGGGGACAGTCAGTTGTTGCCTTCACCCACCTTGCCATCAAAGTCAAACAAAACCTGCTGAACCTCAGTACCAGCACCAGCAGCCAACATCAAACAGGAAAACAATGACGAATTGCACCACCAATTTCCCCAGCATCACCCACCGCCATGACACCCACGCTCACAATACCCGCCATCAATAACCACACATGGCCAGCTACCATGGAAACGGCCATCCCGAAACCAACATGACCAACCAACAGCAAAAGGATGCTACACCATCCCCACCCAACTCCGAAGGACAGGGACCACCAACTGCCATTGTTCCATGGATCAACCCTGACAATGACCCACCGCCGACTGCAGACATTCCACACTAGCTGGCACCAAAAGCGACCATCACCACCACCAGCACACCCACGAGAACTACAGTCACCGCCAACTTGCAACCACAGACAGCAATGAGCACCATCACTGCGAATGGTACCAACAACCCAACTACCATCGTTCAACAGCGACTGAGAATGAGTCACCTCCACCCACCACCATCACTAACTCCAGCAATGAATGAGCATCACCCACAGTGATGGTTACTATTTAGAGGGCATAGGAGGTGCCCTGTAAAGCACTTTATGGACATTGTTTCATTGAATCTTTCAACGCTCTTCCTGGCACTTGTCATCATCCCTCCAGGAAGCAATCAGCACCCCTCGATAGAAGTATTAGCCTCGTGGATGGGGTCTGCTCTTTTTTTTTCTTCCCTCCGTGGTCCTCTTGGGGGAGTTTCTCCCCTCCCACAGCCCGTCGGCGTAGCAAACTATTGACTAAGCATTTCATATGGCTTCCTTGGGAGGGGTTGCTTTTCTTTCAAGTAGCAAATCGTTTCCTGTGTTCTTTTGATCAAAGTCTGCCCATCTGATCTCCTGAGCCCTCCTGGCTTGGCTCCTTCTTCGAAGAATTTCCATCCCAAGCCCAGAGCTCTAGCTGATGGTTTGGTTTGTGAGTTACCCAGAGGGGTCCTTGGCCAGTGATGCCCAATGTATCCTCGGCTTTCTGAAGTCAGGAGAGGTTCTCTCTCAGACGAACACAATCCCTGCTGCTTGGTCTACCACCCAGCCTCCTCCACCTTGGTCAGCTATCTGATGCAACTGCCAGGAAGACTGCAGTTGTCACCACTGGCTCTGTGACTGTCCCTGCCACATGCTGTCATTGACAGACCGACAAAAAATGAAAGCTGAAGTGGCTTGAAGGAGCGGTGGGGGCAAATTTTCTAGCAGCCCGGGCTCTCTCTTCACATGTGTCATGATGCTGCTGGGTCTAGACCTGTGTCAGTGACAGTCTCCTGAACCCTGTCACCTAATCGTCACCAGATCTCAACCTCACCTGGGTGGTGACACCTCTGGCCGCAGAGTATCCCTTGCCATACATGCTCGGAAGGGTACCAGTGGTGGTATGGCCGGGCCGGGTCTCACCGTCTTCTGTTTCTGGGATTGCTACGACCAGACCACCCCTACACAGGCAGGATGTCACCACACCATCGCTGCCCCCCATTGCCCATTCGACCCAGCTTCTGCTCCCAGCTGTGGACTCAGAGCGGTGGAACCCACAGACTTTCTGAAGTTCTGAGAGTTTCCCCGACCACCTTCTACATCTCAGCTGACTTCCAAATATGACATATGTGGGAACCGAGGCCCAGAGAGGGGAAGTGACTTGCCCAAGGCCACACAGGAAGATGAGGGACCCAGCTGGGCTGGAAACTGGTTCCCGAAGCCCCGAGAAAGGGGTCTGTCCTTGTCCCTGCAGATACCGTGTGATTCCACAGGGTCATCCTCTGTCCTTCAGTTACTGGTCCATCCTTGGTCCCCCATCACCATTCTGGCATCCTGGCACCACCAGATGTGAGCTTGGTCCCTGGTGAAGGATGCTGGGGGCACCTGAGCTACAGTGAGGGACCCCCAAAGGGTCTGCTGTGCCCATCCCCACGGCCCCACCTTCTGACTGGTGGCATCCAGGGCACCTCCACCCGGCTGGTGCCCCCCACCCCTGCACTTCAGGGCCCGCCCTTGAAGGACTTACCATGGTCGGAGGTTGTATCGGGCCTCTGGGGAGCACCCAGATAGGTCGTGGCAGGGGTAGAGGCTCAGGGTGTTCTGGGGGGTGGCTCGGGCATGGCCTTGCTCCTGCTCCTGCACCAGACTCCCAGCCCTAGTTCCTCTTAGAACAGCCCCCCTCCCACTTCCTTTAGCGGGAGGGGCCACTGCTACAGGGGAGGGAAGCTGGGCTAAGGGCGGGGAGAGAGCTCCCGCTGCAGCCCTGGGGCTGAGGGTGCTGGCCGTTTGGGGCTCTGAGCCTGAAGGGAGAGGTCGAGGATTGATGGCAGCGGCTGCCAGGCTCCGGAAAGGCCCTTTCTCCAACTCCGTGGACAGAGGCTGCAGCAAATAGCACGCAGGTCAGCTGGCTGCAGGACTGACTGCTCGTTCAGAGCAACCTCGGGAAGCACTTGGGCTGCTGAGGTCTCTTCAAAACCACTTCAGATGTGCGACTGTTCCGGCGTCCCTAAGCAAACTCCCTCTTCCAGAGCCGCCTCTGCGGGTCTTTTCCCCAGAAAGGCCAGTGGGGAGCCATGCGGGTCGGGGTCGGGGGCGGACGACACACATCATGTGTGGAAGTTACCAGGAACCAGGGGGCAGCTGTTAGATCCCAGACTTGGGATGCCAGCTCTGGATTTAATACCCCCCGGCTCTGCTACTTCCGGGGCCCCCCACTTTCTTATAAAATGGGGGTGCAGGCCCTCGCCGCAGTGCCCGGCACACATAGGATTCATCAAGTGTTGGCCCATGTCCCGATCTTGGGAGAGCAGCAGGCCACGTCCTGGTCTCCTCTTGACATTTAAGAAGTGGCATTTCGGACAGGTTGTCACCTCCCGTGCCACACAGCGGGGAGGAGGCGTACGCCGACCCTGGGAGCCTGGCAGGGAGGCGAGGACCCGGGTATCCCTGCGCTCCGGGCGGTACACAGCGTCGCGCCGGGACGTTGGCAAGGCGCGGCGCCCCCTGGTGGGCCAC
This sequence comes from Halichoerus grypus, assembly GCF_964656455.1. Lineage (NCBI taxonomy): Eukaryota > Metazoa > Chordata > Mammalia > Carnivora > Phocidae > Halichoerus > Halichoerus grypus. Next base: position 211,292,896 of record NC_135712.1, read on the forward strand.
GTCGGGGGAGGAGCGCGTCTCTCCCGGGATCTCCCGCACGAGGTTGCTCGAGGGCTCGGCGCCTGCCAACCGCACCCATGCCTCCAGGCGCCAGTGAATGAGCAGGCAGGGCACCTTCTCCTTGTTGGAGGCTTCCCAGGGGGCTTCTGCACGGAGGGGACGCTGAGGCCGCAGGGTGAGCTGGCGTTCACCAGGTGAAAAGGGGAGGGGAGGGTACACCTGGCAGAGGACGCAGCTCTAGCAAAGGCCCCCCGAGATGGGAAGATGGCGGGAGACTGAGGAACTTCCGCGAGGCCCGGGAGCCCCGTGCGGCTGGAGCCTGCCGAGGGCCTGGGGATGCGGTGGCCGGGGACGGCGGGTGTCAGACCGGGTAGCTTTGAGTCCCTCCTTGAGAAGCTGTAAAATCACTGGGCTCTCGTCTGTGCTGGTGACAGGCCCCTCTGGACTGATGGGGACCACCTGCGGGAGGGGGGCACGGCCGCTTCCATTCGGTGGTGGGGACTGCGTGTGACTCAGACACACTGAAACGCACACAAATCAACACTCGGAAATCTACACAAGACAGAACTTTATTTATGGAGGGCTTCCTGGCGAGGGGTGTGTGGGCCCCAGGGCAGGGCCTGTAGCACCATGATGGGGGCGCCTGGATGTCGGGGTCCCCCTGGGGCAGGCAGGGCAGAGGTTGGGGCGGATCTTGCCAACTCTGCCTCAGCCCTGTAGCTAGTCTGGTCAGGGGGAGGGTGTCAGGGGGGTGGTGCTAATCCCCCTCCCCCATAGCGGACATAGACCCTCCCCCTCCCCCCTCCCCCCCAGCTCAGAGTGGAGGGATAGGGCAGTGCTGGGGGCAGGACGCAGGCAGACCCCCTCCCCACCCCCACTCTTCACAGTACATATTCCGGTCAAAGGGGGGGCAGTATTGGGGGCTCCCTAGGAGTGGGTGAAAAGGGCGCTAGGGCGAACAGTTGTTCCCTCCTCAAACCCACCCTGGAGGGGGTCTCACTATGAACTGGGAGAGGAGATGAGGAGGGGGCCCTGGGGTGGCCAGCCCCTCTCCATCCCCCAGCCAGGGGCCCTGCAGGGGTTCCCAATAAATAACTTCCGGCTTCGTCTCACCCTTTACTCCCAGCTCCCGCCCCCTCGGGTTCCTTCAGGCTGGCCAGCTGCGGGCCGGGTCCCTTCCAGCCAGCGCCCAGCTGTAGCTCCGGGGCCGCGCGCCCCCTAGCGGCCCTGGCAGGTTTTGCAGCACATCTGGCGGAAGTAGGCTCTGCTGCAGAACTGAAATTTGAGCACCAGGGGGCAGTAGGCGACCTTGTTCACATCCTTGCATTCTGGAGTGGGGCGGGAGAACGGGGTGGGGGGGAGGGAGTGATCAGATCTCAGCGCCCCTTCCCTGAGGGGCGCGTCTGCAGCCTGCACTGAGCTTCCTAGCTTTTCTGCCTCAGTTTCCTCGCTTCTCAAAGGGAGCTTATAACTAACTCAAAGGGGGGGACTGGTAAATCGGTCATTAGGCTGTTGGAGGACTTTGAGAGAGAGACAGTGCTGGGTCTGGGACTCAGACCCAGCATTAAATCACGAGAAAAGTATTCCCTTTCAGTTATCCTTTTGATCCATTTGGGGCTGTAATCCTTGCTCGTTATCCTTTGTAATAGACGGAGGACCCTGAGCTCCAGAGAAGTCGCTCCTTTTTAGGGTATTTGAGTATTTTGTGTTCATGGTAATCGACCATCTGTTTGCGACAATGATGCGGGCTCCCACTTGGCCAGTGATGTAGGACAGGGCCTGGTGCCTAATAAAGGGTTTCACGTGGATTGTTTTATTCCATCTCCCTCATGCAGCACCCCCCTCAAGTGAGTATATTATTTATCCCCCTTGACAGATTAGAAGGCACAGAGGAGGGAGCCCAATCCGGGCAGTTTGGTTCCAGTGCCCGGAGTAAGCGATCTATTGCCCTGTATGGAAAATAAATTTACTTAGGTAGAAAAAGAAAAAAAAAGACATATTTAAAGCAGCAATTCTCAAGGGAATACGATTTTGTTCCCCAGGAGACATTTGGCCAGATCTGGAGACATTTCTGCTTGTCACCACTGGGGGGCAGGAGCGCTACAGGCATCTAGCGGACGCAAGTCAGGAACGCTACTGAATATCCTACAGGGCATAGAGCAGCCCCAGTCCCGCAAGAATTATCTGGCTCAAAACATCAATAGTGCCCGAGGTTGAGAAACTCTGAATTAAAGAAAAAAAAAATTCGGCAGTTGATGGTACAGGTGGAGATGAACAGGACGAGGGTCATGGAGGTGGCTGCGGGAATGACCTGAGTTTGGGTGCCCAGAAGGATCAGGTGCCTAAAGAGCTTGGCATGCAGTAGCACTTAATACATGTCTGCAGGGAGAGGGTGAAGAGCCTGGAGGGGACAGAGAAAGGCACTGCGGTGGTTGGAGATGCTCCAGGCCAATGGTCAGGACTCCCACGCTCTGGACAAGGCCCTCTGGGTGCCCCTCGGCCTCCCGTCCCGCATACCTTCGGGGCCGTCCCCAGGGGGCGCGTTGTCGCACTTGGCTTCGCACTGCTGCGTGGCCGGGGGCCGCAGAGCCTCTGCGCACTCGCGCGACGGCTGGCCTGTGTGGCTGGAGCAGCGCACCGCGCGCTGTTGCTGCCCGATCCCGCACTGTGCGGAGCACTGCGGGGAGTCGCTGCTGAGCCTCGGCTGGGCCGCCCCGGCCCCCGCCCCCGCCCCCAGGGCGCCGGCCTACCTCGCCCCACTCGCCGGTCACCCAGCGAGCCGGGGGACAGCGGCGCAAGTTGCAACGCATGGTGGCTGGCGGCTTGGCTGCGGGCGGGCAGTGCGCGGGGGGCAGCGTGGCGCGGTGGTCAGAGCTCTTGCACAGGACGACGCGGTGGCGGAGGCCTGGCCCGCAGCTGGGGGTGCACTGCAGTCGGAGAAGGGGTTTCATGCTCTTGGGGGTTCCAGTCCCCTCACGCACGGGGGTGGGGGGGGAGGATGGTGGTCCAGAGGGAGGCGAGGAGGGGTCAGCTAACCTCGGGCCGGTCGCGCGCGCGCGCGGCGGGGGGGGCACTAGGTCTAGCAGGAGGGGCTTGTGATTGCGGACAGGTGCCTCGGTGGGCACCCACTATGGGCATCCCAGTCCCTACCCGCCGCTGCACAGAGAGCGGGTTGTGCGGGGGCGGGAAGGGGCGGCTGACCTCTGACCAGTCCAGGGCGGCCCACTCGGGCGGGCAAGCGGGGCCTTGGCAGGCCTCCAGAACTGGCGGGCGCGGCTGCGGGCACGCGCTGTCGTCCAGCGCCTTCTCCTCGGCGGCTGACACTCGGCGCTGACACACGACCGAGCGGCTGCGCACCCCCGCGTCACAGCTGCGGCTGCAGCGCGACCAGTTCCCTACGACCCAGCTGTGGGGGGGGGGCGGGTCTGAGAGAGTATGCAGGGGAGGGCGCCCCGGGTCCGGGGTGCTGGCATATCCTCCTCCTCCTCCCCAACAGCCAGCATCTTTACGGAACCGGGCACAGGCATGCCTGCCGCTTCTGCAGGGAGCACCCCCAGTGCGCACGTGGAGTGTCATCACCCACACTGGGGGTGGGGAGGTGCATCACACCGCTGGAGACGGGATTTCCCCCGACTAGGCTAAGGAGCGTCATGGTTCTGACTCCCCCTCCAGGAGAGCCCTGACCCCACCCTGGGGAGCACTGTCACCCTAATCCTGGGAGCACTGCCACTCCTGCTCTGTCTCCCTAACCCTGCAAGCCCCGCGGGCACTCACTCCGGCGGGCAGGGCTCCGTGTTGCAGGCTCGCTGCCTCTTGGGCAGTTTGCTGTGGGCGCTGCAATGGTGGGGGGCCACGGCCGAGCTGTCCAGCTGATTGCGGCACTCCACGGCCTGCACCTGGCTGCCTGGGGGTGGGCAAGAGACCCGCTCAGCCCTGCTGGGACCAGCAGGTGAGCCCAGGGGACGGGTGCCCGTCCCTGACCCCACCCCGACCTCACCGCCGGCACACTGGGCTGAGCACTTGGTCCAGGGCGCATAGTGCCAGGAGTAGGGGGGCAGTGCATCTCGGGCGATGGGCGCATTGAAGCGGTAGCGGAGGGCTGCCAGCTCTGTCCGGGCCAGTACCTGAGGTGGGGGAGGGGGCCATCAAGTGGAAGCCAAGCTCCGGTCCCCACAAGGATGCTAATATCTTCCGGCACCTTGCTCCCACTATCGTTACCATGACGATGAGAGATGCATTTATGGGTCCCAGGGCTTCTAGGCTCTGCGTCTGATCTGGCCCCTGTCGCAGCTGAAAGGTGGTCCCAGCCAGGGGCAGGCGGTGGGGCTGGGGGGTCCCGGGCAGCCCCTCCAGCAGCAGGGACTCCTGGTCCCCCTTCAGGGCTGGGGGTACAGCATCGGGGTCAGAACCCCAGCCATGCTGACCCCCTGCTGACCCCCAGTCCTCATCCCTCCACCTCCAGCTCACCCAGGTGACTGAGGGAGAGGTTCAGGTCCTGGATGAAGATGTGGACGGAGCCTTTGGGGATCCAGACGACTTCCTCATACCCTGGACGGTGGAGCTCAGATGTCGCCCACTTGACCCTTCCCCCACACCTTCCTACCTCCCCCATTCCTGGCCCTTGATGATAACAGCTAACCATTACTGCACTAAGTGCTTCCAGGGACATCGCACTGCGTCCCCAGCTCTGGCCCTGTGATGCAGATGTGTCATCACGCCCATTTTACAGACAACAAGACTGAAGCTCAGAGAAGCTAAGCAACTCGCCCAAGTTTGACAGCTAGGAAGTGGCTGGGCTGGGGTTTGAACCCAAACTTTTCCTGCCTCTCTGACCACCACAATGGTCTGATCCACTCCCTATCCCCCAGCGTAGAGGGACGGGGGTGCTGTGGAGGCCCCAACCCACAAGGTGACATGTGGGGTTGACATTAGCAGGGTGGCATTAGCAGAGTTAGGTTTGCAGTGGGCTCCACCACTTCGACCTGGGTCCCCTCCCATCCCCTGAGCCCCACACTGGGGCCTCACTGTGTGTGTTTGCTCCCAGGAGCCCCCCTCACCCCCTCCCTGGGGTCTCTCTCCTTCAGCCCAAGGTTGGAAAGCATGCTCAAGTTCACCACAGCCTGCAGATATCCCTCCCCTAGTTACCCTTCTCCTCCAGCACAGAGCCCCTCAAGCCCCTGGCTCAAACCACGGAGAGCGGTCAACCCCTCTCTGCCTCCAGCCCAGCACCAGGCTCCCAGGATGGGGGAGGGGAAAGGTTTAGGTCAGCGCCCTCTTGGCCTGTTAATTGCCAAGGTTTGGGCACCAGAGCCCAAGCTAGTCCCTGACCCTGATCTGGGGCATTGCTGTGCCCCTGGGACTTTCTGGGGTCCCCACTGGGCCCCTGGGTCTGAGTAGCTGATGTTGGCTACTGTGATGGGGCCAGTCCTGCCCCCAGTCACCAAGTGGGCAGAGGGAGAGGGAATGGGGATCTCTCACCGGCTGCAGGCGAGGCTGGGCTGAAGACCCCCTCAATGGTTTCACAGGCACTGCCGTCACCACCGCAAACCCGGCACTTGTCCTCCCTCAGGTCGGAGCCCAGGACCCGGTCACAGCCCACGTGCTGGGGAAGTGGGGGGGGCGGGGGGGCGGAGTGTCAGTGAGCCCCCCTTCCCTGCCTTCATTCCCCCATCCCCTGCCCTCTCTCTGGGAGTCCCCTCCACCTTGCACTCGCCGCTGACGCAAATGTCCACCGTGTCGGGGCGGCAGGGCGTCCCATCCACCACGGCCGCCGCTCTCTCCGTGTAGAAATTGAAGCCTTCGGCCAGGCATGTGAGTGAGCAGGCCTTCACGCCCCCTGGGGGGCACAGCCCCGTCAGACCGAGGGCCAGGCCACCTGGGACTCCCTGCTCGCTCCCCGGGGGAGGTGAGGCAAAGAGGGACAGACTCCAGACCCAACAAGGTTGGGCAGGTTGGGCAGAGGGCGTCGGGGTTCCCAGCGTCCAGTCAAGGAACTGTTGAGCCACATCCTGGGCTCTTCGGCCCCTTGGGTGAGGGGGCGCTCAGGGCAGACCCCACGATGCTGTATCCAGCTGCGGCCCTCCACTGCCCCATGGCCTCCTGGGTCCCTCACTCACCTCCTCGGTATGTCTTCCACGTGTAGAATTTTCCACGGAAGGGGACGCTGTCAAATTCGGAGCACTGCATTTCCCTGAAGTCCTGGGAGCCCGGGGGACAGTCCTGGGGGCAAGAGAGGGGAGCGGGATGGAGGCCAGGTGTGGGGGATGGAATTAGGGCACAGGCCCGAGGATGGAGGACGGATGCTCCGAGTAGGGATGGCTTGGAGGGGTGAAGCTGAAGGCAGAGAGGCCAGGGAGGAGGCTGTGGAGGGCCAGGTGAGACTGGTTGGTGGCCCGGGCTAGGTCCAGGCAGTGGGGCTGGAGGGACAAGTACATCTGAGATGGAGCAGATGACTCATTAGAGTTTGGGGCAAGCTGGGAATGATGGCTGGGTTTCTGGTTTCAGACCACGAGGCCTTTCTTGAGAGCAGGCCTAGAAAGGAGCCAGGGACACTCATTTTGGGGGGGGGCACGCGCGTGTGGACTCCCTGGAGACACGAGCCCCTCCAGGTGGGGCTGGGAAGACCACTCACCCCCCACTCCAAAGCTCTCCCTGCCCTCTGAGCACCCCCTGCTGCAGTAAGCCTTGTGCTTATTAGGTGCGTACACAGAAGACTCGCTCCCAGTCAGAAACCACAACCAGCCATGGGGAACCCCAGCATTTAAATACGGGAGAGCAGTGGAGAAGAGGAGACAGAAAGTGTAGCAGGAAGAGCGGGAGCACTGGGCCCGGTGATGGCAGCAAGGGGGGCGGGGGTGGGGTGGGGAGCTCTGGACAGAGGCCGTGCTTCCTAGTCGGAAGGGAGTGCAGTAGTGGACCCAAACGTGACCACTGGGTTTGGTGACAGCGAGCTCAGCGACGGCTTTGGGGCGGGGCCGTGGGGGGGAAGTTTGGGGAAACTGGGCTTTGAAGGGAGGGGGTGGGGCGCGCTATAGCTGGAGGAGGTTGTGGAGGTCAAGCAAGCTCAAGGTGGGAGAGTCATCTGAGAATTGGAAGGAGCCAGCCGCTTGCAGGGGAGCCAGGTCCTGTCGGCACCAGGGCCCAGCGGCCGGTGTCGGGAGGGCGGGGCAGGGCAGGGGTGAGGTGTAAGAGGGGCCGAGGATCCCGGCCTGGGGTCCTGGGGGAACTCACGTCGGTGTTGCAGGAGCGGTGCCGCCGTCTCTCACCAAGGCAGTACCTGCCCCCGATTGTTGGCCTGGAAGGGGTGGGGGTGGGGGGACAGAAGAGATGTGGGGCCGGGGGCAGATAGAGGGGGGCCGCCCCGCTCTCTTTACAAAGGGGCCTGAGGGCTGACCTGGGGCTGTCGCAGTGACGGCTGGAGGAGGACACGCCGCCGCCGCACGTCCGGCTGCAGTCGCCCCACGGGGTCCACGGGCCCCAGGCCCCGTCCACGCCCTCCGGCCGCGACCCGAAAGGGACGCACACGCGCTTGTAGCACCACTACCGGAGGTCGGGGAGAGGGAGGGGGTGAGTCCGGCTCGGTAGACTCCGGGATCTCGGCGCTCCTTCCTGCCCCGCCCCTCCTCCCAGCCCGAGGTCTCAGCACCCCTGGGATGGGACGGAAGGGGCGAGGGTGGCAGTGGGGTCTGGGCACTCGGACCCTGGCAATACAGGGGCGTGGCCTAAGCCTACGGTCGCCGCCTGGAGGTGAAACTCGCGCGGGGACCAGCGCGGCTGGAGTAGGGGCGGGGGGGGGGGTGGCCTCAGGCCATGGGCGGGACCTGCGGGCAGTAGGCGTGACCAGAGCCGCGGGAGAATCCCAGCGGCGGCGCGGTGGGCGTGGCTCAAGGGCAGGGGGCGGGGCCCGGCTGGCGGCCTTGGCCGGCGCTCACCCCCTTGTCGATGGTGTGCGTCTGGCACAGCGTGCCCTCGGCGGCTGGAATGCTGTTGGTGATGCACCGGTTGCTCTTGCTCAGACACCACAGCTCGCTGCAGACCTCCTGCGGGCCAAGGCGCCCGCTCAGGCTCGCCCCCCGCCCTCCTCCCTCCGGCAGCCCGCCCGCCGGGCGGCGACCCGCTCACTGCCGCTTCGCAGTGGGGCCCCGGCGCTCCTCTGCTGGGTCTCCAGGAGCCTTCTTGAATCCTCCTGTGGGGCATGGCCTGAGACCTCCCCTCTGCCTTATGAGCTGCACTTATCCAACGTCCGTGTGTGCCGTAAGCTCCCTTAGGCATTACTACCCCCATTTCACTGTCAGAAAACCAAGGCTCAGACAGAAAAAGTCACTTGCGAGGGGCCACGCAGCTTCTGAGGGGCGGCCCGGGTTAGAATGGACCGCTAATGGACCGCTCTGTGATCTCATCACTCTGGTACCTTCTGAGTCTCCAGACCTGCTGAGGAATGGAGATGATTCTGCATTCCTTGTTGGGATGGGTGCAGGGGCCCCTGGGAGAACAGGAATTCTGAAAACTCGGGCCTGGAAGATGGCTCAGGTCAAAGGCCTCATCTCTAATTTTTTCCAGCTGGTGGTCCTCCTTGTTGCCACCCCCCCCCCCCGCCCCCCAAACTGAGGAAGCTCCTGGAGCTTTTACTCTATGGAAGGCTGGGCAGGAACAAGGTAAGGCTGGATCTGGGTGGGACATTTCCTCTACTTCTCCCACTGAAAAATCTGCCCACCTTCCTGTCCAAATCCTGCTTGGGCTAGACCAGTCCCAGGAAGTCACTCTTGACCCTTTAGGTGAATATCCCTGGACCAACCCCACTGGGTTCAGGTGTGGCCAAATCTCTGACCCTCTAGCCTACATCCTGCCCCACCTCCCAGGGTCTCCGCCCCCCCCCCCCAAAGTGGAGAGCCTTCATTCTCCTTTTTATAACCATGTGCCATTTCCTCTTTGAACCTAATCCTTTCAAGTTTTGACGATCTGGGATTGGGCCAATCAATGGCTGTAGGAAGGGCCAGCCTCTGAAAGACGTGCACACACATGAGAAGTTCGGGAAGTTTTTCTCAAGTCCGCTCCCTCAACCGTCCTCCAGAGTCCCTGCCTTCTGCTCCTTCAGAGGACATGTCTCAGCTAAAAACTCCAGCCTGCTTTTCTGGCTTCTCTTGGCTTGTGTCCTCCCGGCCGTTTGTAAAAATATCACGGGCCCCCTCATCCCACTTCGGACCCCTCTTAAAGAGAACCGGCTATTCCAGTGCTGCTTTTCCTCCTCTCCACAAGGAGGCGCTGTGGTGCATATGAACGGGCTCTGGGCCGCTCTGGGAGACTTCAGCTCCGCTGGGGAATTGCGACACGGCCCCTTCTCTCTATTTTCTCATCTGGGAGATGGGCCTTGCCTACATAAAAGGCTGAGAGGCATGCGAAAGAGATTGCATAAACTCCCTGTTATTGTGTAACAGTGACCACAGCTATCTCTGGACTAGGCACTAGGCCCAGCTCTTTACACACGTTAGCCAAGTTATATGTAGTCAATAATTTCCCCCTTTGCCAGGGGCGCCGGGAAGATGTTCCTTGGAGAAATAAAAGAAAGAATCAATTCAACATACAGCCAGCACTGGTCCATGCTCCATATTCTGACACTTCCTCCCCTCCCCCACCTCATTATAAAATTTGGAGTCACAGAGAGACCTGGATTTGAGTCCCAGCTCTGACATGTTCTTGAACTGTGACCTTGGGCAAGGCACCCTCCCTATGCCTCGGTCCGTTTATCTGTAATGTGGGAGTAGCAGGATGGTCAAGAGTTTAAATGAGATGAGATGTATCACATGCTTAGCACATGGTGGGTGCTCAGTAAATGTCAGCCATTGTCGTTGTCGTTAGGATACCTGGAATACAGCAGATGCTCAATGTGGCTTCCAGATTCTTTGGAAACTCGTTAAGGGTGCTGCAGTTAGTTACCGGCCACGTTGGGGGAGGGTGGGCAAGAGTAAATAGAAATGATTCCAGGGTTTGTCTCCTTGTCTTGCCCTGGGATGAAGTGAGGGCATTTCAACAGTTGCCTTTTCCTGTGTTGAGTGAACATGGCCTTAGCTTGGACGTGGCCGTCCAGACTCTGATCTTTGCAGTCTTGAGGAAGCCCGCAGGCCTCCAGCTTCCTGTGGGCGGCTGGGAGTGGGACCCCCAGCTTGCTTCTCTACAAAAGGACGGGGCTTTGGGAAGTCAATCTAAAGCTCACAAAGAGTGAGGGGTGGTCCGGAGGCTCAGAGCTTGTCTAGCCAAGCATCAGGGCCAGGCGATCTTGTGAACCAGTTGGTGGGGGATGTGGGGAATGAAGACAGGGTGTCCTTGGAAGGCTCTGCCCAGTTCTTTGCCAAGTGGGAAAGATGGTCCGTCCCCAGGGAACTATCTCCACCCCATTTGGAATGTTTGGTGAAAAACTGCCCAATTAGGGGGCTTGGGACTTTAGTCCTGCTGCAGCCCACAGGTGGCCTGATAGGCTGGATAGAAGGTGGTACCCAAGGTCTCCCCAGCCCGGCCCCCAAAATCAGGGGTCTGGAGGACCAGGAGATCCCATTCTTCATCCCCGTCACTGTCTGAGTGCACGGGACATTTGTACACCCGTGCACCTCTTTCCCCCTGGCCCCTGCGGGGGCTCACCCCCTTCCCGGCTCTCCCATACCCTGTGGCCCCTCCCCTCCCAGGAAGGAAAGCAGGAAGGCTCTCTCTACCCCGTATTTACACTGACGCGATTTGACTCCATGTTGGAAGCGGCACTGTTCGTCTGCGTCGTAGGCCTGGCCAGGTGCCACCGTGGGGTACACGAAGTCCTGTCTGGGGGGCCGGTTGTTCAGGCACAGCCCCAGGCCTGAGCTGTGGCGAGAAGAAAGGAGCTGTTATGTTAGGGGGCTGCAGGCGAAGAGTTCAGGAGCCCCGGTGGGGTGCGGGTCCTAGGGCGCAGCCCTGCAGGGAACAGGACCCCTCTCAGAGGCAGCTCTGGTTTCCAGACCCTCCCCCCTCCCCGCCCAGCCAAGGTGAGTGGGAGTGTGGGCGGGCACGCGGGCACGTCCTCACTCCAGAAAGCTGGTGATGTAGTCGCGGCTGCAGGACGACCACACAAAAGGGTTGGTCTTCATGGTGATGTGGGCGGCCATGAGCTTGGCCGGGTCCTGGCCACGGGCCCCACAGCTGTTCCCCACACCGTCGTGGTTCATGCCAAACCTGGGGAGAGCAGCCTGGTCAGCTCCACCACCAGGGCTGAGGAACCTGCCCCCGCCCCGCCCCACCCCGCGGTGTCCCCGGCCTCACGTGTGTCCAATCTCATGGGCGATGGTGAAGGCAGTGGCCAGGCCAATATCCTCGTTGATGCTGCAACTTCTCTCCCGCTCGCACATGCCGCCCACGGGGGCCAGGCCTGGGGAACGGGCGCGTGGGGCGAGAGTGGGCTCAGGCTGTGCTGGCCGGCCCGGCCACCCTGCCAGGTCCCCACCCTGCCAGGGCCGGGCCGGGGGCACCCATCCGCTGCCTTCACGGGTGCCTGAAACCTACAGGGGTGAAGTACCTAGTGTGCCGCAGGGTTTGTTCCTATAGATGCAGATGTCATAGCTGTGGAAGGAGAGGGGGGCGGTCAGGGGCTGGGCTACCTCCCTAAGCCCCGCTGGTGCCACCATGACCAGCTCCGGAGGCTCCCCTCTGCCTGGGAGGCACTACCTGCCTCTCGCCCGGAGCCCCGCGCTCTGCCCCCAGCGGACCTCGGGGATGCTGGGGTGCGTATGTGACTGACCAACTGCATCAATGACACGGTGAGTGAACGAGTGTGTCTGCGTCCAAGCGGTGGCCCAACTGTCCTGCCTCCCCTCGCCCCCCGCACCGCGGCTCTCAGGCTCCCAGCAGCCCCTCCCCACCCCTGGCTCCCCAGCCTCTCCCATCTCCCGGCAGAAGTGACCCCTGCCTGGACCTGGATGGTCCCCGGGACCACTCGTTCCCCCGGCCCACGTCCTGGAGGCCTCCCCGCCCCTCACCGCGTGATGAGCACCGCTGTGTCATGGTTGGCCACACCGTTCTCCGGAATGGCGTTGCCATGGCCGCTGCGGTTCACGATGGATTTCTGCCACTTACAGAAGCTGTCCAGGGACTTCCCGGCATGGTGGGTGATCTCCAGGGTGGGCTGCAGACAGACAGAGGGGCATGGGCGCCAGCCACCCCGGGGGGCACGTGCAGGGGCAGGGGCAGGTGGGGGGGGCCTCGCACCTGGTCCTCCGTGAGCAGGATGAGGCGTGTCACCAGGATATTAACGATGTTTCCCAGACTCGAGTCCTGGAAAAGTTTGGCAACCTGACCTCCAAGAAACAAGAGAGACCGAGTCTTAAGAGGGGCCCAGAGGAGGAGACAAAAAGCGAAACAATGGCAACAGCTCTCTTTCACCAAGTATCTCCTGTGTGCTGGGCCTCGGACTAAGCCTGCTGTGCAGATCTTCGCACGAGTAGGTCCAATTATCATTCCCGTTTTACAGAGGGGCAGACCGACACACAGAGAGGTTAGGACACACCGCGGGTAAGGTGCCACAAGTGGGCTTCGTGTCTGGGTAAGGCTGCGTACAAAGCGCGGGTTGCTTACCAGTACATTTCTTTCTGACTCACCCCCATTCAGCTTGTCGATTTGTCCTCCATCCCTACCCACCCCTGCAGCAGCCTCAAGTGTCTCTGCCCAGAGGCGGCCTGAGAGAGTGCACATTTGGTCTCATTCCACGGCCGTCTGAAGGTATCAGTTTGGGGGCACCTGGGTGGCTCAGTCGGTTCAGCATCTGCCTTCAGCTCAGGTCAGGATCCCGGGGTCCTGGGATCGAGCCCCGTGTCCCCGCGTTGGGCTCCCTGCTCGGCGGGGAGTCTGCTTCTCCTTCTCCTTCTGCCCCTCCCCTCTGCTTGTGCGCTCTCTTTCTCTCTCAAATCAATGAACAAAATCTTAAAAAATATATAAAGGTACCAATTTGAGCATCACCAGAAGAAGGTGGAAGTGTGAGGGGCAGGGAGCTCTGGAGACAGTGCTGAGGGAGAAGAAGGAAGTGCCCAGGGGAGAGGGGGGCCACGGTGTGCAGTGATCTTGCAGCCTGGGGCATCACTGTCCCACGCGGGAACCCACAGAAACCCTGGAAGGTTCCAGACAACTTTGAAAGCCCAGGGGAGGGAAGCAGGGCTAGGGCGGAACCCAGCGCTGTCACATGCAATGTCATGTCAACACATCGGGACACCTCTCTGTCTGCTAACCTTCTCCTCTTCCCTTTTCGCATTAGCGAAACAACAACGCCCCTTGTCGGGCTCTTACTGCGTGCCAAATGCTCTGTCTGGTGCCGCCCCCAGTCTTTCCCTCTGTGGTACATACTATGGCAACACCGTTTTACAAAGTTGGAAACTGAGGCTCGGAGAGATCTGGAGTCTTGACTGAGAGCTGGTGTGGGCCCTGGGCATATCTGAGTGTGGGTCAGTGAGGTCACCTGTGTGAAGTTATAGGCAGGTGCCTGCAGGATTCGGACGTGTGCCCATGTGGGTACTGCTGACCTCAAGTTCAAGCTGCGTCCTTGTTTTAGACAGCGGACACTTACGCAGCCCCTACCGCGTGCCAGGTACTCTTCCACACACTACGTCGGTTCACTGCAACCACCTGCGCCTCGTGAAGGAGGTACTATTACTATCCCCATTTTATGGGTGGGTAAACCGAGGCACAGAGGGGCAGTGACTGGTCCAAGGGCACACGGCTAAAAAGCAGCAGAACCGAGATTTCGGCCGGGCCCTGCAGGCTGCTGAGTCCACGCTCCCAGCCGCCCAGCGAGGCTGCTTCTCCTCATTCCTTGCCAGACACCGGCCACCCTTCTCACCCCACCCCCTCCACTCGGGTTCCCTGACCTCAGGAGGCCGGCTCCAGGTCCCGGGGCTCCACGGCCAGGGAGGGGGAGGCACTTACAATGTTCATGATGGCCAGCACGTACTGTTCCACGTCTCGGCGCCCGTGGTAGGCCACCATCATCTTGTCAGCCACCACCAGGGTCTCCACGTAGCGCTCTCGGCTGACCGAGCGCTTCAGGCCTGGCTGGCCACGCTCAGTCTCATTCCCCAGGGGCCTGGCAGGTGGCGGCTTCAGCGTGCGCAGCCACCACGGCCGCCCCTTCCACGGCTTCTCGTCTGGATGGACAATTTCTGGTCATTGTGCTGCCTACTCTTATGTCCACGACCGACCCTGTCTGACGGCACATCTGCCCCCTAGGCCGTCACAGCGCTCATGCTTCGGCTACCGGGTGTCCTGGTTGTGCAACGTCTGGCTCTACAACAGCCTGCTACCCAGATGACGGGCTCCACGCCGTCACACGGGTCGGTTGCACAGCCGCCCCGGGCCCCACGACAACCAGCAAGACCGTGCCACTTCCTGAAAGTTCCATTGCCCAACCGTAGGCGTGGAGCCGTCCGCCTCAGCACGGGAACTGTGTGCTGGCGGGACTCTGTGGCCTTCCGACCGTGCCACGTTCTCGTCAACGCGCTGCCCACCTGTGCAGCTGGGGGACACCCCACTGCTGGAGGGTCTGACCGCCCAACCGGTCTCACCGGCCGTCCGACTGTGCAACGACCCACCCTTCCGTTCGTACAACCGACTGTGGTTGTAGGTCCGACACGGGGTCCCACTCCCAGACGGTCGGATGGCGCCCCTCATGTCATGTCCCAGGGCTCCGAACTTGTCCCTGCAGCTGGACGATGGCCCTTATAAATATCTATCTCATCCAGCTTTCTTATTCCCCCGCCCCCTGCACGTCTGATCAGACCCCTGTCCTCCTGCAAGTCTGGCTGTAAATCGGACCTTCTGAACAGGGTTTGCACACTGTGCAGTGGCTCGAGTATCTGCCACTCCTCGGTCACTTAGCTGTCTGATCACACTGTCATCCTGGAGACGGAGGGTTTTACACCTGAGCAACCTGTCTCACTCACTCCTGGGCCATCAGACACCGCTGCCTGCCTCGGCCTCAAGGCAAAGATGTGCGGCCCCTCTGCCCATCCCCAGGAAGACAGAGGTACCTCTCACTCCACAGGCTGTGTCCAGGTGGGGGTGACGCAGAGAGGAGCGCTTGTATACCACATGGGGGCCACTCTCCTCTGGGCCCTGGGCCCCTCTGGGCCCACCTTGCAGGGGCTCGATCAAATATTCTTCTTCATCTGCCACAATCAGGCCATGCTGGGGGTTGGGGAGTGGGCGGAGGGCTTGGATCAGATTTTGGTTCCCGGGACCCACAGGACCCTATCTCTGTCTTTACGATTTCATTCTTTCCATCTTACTGGGTTTATGTTGCTTTTCCTTTTTCACCTTCCTGAGGTGGAATTTTGGTTCATTCATTTACAGCCTGACCGACGGCTACACATTGTCCTCAAAGTTCTGCTTTAGCTACATCCTAAAATAACTAATCCTTGTGATTAGCTCAAAATGTTTTAAAAATATCCACCAGGATTCCTTCTCTGACCTATATTTAGAAGTATTTTTCTTAACTCCCAAACTGGTGGGCATTTCCCCCTGCTTCCCAGAACCCTCCGCTCACCAGGCCCCCACAGGTGCTGATGGCCACATGGGAGCTGTCGGCCTGGCCCTGCAGGTGGCCGGCGTAGAGGCAGTGGGGCCGGGCAGCCCTCTGCCAGGCCAGGCCCTCCCGTGTCCAGTACTCCACGGAGACGTGCCCCGCTAGAAGGCGGGGGCTGCGGGTCAGGTTCAGCAGGAAGTGGGTGCTGGGTGCGGCCACCTTGTAGTAGAGGCGAGACTCTGGGGCTGGCCCTGTGCCCCGACGCTGCCTCCGGGAAGCCGGGGGCGAGAAGGCCAGCAGGGCCCCATTTTGGTCCACTCGAGTGGGGAAGGCGATCTCATAGCTCTCCAGACTGGACAGGAACTCATCTGTGGGCGAGGGTCAGAGGCTTGGGGCAAGCCCTGGGAATGATCCGTGTCTTTGCTGCTTGGCTACAGGGCAAATGATGTTGGCCTCGCTGACCCCAGGGCCCTCCCCCAAGTGACTGCCATCCCAGCCCCACTGACCCTTCCTCGGCTCCTTGTTCTCTCCCCATGCTGCCCCTGAACACCCCTACCTTGAGACCGGAAGGCGTGTATGACTTCGAATGTGAGGCCCAGCCCCAGGGTGAGGGCCCAGTGGAGGATCTGGCAGGCGGGAGCCATAGAGACCACGTGTCCACATGTCTCTCTCCAGCCCCGGCTGCCGGCAGCCCCCACAGCACTGCCTCCCCTGTTCACAGCCTGGGCAGCATCACCGGGCTCCTGGGAGAGAGGAGTTGGGTTGGGGGGGGGCGGGTGCCTGGTCCTGCTGCCCAGTGTGGCCAGTGCCAAAGCCCCTCACTCCCAGCCTCAGGGATGCCCGTGGCATTTCCTCATGCAGAAGTCCCCCGTCCCCCTGTCCCCACCCCCCTCATCCTCACTATACTCTGAGGATACACAGGGATCTTGACTCTGTGGGCATCTACTACGTGCCAGCTACTGGCCTGAGCGTTTTCACACCATTTCATTTCATTTCCACGATAATCCCGAGGATTCGTTCCCTGGCTAATGGTATGCATGGTATAGATGCTGTCCCTGCCCACCGAGGGGCTGTCTCCTGGGAGTGACTGAATGAGAGGAGTTCAGATAGTGTCAAGTTCTCCAGAAATAACGGGGAGGCTCAGAAGCAGGGGTGCAGAGGATGAGAAGAAACTCATCATGTGGAGACAGGAGAAGGTGCCCAGGGAGAGGAGTGGCAGGGCCAAAGGCCCAGAGGCAGGGAGGAGCTCGACCCAGGACCACAAGGGCCAGTGTGGCTGGGCAGAGTGCCTGAGAGGAGCATGCAGGAGGGCAGCAAGGGGAGGCTGGCCTGGGATACACTTGAAGGCTGTGTTGGTCAGGGGGCATTTTCAGCCCAGATTAAACCAGAAGCCAGTGCTTGGCTCCTCCCACTAACCCCATCTGACTTAGGCCCTGCCACTGGATCCCCCGCCACGGGGTAGCATTATTCACCCCTACAGGTGGCGTCTGTCCCTGTGACCTCTCCTCCACCCTCTGTTTCCAGCCTTGCTTCTGGTTCGGCTCCTTCTCCTTTCAGATTCTTCTTTCTGGAAGCTCTAGGCCTGCCCGGCAGGTCTCAGTTTCTCTGGCATCTGCCCCAGGCCAGCCTGCTGCGCACAGAAACCACTTTGGGCCACTACCCTGTGCCAAACCCTCCTCCCCACTCCTGTCTCCACCCTCCTCCTCCTCCTCTGTGCTGTTTCCCCCTTAATCACACACTGTCTTGTTTTCTTTGCAGCCTGGCCAAGTCTGAGAGTCGATCTCCAAACAGGGCAGTTCAGCACATGAGGGAGGGAGCCAGGTTTTCAACAAGATGCAGACTTAGAAGTTGAAATTACCCGCTTCTGCTTGGACCCCTCCAGCAATGGGGAGCTCACTCCAAGACACTCTGCGACCCTACGGCTCCCTTCAGCTGGGCTAATGATTACCCCTTGTTTTTACCTTTTGGGGGCTTCAGCTGACGGCCTGGCGTTGGACACCTGTGCGCGAGCCCCTCTGGGCCTCAGTGCCTCTTCTTCAGCGCCTGGACGGGGAGGGGGCAGTGAGGAGGAGCTGGGCTGGGTCTGGAGTTCAAGGGTGGCTGAGAATACTCTGTCCTTCTCCCTGACCCTGGTGAACCTCCTCTTGGATTTCATCCTCCCTCAGTTCCTAGTCCCCCACCAAAGCTCTCTCATGCCCTACTCGGCCTCCCCCTGCCCCCATCTCCTCTTGCCTCCTCTCCCCTATTCCATCCTGGAGACGTTGACCAGCTCTGATTAAACCCCTTCCTGGTCAGTTTCCCCGACCCTCCTCTTGCCTTAACCCCCCTCCCCTCCCATGCCTCATTGCAGCGTGAGGCTGGAGCCCCCTTCCCCCAGTCCTGTCCCTCTCCTTCTTTCCTACACTGCCAGGCCCGGTGCAGAATCTTCCTCCCCCAGTGGCCCTGTGGCTCTGGTCCTGGCTGCAGTGTCTTTGAGCCTCTCCTGCTCCCCACCCCTGAGGTCCTCACCCCTGTCCTCCAGGGCTGGGGCCCTTCTCCCAATGACCTCACAGCTTCCCTTGTGCTTCTGGCTCAGTTGAGGTGTGTGGGGAGGGTGTGGAAGGACCTGGCATAGGTGGGTGGGGATGGGGAGGGGGGATCTGGAGGGGGAGGGCACACAGGTGTCCCACCAGGGCGAGGTGGGAAAGAGGATCTGGGACAGTGGCCCTGCCTGCAGGGTGGTGGTGAGGTGTGACCTGCCCAGGGCACTGGGAGTACTGGGAACAGGTCAGTGGGTCTGGGGAGAAAATGATACTGATGGCAGGGAGGTTAGGGGGTTCCCGGCCAGAGCCTGGCTGGGGGCAACAGCAGGGGATCTACACCGGGGTGTGTGTGTGACTGCATGTGCATGACTCTGTGTGTGTGCGTGTAACCGTGTAAGTATGTATGTAGGTGACTTTTTGTGTGGTGTGTGTGCCCATGTGACCCCGTGTGTGGCCATGCGTGTGCCCGTGTGGCTGTGTGCGCGCGCACACGCACGCACGCGCGCGCGTGCCCAGGCTTGGCCATTCCTCCCAGCCCCTCCTCCCAGAAGGCAGGAGGGAGGCGGCCAGCACGGGGACGGTGCCAGCGCTGGAGGAGGAAATGCCGCGCGGAAGCGGCCCGGAAACAGCGGAGGCTCCATCCCATCCCAGTGATCCGGGAAGGACCCGCCGCTCCACACCCAGACCTCCTGGGCCGTGCCGGGGAGACCCGGCCACTCTGTGGAGGCCAAGGCCGAGGCCGCCCGGGCAGAGGCCTCCTCCAGGCGCTGCACATCTGGCTGGGCGGGAGGCAGACCCTGCCGGGAGAGCAGACAAAGGCCCGCCCGCGGCCCGCGGGAGGAGGGGGCCGGCGCCCCGGCGGGTCCCCCTCAACTAGCCACTAATTAAAGGCCCTGAGCCCGACGGGCTGGAGACACTCGGAGACAGACGGCTGTGGCCTCGGTGACCGACTCAAGGGAAGTGGGAGATGCCACTCCCACACCCAGACACACAAACACACACTGGTAGCGACGCACACACTCGAGGGTGACCACACCTGCGCAGCCGGGGACCGACAACGGGACACCGCAGACCCACAAAGGGCTCCCGCCCGGCCCGACACACCGACACGCTCAGAACACACACATCCAGAGGCGAACGCACACGACACACAACCACACACTCCGCAGACCTATGTGCACACACACGTACACACTCATTCACAGAAGACACCCAGAGACACACACACACTTGGGCCTACACACACAGACACGTACACACTCGTTCACACACACCAGACAACGGACAAACTCAGAGTCCCACAGAACTTGACATACACACCAGACGCACTCACATACGGGCATTTACACACTTGTTACACTCAGACACACTCTCAGCACAGGGACACTCACACTCACCTAGACATTTACACACCCAGCAGACACTGGCTTACACTCACACAGCACCCTATATGATCGCACACAAATTCGAACACACCCAGACACTCAGGGACATTTCATGCGGACACACACATGCAGACTCACAACACTCACACGTACGTGGATGCCCACACGCACCCCGACACACATACCCACACGCAGCAAACACACCCAGACAGCCGCCCACATGACCTCAGTGTCGCACACACTTAGGGACATCACACACCGACACAAGCCCCGAGGCTGGACGGTCCAACAGACCGGGGCCCGCGGCCGTCCCCGCCCGACGCAGACACACAAGGTCACCCCCGGGCACCCCGCGCCGGCCCCCTCCCCTGGGCGCCCGCCGGCCCCGCCGAGCCCGCTCCCCGCCGAGCCGCCCGCGCCTCTACCTGCGGCCGGCCGCCCGCCCGGGCCTCCGTCCGCCGTCTCCGCCGCCGTCTCGCCGCCCTGCGCAGGAAGGGAGGGAGCGAGCGCGGCG
This sequence comes from Halichoerus grypus, assembly GCF_964656455.1. Classification (NCBI taxonomy): domain Eukaryota; kingdom Metazoa; phylum Chordata; class Mammalia; order Carnivora; family Phocidae; genus Halichoerus; species Halichoerus grypus. Next base: position 211,312,840 of record NC_135712.1, read on the forward strand.
GCGTGGCCGGGGGAGGGGGCGCGGGGAAGGCACTTCCTGAGCCGCCTGCCAGGGTTATAAAAAACCCCCAAACCGCGCGCGGCCAGAACCCCGCCCGCCGCCGCCGCCGCCCGGCCTGGGCCGCGAGCTGGACCCGAGCCAGGGACCCGGGAGCCCGGGCGGCCCCGCCCGGACCGGCCCCGCCGTGGGGGCTGGGTGAGGGGGGAGAGTAAGGTGGCAGGTGGGGGAGGGGAGACAGGCGGGGTGGGGGGGAGGGGAGGGAGGAAGAATTGGGTAGGGGTAAGGGGAAAAGGAGGGAGAGGAGTAGGGCTGGTTGGGGGGAGGGGAGATTGAATGGAAAGAGGCGGGAGGAGGTGGGGGATGGAGAAGGAGGCAGCGTCGCGTGGGGGGCAAGGGGAAGGAATGGGGCGCGGAGGGGAGGGGGGAGCGGGTGGAGGGTGGGGGAGGGGAGAGCCCCTTCCCTCGCCGGCATCGGCCCGCTCCGCCGCATCGACAACAGCTGTTACTTATTGAGGGCTAGTCCTGCTCAAACAAGCCTTTATTGGGCGCCACCCGTGTGCCAGGCACCGTGCCCAGGGCGGCTGAATAAATCTCAGCCCGCCCCTGCCCTCCCAGAGCTCCCCTCTGGGGGGTTGACCTGCCGTGGGCCTGGCTGGTTCCATTTCACAGAAGAGAAAACTGAGGCTAGAGACGGGGAGAGTGACAGTTTCATGAGAGCAGGGGCCCAGTGGGTTTTATTCACCCTTGGGTGGGTTCTCAGTAGATGTGGAGCTAACACATGGATGGGGCTGACCTGCACAGTCAGGGCAGGAGTGAAAATCCAACCCAAGGTGGCCGGTGGCCCCACAGGCCTCTAGGTGCCTGGCCCTCCCGCTGGTGCTCCAGGAGCTTTCAGGGCAGAGACCCCCAACCTCACAGAGCCTGGCCTGGCCTCACCCTTGGTCTTCCTGAATCTCCCTGCAGGCTGGGTAATAACAACCTTACAGGCCGCTGGGAGAGGGGTTCGTTCAACAGCAAACATTTGTTTCTTTTGTCCTGAATTTGGAAGGTTAGGTCAGGGCTCAGGCATACAGCAGGTACTCCATAAATACCGGACTGCTCCTGGAGCTCCTACCAGATTGCGGCTCGGCTTCCATACCATCCCCGCCCCAGGCCAGACCTGAGGGACGGCCTGCCTGTGGGTTTGCTAGCCACACCCCCCCATAGCCTCTTGAGCCCCCATTTGAGGAACAAGTCCAAGTAAGCCAGCTCTGGCCTCTGCCAGCAGCCCCTCCATTTCATGAGGGCCCCCGGGAGCCCACCCTGAGCTGCCTTCAATTTACCTCTTTCTCTAAAGAGCTGGCTGCCTTGGCATTCTCAATTTCCCTAATGCTGAACGCTCCCACCTTTAGCCCAGTGGCTCCTACAGCCACTGGGTCTTTAGCCTGATGCTGGGTGGCCACCAGACAGTGCTGGAAATTTCAGGGCTGCTTTGAGCCAGGAGCTCCCAGGCTGTCATTTACTAGCTTACTAAACCTCTTATAATTATTCTGGGAAACTGGCTCTTTGCGTCCATTTCTCCTTCCTACCACCCTGCAACCCCAGATGTCCCATGGGGTCTCCCTCTCCCCTCGGAGTGTGGTCTGGATAGGGCATGTGACTCAGCCCCAAGCCACTCCCACATCCCCATCTCCAGGCCTCAGGGGTTGATTGGGGGATGGGCATGTCCAGACTTTTGCAGGGAATTCTGGGAACTTTGGAGGCTTGAGTAGCATTGGGAGCCGAGTCCCCATCTTAGACAACAGGGAGAGGCTTCTTGTAAGAACAAAGCCACTGGGTGGAGGAGGGTTATGGCCCCAGAGCCATCATTTCAGCCTTGAGCAAGCTGTTCCTGAAGCCCACAACTGGGCTTTCATTTGTGAAATCTTTATTGAGTACCATTATGTGCCAGGTGCTGGTCCAGGTACTGGGGACACAGTCAGCAACAACAACACGGCAACCCCATTGAGGTCACCATCCTGCCTCTTCCCCCTGATATTGCCATGGCCACTCACGTTGTTCTTCAAGTTTCATCTCACACATCAACCCCCCCCTGCCCGCCGCCCAGAGGCCCGCCCCTCCCCCCACTTCCAGATTACATCCACACACCTTCTCTCCCATTTCCTAGTTTATTTTACTCTTAGCACGAGTCACCACCTGACACTGTGGAATACTTATTTTTGTTGGTTCTTTCTCCCTCACCGCAATGCCAGCTCTGAGGGAAGAGGTTTTCACCTGTGTGGTCCACAGCAGCATCCCTAGCGCCTAGAACAGGGCCTGGCACACAGGTGATGCTCAGTCCTGAGTAACTAGGGAGCCACCCAAAGGCTCCCCAGGGCAGGTGACATGGACATTTAAATGTTAAGAAGGAGGCTGAGGGGGTGAGGGCATTCTAGGGGGAAAGCACAGCAAATACAAAGGCTGCTATGGCCAGCACATTCTCTTTTGACTTAAACAAGCTTGGACTGACTTAAAAAGTGTTTTGTTTGTTTTTTGGTGGCTTAGAACCTTTAGAATCCAGGTGATGTAGAGCGCGCCTGGAGGGATGCAGTACTCAGTGCAGCCACAGGAGGCCCCCCGCAATCCCGTTGCTGCCCAGGGGGCTGTCCGAACTCGGGAGGTCAGAGAGTCAATGATAAGCGTGTGACCCAATGATAGAGCACTTGCTTTGAGGCGAGTGCTCATGAGGTAGGCACCGTTATCGTACCCATTTCCCAAATGAGAAAACTGAGGCACAGAGAGGCTGAGTAACTTGCTCAAGGTTGCTCAGCTACAGGTGGCGGAATGAGAAAAGAACAACCAAGGTAAACCACTCGGGGAAGGCAGGTGAGCTTGAGGGTAAAGACCTGGGATCATCGCTCTGAGACCGGGGGGACCCCTTTCTCAGGGGCTGGAGGCCCCACCTCTAGCCCTCCTGCTAGGTGTTTTCCCCTTAGATATTGAGATGAATCTTGCCTGCCCCAGGCCAGGTGAAATTGACACCCCCATCTCTCCCAATTAGGGGGTCAGGGAGGGCTTCTCCCAGGAAGGCACGTTTAATAGCAGATCTGAGGGGCGAGTAGGAATGGGGCAGCGCGAGAGGTGAGGAAGGGTTTCAGGGCACAGCATGGGCAAAGGCCACGCCGAGTTTCCCCAGGATTCCTCCCGTGTCTGGAGTGAATATATGCTCAGATTCCGCCAGGCAGGGCAGAGGGGTAAAGACAAACACTGTGTCATGTCACTTATATGTGGCATCTAAAAGAGCCAAACTCGTAGAAACAGACACTAGAATGGTGGTTACCAGGGGCTGTGGGGTGGGGGTGATGGGGAGATGTTGGTCAGAGGGTACCAACTTCCAGCTACAAAGTGAGTTCTGCGGGTCCACTGGACAGCCAACAGCGTGGTGAGTATAGTTAACAATGCTGTCTTATATACTTGGAAGCTGCTAAGAGAGGAGATCTTCAGTGTTCTCAGCACAGAAATGACAGGGTAACTTGTCGGGTGAGGTGGGTTGCTCGCTAACGGGACTGTGGTTAACATTTCGCCGTATGTAAGTGCACCAAGCCCGTATTTTGCATGCCTTAATTTACACGGTGCTGTGCGTCAATTCTAGTTCAATGAAGCTGGGGATCAAAGGTAAAACAAAAAAAAACAAACCCTGCCCGGTAAATGCAACACAATCCTCTCACCTTCCCCTCTTTCCAGAGCCCTGAAGATTCCTGCCTCCCACAGCCATCTCCCTGGCCCCCATTCTGGCCCAGAAGGGTCTCCTGTCTCTCCTCTCCGGCTTTGGGGCCTGCTGTTGGAAACATCACACTTGATCTCGGAGTGATGATGTGAGGGCTGGCCTCAAGGTTTCTCCCCTGTTGCTAGGGCAGACTCGTGACTCAGCTGTCCCCCTCTGCCACTCCCCGAGCATGGGGCCAGCCATTTTCCTCCAGCCCAGCACTTTGTGATGTAGATTTCAGATGTGGCACCTTTCTTGTCCTGCCCCAGCTGGATCTCTGTGCTGCCCTGGGCACGTCCAGGTGAGTGGCCGTCCTCAAGCCTTCTGTTCTTGTTCAGTCGCGCTTGGCAGAGGATGAATAAAATCCCCCCTCACCTTTCACTAAGAGACCCCAGGGGGTTGTGACCTCCTTACATCTTGTCCATGTGTGTGTGGTGGGGGTGGTGAGTGAGCGGGGGCGGGGGGCTCTCAGGCTGGGGATGTGGCTTCAGCAAAGCCCAAGTTGGCTTCTTCCTCCAGAACAAGCTCTTAGCATTGGGGATCATTTCCCATCTTCAGCGTGGGGGGAAGTCATGCCCAGATGGAGCAGCACCCCCCACCCCCTTCTCCAGGGTGGCCCAGGTCCAGCAGAGGGAGGCCAGAGTGTTAACTGGGAGTCAGGAGGCTGCTGGGGAGAACACGATGGGATGAGGGGGCCTGGGATGGGTGGGGTCCAGCTGGAGAAAGAAGCAGATGCAGTGGACATCCTGAGGGATAAGGGATGCAGTTTCCACTCCAGAGGATGCGCCGAGGGGTGACATCCAGGGGACACCTTGTTCCTGGGCTTCTGCTGGGCCCCATCAGGGCTGCATCCTCAGCCCTAGGGAGCAGAGAGACCTCTAGAGAAAGCAAATGTGTGCTCTGGTTCTTAGACCCTGCAAATACCAAGATGCTTCAACAGGACTGTGGATCCAAAGAACAAAATGCTGATGATCCCCAGGAGGGGCCCCTGGGTGGGGGGCTCTGAAGGTTAATGGGAGACTGGAGAGATGGAGCAGGGAGCCTCTTGACTCCTGCTTAACTGCTGTGTGTCCCTGGCAAGTTGCTTGGGCTCTCTGTGCATCTGTTAAATATGAATGCAAATATCGGCGTTCAATAGGTGCTTAGCTCCTGGCTGTTGGATGAGAGGCTGGGAGAGGTATTGCAGGTAGAGTCTTGGCAGGAAGGTGAACAGCTCAAGACTAGTTTTGTTGCTCTTTTCTTGTCCAGAACATGCAGCACACTGTAAGTGCCTAAGAAAACCTTGCCAAGCTATTTGGGTCCAAGACTCCTGGGAGAGAGGGTCCTTAGGTGCCACCTGCAAACCTAGAGCTTCTTTTTCTTTCTCTAACTTGTCCTCCAGCCTCGCCTGTGCAGCCCTGGCAGGACCATTGGGCAAGCAGGCAGACGTGGTGTTTAAGTGTAGATTCTGAAGCCTGGGTTTGAATCCTACCTCTGCTGCTTACCAGCTGTGTGACCTTGGGCAAGTCAGTCCACCTCTTCGTATTTCTGGTTCTGCCTTGCAGAGAGGTTTAATCACAGTCCTCTCATCACGGGGTCTTTCTGAGGATTAAATGAAAGAATAGACCTAGAGCATGTGGCACGTAGTAGGTGCTATAGGACCACATTGCCATAACAGTGATTTTTTTTTTTAAAGATTTTATTTATTTATCTGGGGGAGAGAGAGTATGGGGGAAGGGACAGAGGGAGAGGGAGAAAGAGTCTTAAGCAGACTCCACACTGAGTGCGGAGCCCAAAGCAGGGCTGAGATCCTGAAATCACGACCTGAGCCAAAACCAAGAGCCCGATGCTCAACCGACCGTGCCACCCAGGCACCCCCATAACGCTGATTAT